>NW_026586662.1:4435671-4532034 GCF_907164565.1 Psammomys obesus
TGTGTGTGTGTGTGTGTGTGTGTGTGTGTGTGTGTGTGTGTGTGTGTCTGTTGCAGGCAAAGGTTGATGCTGGGTGTCTTGCTTAATTTCTTGGCACCTCAGTTTTTGAGACAGCATCTCTCACTAGATGTGGAGGTCACAGATGGGGCTAGACTGTCGGTCCAGCAAGCTCCAGCGGTCCTCCTACCTCTGCTTCCCCAGCACTTGGATTATAAGTGTGCCACTCCCAGATTCGCAAGAATTCTAGGGATCAAATTCAGATCCTCATACTCGTGTGGCAAGTGCTTTATAGACTGAGCCTTCCCTGCATCCCCTGAACCTGTTTTTCTATTTTCTCTCTCTCTCTCTCTCTCTCTCTCTCTCTCTCTCTCTCTCTCTGTGTGTGTGTGTGTGTGTGTGTGTGTGTGTGTGTGCTTGTTGCTCAGAACTTTCTTTGAAGTCAATAGGAATCGTCTGTGTGGTAAGATAAAAGTTGAGACATAATCCTGGGTCTTAGACATTCATCTTCCTTTCTTTGCCATGCTGACTATCCCATTAACAATGCTTTGGCTCTTGACTTCAACCAGAAAGGTCAGCATTTGCCCAAGCATTTGTGGAGAACAGGACCCAATACTCTGCTGTGACTTAGAACAAGACTTTAGGCTTCAGGAGTTTGTCTACGTCAGACAAGACCTGTGTTGATGAGAACCCTGTGTTTTATATGGGGGCTTCTGACAGGGAAAAGTTGCAATTAGAGGAAGATAATTACCATTGAAGGATAACATGTTTTCTAAGCCACAAGCAAACATGACAGTCATGTGGCCTTTGACAAATGTCAGCACAAGTCAACGTGGCTTAAGTGTTTTATATTTTAAGCCTGGTTGTATTTGATTTAATCAATATAATCATCATTACCATGATCAGTAGACCTCCTTTGTAAAGTAGGAAATAAAATCTGTTTGCGTTTTTTTTCCATGTACGCTTTTCTTGATTAATGATCTCTCCTTCCTCTTTTTGTTTTTAATATGCTTTTTATTACTTGAGAGTGTACGTAATTATATCATGTCTCTCTTCTCCTTCCTCTCTCCAAACTCTCACATGTACTCTCCTCTCTCTGGCTTTCAAATTCAGTCATTGCTTTTTCCTTAACTGTTGTTGTTAGTGGTGGTGTGTGTCTATTCCTTGTATGCATATGTTTTCAGGGCTGATCATTTGGTATTGGCTAACCAGTTGGTGTGCTCTTCCCTGGGGAAGGTTCTCCTCCCTGCTCTCAGCATAACCCTTATTCAGGTCATCGTTGGGCAGTCATATTGGCGAGACTTTACAGGTATAGCTTCTGACGTTTCTAGGAGACATAATCTCCCAGCTTTTACAGTCTTTCTACCCCATTCTCCTGCAATGATTCCTGAGTCTCAGGTGCAGGGGTTGTGTTGCGCATGAGTCCTTTGGGACTGGGTTATACGACTCTACCTTTTGGTCTATTCTAGTTTTCTGTAATGACCTCTGGAATGGGATAACTATCCAGGTAGACCCTGGAGAAGAATGCCCCTTCTTTGTTTTGTTGAGACCGGATATCTCTCACAATTTAGTAGACTGGCCTCAAACTCACAGTCCTTCTGCCTGACTGTCCCCCTTCCCGTCTCACCTTTTTATTAAGTTATTTCACTGAAACCGTAGTAATTATGGCACTTTCTGACTTGAAAGATTATTTCATGAAACCTAATAATATTCTGCATCTTAATTTTCAAATGACAGTCTATAGAAATAGGTTAGTGTGTGCTTATTTTTATGTATAGATATATGTGCACGTATATGTATACACACATTCACTCTCTCTCACACACACAAGCTTTCTCTTCTTCTGAGAGACACCCCCAGCCTCATTAGTATGTTTTAAAACAGTATTCTAGTATGTAGTGATCTAATCCAGAGCCATTTTGCATATATAGTTTTAGTAAACAAGTCAGTTTTAATAGAAGTTACTGTAAATAACAGTACATTAAATTAGGATGGATTCTGGGAACTGGCTAAAGGACTATTTTTCTTTATTTTTAGAAATAAACTATTTATGCTGAAAATACAATGTTAAATGTGTTTTGTATTTCCAAGCATAAAAGTAGGCATTTGATTATAAAAAATAAAATGCTACTTAACATTATAAATGTAAACTTTAATCTTAATATACTTTATAAATAAATAGAATTTTCTTGATCCATTATTTTATTATAACTTCTTATTTAATCAATGTTCTCATCTTGAAAATATTAAATTATAAAATTGATTGATGGTTGCTTATTTAAATAATGTGGACAATCAATTTACTTTAAATGAAATGACTTGTTCCATTATATGTGTTTACACATGTGAATTAAGTGAAGTTAAGCATAAAATCGGTTTTTCATAGATAGTAAAATTGATATACACTATCCATGGGAAAGTAGTAAACAATCTTGAATATGGCTACTGTTTAGGAGAAAGTAAGATTGTATAGAGATTACCTTAATTCCTCAAGTATGGCTGCATGGTAACTCCCGTTTCTAGAATTATTCTAACTCATGACCTCCTTTACCCCAAACCTCATCAGTCTGATTTGTACTTGTGTTAGGGGTGGATATAGAAAAAACAGCACCATACTGCCTGATAAATTTCACATGTTAATACAGAAAACTAGTGTTTCCTTGAAGTAGTTATTTTTTTAAGCTAAGAAGTCTTTATTTCACTTCCAACTCAAGCTTATTTCATATTTTTCAGTGCATTTCTTGTCTGTTTCTTTGATTCCCTATAAAACATGTCATGTGACATAAAAAATGACAATTGTAGGAGTCAGTTGTGTCTGTATTTGTTTTTGTATACCGTGTATGTTCACGGGGACAGTAATCTGTGCTTACTCTGATTATACAATTAGGACCTTTTAATTCCTAAGAAAATTTTTGTTTTGTAAAACGTGTATTTTGTTTTGTGTATTGTTCGGTAAATTTCATGTCGTTTCGCTCTCTCCGTAGATAAACGAGTAGAAGACTGGCCGCTGATGCAGTCTCCATGGCCAACGCTAAGCATAAGCACGCTCTATCTCCTGTTTGTGTGGCTGGGTCCAAAGTGGATGAAAGACCGGGAGCCATTTCAAATGCGCTCAGTGCTCATCATCTATAATTTTGGCATGGTTTTGCTTAACCTTTTCATCTTCAGAGAGGTAGGTTCATTAATGTCACCATCATGATTCCCCAGGATATTTGGAAACAATTTAAAACTGAGACCCCACAAAACTGCTGTTTGCAGCCTTGAACCTCAGGATGGCTACCCTAAGAGAACTTTTTTTTTCAATTATTTTTTTATTTAATTATTTTTACTTTTATTAATTACAGTTTATTCACTTTGAATCCCTCCTGTACTTCCCTCCCTCCTCCTCTCCCAATCCCACCCTCCCTCTTCCCTCTCCCAGTCCAGTGATAAGGGAGGTTCTCCTCCCCTTCCCTCTGATGCTAGTCTATCAGGTCTCATCAGGACTGGCTGCATTGTCTTCTTCTGTGGCTTGGTAAGGCTGCTCCCCCCTCAGGGGGAGGTGATCAAAGAGCAGGCCAATCAGTTCATATCAGAGACAGTCCCTGTCCCCATTACTATGGAGGCCACTTGGACCCTGAACTGCCATAGGCTACCTCTGTGCAGGGGTTCCAGGCCATCTCCATGAGTGGTCCTTGGCTGGGGTATTCAGTTTCAGAAAAGACCCCTGTGCCCAGACTTTTTGGATCTGTTGCTCTCCTTGTGGAGCTCCTGTCCTCTCCAGGTCTTATTATCTCCCACTTCTTTCATAAGATTCTCTGCACTCTGCCCAAAGTTTGGCTATGAGTCTCAGCATCTGCCTCAATACCTTACAGGGTAGAGCCTTTCAGAGGCCCTCTGTGGTAGGCTCCTACTCTGTTCCCTGTTTTCTCCCTCCTCCGATGTCCATCCTCTTTGCCTTTCTGAATGAGATTTGAGCATCTTAGCCAGAGTCCTCCTTCCTGATTAGTTTCCTTGGGTGTACAGATTTTAGTATGTTTATCCTATATTACATGTCTAATATCCACTTATGAGTGAGTATGTACCCTGTGTGTCTTTCTGCTTCTGGGATACCTCACTCAGGATGATCTTTTCCACTTCCCACCATTTACCTGCAAATTTCATGATTTCTTTGTTTCTAATTGCTGAGTAATATTCTGTTGTGTAGATGTACCATAATTTCTGTATCCAGAACATTTTTTAACCTTCAGACTTTCTAGATAATGGAAGTAGGAGACGATGTGTAGGATAGCTATTTATCTGGGACTTTGAAGCAGCATAGAATGGATTCTCAGCATACTCTTAGCAACTGTTTTGTCATGGAGACATAGCTGCCGAGCAAAGAAGGCTATGATTAAAGGTGAGAGAGGTGAGCTTTTGGGATGTTTGGAATATCTCCGGCCTTTAGTGAGCTGTAGGAGTCACCCAGAACCCTTCTTCATCAGTTTCAGGCCTGATCAAAATACCTGTAAGTCTGACTTTTACGTTAAATTGCCCTGTGTAATTTGCTGTGTTTTGTGTTGGAGCGGAAAGGAGTTGACTGTCCTGGAGATGTGGCTCCTAATCACCATGCTTTTTTTGGACATTGGCAAATTCTCCAGAATATTTTGAAAGACAGTCCTGGAGGCTGGAATGGCCACAGTCATTTTAAGTTGCTAAAGTTTAAGGATTTACTAAAATTCTGTATGAGCTGATTACTTACCACAGGTACTAAGAAAATTGACTCTTCTTCAGAAAAGCCTCACAACAACAACTTAGCCTGCGGAATCTCCTTTCACAGACACTTGGATTTGCTTTATTTGGACACCTTTACTCAGTTTATAAATCAGTTAAGGCAAGGCAACTCTTGGCTCAGAATCCAAACAGTTTATTTCATCTTACACTCCCAGGCAAGAAGAAGTCAGGGCAGGAACTCAAGGCAGGAACCTGAAGGCAGGATCTGAGGCAGAAACCACTGAGGAACAATGCTTATTGGCTTGCTCTCCCCTGGTCTGCTCATCCAGCTTTAAAAAAAAAAAAAAAAATAGCACTCAAGACAAACTGCCCAGGGGTGGCAAAACTGTCCCCAGGGCAGTCTGATGGCATTTTCTGAATTGACTGTCCCTCTTCCCAATGACTCTAGCTTGTGTCAAGAATGCATAAAACTAGCAAGCACAATGGCAGTTAAAATTTCTCTGCTACTGAGTTAGCATTGTATAGGATCAGCATTCATATTGGCTTAGAAACATTAAGTGTATTTTTCCTTTTTCTATAGGAATGATGCACTATGCTAGATATGTAACGTCTTCCCTATGCGAGTTTAATTATAAGAACTAATAAACTAGTCTCTTAATAATAAATGTATTATGTATTTGATGGAGTTGCTGTCTTGCTGAAAAGGGTATGCTTGCTTTTTATTTGGTCCTTATTGAGATTATAGTAAAGCCACCACAATGTATTTTATTTTAGAAGATCACATGTTGATTCAGGGCTCAGGATGTAGCTGCAGCCATACAATGTTTGCCCAGTATTTGTGAGGTCCTGAGTTTGATCCCCAGTACCGGAAGGAAGGAAGGAAGGAAGGAAGGAAGGAAGGAAGGAAGGAAGGAAGGGAGGGAGGGAGGGAGGGAGGGAGGGAGGGAGGGAGGAAGGATGGAGGGAGGGAGGGAGGGAAGAAAAAGAAAATAGCTTTAGTATGTTTAATGCAGTTGAAATGTTTGTTTTTTTTTTTTTTAAGAAAAATAACTGCTTTTAAAATACTTTGGAAGACTGTATTCAAATTTACTGTGAAATTTTCAGTCTGTGACTACCAAACCTTTACTACAAATGTTAATCCTTTTTTCCCCAGCTATTCATGGGATCATACAACGCAGGATACAGCTATATTTGCCAGACAGTGGATTATTCCAATAACGTTAATGAAGTCAGGGTAAGTATATCAGTGAATAGGTTGATTGCTACAGTTTAGCTTTATGGGCTCTCAGTCCATAACCAATATAGTGTTGAGTGGGGAAGAGAAAACTCTTCCTTCCTTTGGAACACATGATTGAAAAAAAAAAATCTGTTTTCTACTTCCAGTGTGCTCTTTTATTTGGTGTCGTAAGAATGAACATGATTGAGTTGCTAGTTTACAGTACTTTAAAAATACTTCATTCCACCAGAGAAGTGGTGAATGCCTTTAATCCCAGCATTGGGGAGACCCAGGCAGGCAGATCTGAGGCCAGCCTGGTCTACAGAGTAAGTTTCAGGGCAGCCTGGGCTACACAGAGAAACCCTGTCTTGAAAAAACAAAATATAAAATAAAATAAAAAGCTCATACTTTATTTTTTTATTTTTGCCAGGAATGGTAGTACATGACTTTAATTATAGTACTGGGGAAGGAAAGGCAGGCAAATCTCTGTGAGTTCAAGACCAACCCAACCGAGTTCTATAGTAAGTTCCAGACCAGTCATAGCTGCACAGTGGGACTGTGTCTCCAATTCTGTTTTTAAACTCTTGTGTCAAACCTAGAAACTCAGAAAGAAACTAACGTATTTAAGGAAAATGTTTTAATTATATAATATTTAGGAAGGCACAAGATAATCTGAATGGGTATGCAGTTGGTCTTAATTAAATTTGTAAAAGATAATATAAGGCTACTTTTTCCAGTCACCTACATTGTAAAATTATCATTTTACCTAAGTGGAAGAAATAGCAAATTGTTAAGTATTTAGCGAACTCTTAAATCTATGATTTCTACAAAAATTATACACAACAAAGCCAATTTACATACATATGCATGCTTTGTATGTCCCACGTGTCTGTTTTATGTATGTGTGTAATAATGCTATATATATATATATGTAATAACATCTATTGAGAAAATAACTTTTTAGCATGAACTTTAGGAAATATAAATATTCACCAAGACCCATAAGCAGATTGTTCTAAGGTACCTAGTACTTCATGTCCACGTCATTTCCTTATTTTTTTAATAAGGCATATAGACTGGTGGAAAGTCACTCACGTGCCCCATTGGCTTGATTCTCTCAGTGCACATATGTTGAGCCTGCATTCTATGGATAGAGTGGCAGGGTCTGGACCATAAAAGTGAGAAGACAGACTAAGTCTTAGGTGCAAAGGGCTCACTGTGGTGAGGGCGAGGAGGTAGGCAGTCAACATGTCAAGAAGAACTTAAGGAAATAAAACCCGGGGTGTGGCCGAGAGAATGAATGAGGTTGCTTCATTCAGATTCACAGGATATGAGAAAAGATTTTCCTCTGATAACTGTATTGCCAAAGAGTCTCCTTAATGGAGAGCTGGCTCCTGATAAAGATAGGGAAAGGAGAAGGGCTGGACCTGCCATCTCTCAGGAGCACACTTTTTGGGTGAGGCAGTGTGTCCATGTAATCAGGGTGAAGCTTCGACATTACCAGCCTGCTGATTGTGAAGCCACGCTCCTGGCACATGGACTGTGCCCACTTCAGTGAGTGGATATCCAAGGCAGTCAAATTCAACAACACTCTTTCAGTAAAAAATGATCTGTTACGAAAACTCGCCTAGAACAACAACAACAACAAAAATCTGATACTTGAGCAAATTGCATCCCCTCTGCCCCCTTTTGCCGTCTAAGGGTGAACATGGTGGAGGGAACATTTCACGCAAAGGCTCTTTCCTGGTTGGCACCACATATACCACAGTGTGTCACTCCTGGTTTTGATGTATCGACATTCACAGATGTCTAGTGCAGCTTACAGACGAAGCAGAAATATCATTGTATGTGAACTCGGCTAGCTTAGAGGTCCTCGTGGATATGTCGAGCAGATTTTCCCCTAATTTGGTGGTATATAACAGTATTGCTCAGAATGACTACATGCTTGTCATGTGACAAACACAAGACTTTCTTTTGTTTCTGGCCTTTCTATTTTTCTTCCTCTATATTTTAAAATTGCAGTGTTAGGGAATGCTTATTCTAAGTGAGGCCTGGTTCTAGAACTGACAATAACCAGGTAAGAACTTTAGGTTGCCATGAAGCGCTGGTTATGATGCCAGCACTTAAAAAATAATTTTGTTTTTTTTTTTTTTAAAGCAAAAACCCAAAACACACAAACAAAAACTCATAGACATTAGGAGCAGGTATAAAATGAAGAAGGGATCTTAGCCTTCTGTCATAGAAAGGTTTATAAATACACTCAGTTGGGCACTCATTTATTTTTTAGTTTTATCTGTGATAATTCTAGAACATGCTTACTGTACAAAAGTTACATTTTGTTCATTGTTACAGTCAGATCCTTGTGGAATGATTTAAAACATATACAGAGGTCACCTCTTCCTGGATCCTTAATCCTCAAGCATGTCACATAATCTTTTTGTACCATCTGGTGTCTTAATTAGAGCCTGAGAAAAGACTTACTTGTGTAAACAGGATTATAATTGTGACCTAGGAAATATTTGTTGTTGTTTTAATTGATTACTTTAGAGACTTTGCTACCACAGGCTTCAGTTATTAGATACCTTGTTGTACAGTTAAGGAAAACAGTGGGGGAGGGATGGGGAATGACTAGCTGTTATGTAAACTTAGGCTCTGTAGGAACTGCTGAAATATCAAAAAGATGTGCTAGTCTCTCTACAATATTCAAGGCACAGCAGCGACTGGGGCCAGGTCCGTGCTCAGCAGTTGGGCACTGCTTGACTCTAAGTAGAGAGACTTTGGGTTTGTTTCCTGGTGAGTACGTAGTCGGATCTCAAACCTACTTCGGAGGGGAATAATTGAACACCTCCTGCATTTTGTGTGCTGTGTTCTGCGCTTTGAACACAGAGGGACAGCCCACACAGTGGCGTGATTTTGTTTCACAGTGTGCCTTTTCTTCCCTTTCACAGATAGCTGCTGCTCTGTGGTGGTACTTTGTATCGAAAGGAGTTGAGTATTTGGACACAGTGTTTTTTATCCTGAGAAAGAAGAACAACCAGGTTTCTTTCCTTCACGTGTACCACCACTGTACCATGTTCACGCTGTGGTGGATTGGCATCAAGTGGGTGGCAGGGGGCCAAGGTGAGGAATGCCCAAGCACACTGGGGAAAGTCGGTTTACCTAGTGTGTCATTCAGCTTGCTTTCACGGTTAATCATCATCTCCATTCACGGTCATCTCACTTCTTAATAACTTCACCTTTTTATCTGTGAAGAATCGAACTTTTTGATCTGCGAAGACTTGCCCCCAAGGTGAACACAAACCAATAAGCCTAAAAGCCAGAAAACAATACTTAGTGAGTGGGGAAAGGTACTGATTGGCAGTTCTGGCCTGGTAGGAGCTGAGACATGATGTCTGGTTTTCAGTCCAAGTCCTCGGCTTACTCTTGCTCTGACACAGACCCTGCGTGACCTCACCGCTTCTTATTTGAGTGAACTTTTGCCTGGCCTCATTAGTGCTAAAGAGGCTCAGAAGTCACAGCTGGGCAGAGCTTTGCTCTCCTCTCGTAAGGGTAAGATACAGGCTGAGCCGGAAATAGCCCTTTTCCTCTGGACACAGGGTGGCATCACGTCACTATTGCAACCTACACATTTCGCACTCCTGATTTGCTAGCAAAGTTAAAGCGAAACTCCGAGTTTAAAAGATTTACTAATTAGTAAATCTAAACTGACCCCTCAGATGCTGTTGAATTTGACTGAGCGGGATGTCGCTGGGATCGGTATAAACCAAGTGGGTTGATGTATGTAACACTGTCATGTTGGAAACTAGGTACACGTAAGAAATGGGTATTATTTTGCCACTGATATGTACGCTGGTGTCCCTTGAGCTGAAAATGTAATGCACAAGTCCCCATAACTCTTAGGTGCACCATAGCCTCTTTCTAAGGAATTACTATTAAGTAGGATCAAACTAGGGGAAAATAGGAGGCAGCAGCCACTTTACATGGTTTGCTAGAGCTCACTGGAGTCTCCCATTTAAGAATTTACCACTTCTAAAACCCTTTGCTTTTGGCAATACACATTTTTATTTATACGATTTTTTAAAAGAAACCATCCAGACTACATTGTAAAAGATATCAAGCTTAATTTGAGAGGCTTTTCTCTTAGCGTTACTTTGACTTTTATTTGAGACCAGAATAGAAAGTGATATAGAAAGTATTCTCATATGCTTTAATCATAGTGTAAACATACTTTTATCAGTGGGATCACTCTTTAATCTCAGTGTCATCACTGCTTGGTAACACTTTCTTTGCAAATTGCTTCTTATTTCTCGACAGCGTTTTTTGGGGCCCAGATGAATTCTTTCATCCACGTGATCATGTACTCTTATTATGGGCTGACTGCATTCGGCCCCTGGATCCAGAAATACCTTTGGTGGAAGAGATACCTGACCATGCTACAGCTGGTGAGTTAAATGTTTCAAAAAGTACTTCTGGTTGTCGTCGACGTAAAAATCAAAATACTTAAAATATTTGAAAGTCATTATTTGTAAAGTGCTAAGTTGCTTTAGGTTGTTTTCCATCACAAAATCTACTTTAAAGTCAGGTACAGTGTTGAGACTGGCTTGGTTCTGCCTAATCACCCCTGAGTAAAGTGGCCGTAGCTACTTGCTTTATAATGCCCTTAAAGACTTGGTGCAGAACCTGTCCCTCTGAGAGAAAGTCTATAAAAAAGCTACCTGTGAAAAGGATGGTTAAAATGTAACAGTGCTGCAAAGTACATAGATGCATGTATGCCTGGACAAATATTTCCATGAGTGACGATTGTTTTTTCTAGCTTAACATTTTATTCTCTCTTCTTGTTCTTGCTTACATTCCCAGTTTCCCCATGGTCCTTGTTCACAGACCCCATACATGGAGCAAAGGAAACAGCAGAGCCAAAGAAGGGTAGGGGTGGGGGAAGGGATTGAGCACAAGATAGAGAGCTCTTTCTGCTTCTGTAAAACTCAGTGCTTGAAGAGAGGAGCCGAGGATTTGAACTAGCAGTGTTCCTGGCAGACAGTTCTCAGCAGCTCCTCCCTGTAGCACTTCTCACTGCACCCCGGCGCATGCAGCAAAGCACTGTTCACAGCTTGGGTGTGGCCCGTAATCAAACTCAAAATGCAAATACAGGCTGGTACCTAATCTCCAAGCTTCAGAAAGTATTCTAATATGGTTTAATCATAGTGTACACACAACTTTTATCAGTGGGATCGCATTTAGAAATATCCATCTCTGCCTTGAGTTGCTACATAGCTGCCTAACCAAACAGGAACCACAACCTTTGGGGAACGCTGGGTGTGAAGGATTCATTAGTAAAGAAATGCTCCAAGAGACTCTTCCAGCATCTGTGGAAGCTCATGATGTAGTTTGTAGAACTCATTCCTCTCCGTGAGAGCTAAGTGGTCCCAAGAGATTTGAAGAGGTGGCCCAGATTGTATAAATTATTTAATCTCTTTGTTGGGGTTTGCCCCTGGGCTTTGAGCTACATCATCCCCAGTCACACCCTGTACGCTCCCTTTTTCGGTGGTGCAGGTTCTAAGGGCCATTGTGAAATCAGAAGTTCTAAAAACTTGGATTTTTGCCATGGGAATTGTAAAAGTTAATGTAAATTGAAGAGTGCAGAATGAATTGTCTTAATATTTACTAATATATATATATCCTATATATATATGGGTAATGCTATCTTTCTCAAAGAAACTGTGTGGTTGCCCATTATAGACAGGATGCTGAACTTAAATTTTTTGAGTCAGACTTTTTCCAGACACTTAAATAATACACAAGTCTTACAAAAAGTTAACCTTTGCTAGTGTCACAGAAGTTGTGATTTTGTGCCTCAGACTATTTTGCAACTAGTACAGCAGAATTTAAGTTTATTTTAACACTTTCACATTTTCAGTTTTCTCTTCCTGAGAATTCATAAAATTGAAGGTGATTCTTTTTGCATTTACTGACTTTAATTGGAATGTAAGTTTTTAAAGAACAGTGTTCATTGAGATATGGACTTGCCGCTCTTTTAGTGGCCATCGGTTCCCTCTCCTTGGGTGTCCTTCAAGCAAGTATTCAAATGTCCAAATTCTGTGTCAGGGACTCAGAAATGGCCCATGAGCAGAGCCCTGTCTCCAGGACATATAGTCTAATAAAGAGATGAACAATTGACAAGTCAACAGATAACAGAAGTTGGCTTCAGATAGCTATCACACCACTTTAAAAACAGAACACAAGCCGGGTGTGGTGGCCCATGCCTTTGATCTTAGCACACGGGAGGCAGAGGCAGGCAGATCTCTATGAGTTTGAGGCCAGCCTGGTCTACAAATTGAGTCGAGCACAGCCAGGACTATCACACAGAGAAACCCTGTCTCAAAAAACCAAAACCAAACCAAAACACGAAAGCCCTGTGACAGGAAGCACCAGAATGCCCTTGCTAAGCAGGTAGCACTTGAACTGTGAACCTTTCAAACAGTCTAGCACGATTTGGGCAGAGCACCCGATCTGTAGAAGGCGTGGTGCTGGTGCTAGAAGTCTCTTGCTAATCTGACTAAATCTCTGCACTGTGGCTTCTGTTTTTCAGGTTCAGTTCCATGTGACCATTGGGCACACAGCGCTGTCTCTCTACACCGACTGCCCCTTCCCCAAGTGGATGCACTGGTGTCTTATCGCCTACGCGATCAGCTTCATATTCCTCTTCCTCAACTTCTACACCCGGACGTACAACGAGCCCAAGCAGTCAGAGACTGGAAAGACGGCCATGAACGGCATTTCAGCAAACGGTGTGAACAAGTCAGAAAAGCAGCTGCTGTTAGAAAACGGGAAACCCCAGAAAAACGGAAAGCCAAAAGGAGAGTAACTGGAACTGGGCCTTAACTGGTTGACAGTGAGGAAACACCTGAGTCATATAAAATTTCAGGGGCAACAGAAGCAGAGGGTCTGGGGTGGGGAGAAAGACAGATGTGGCATGTCTGTACCTTCTGACTGAGGAAACCTTTCAATATATGGTACCCAGATGTTTTATTTATGAAGTTTTTATTTTAAACATTTTTTTTATTAGCCTTGATGTTGTCCAGACCAAAGCAATCCCAATGTGACCTTGGAGCCCCTCTCCCTGCTCACGTCCTCCTGAAATGTCACCTATCACACGCTCTCCTTTTTCAGTCTGAATTTTAGATGATCACAGAAACACAGTCTTATGAAAAGAAAAACACTTTTTTTTTTTTTTTTCCAGAAATCACTAGTTTCCTACTGGTTACGAATCAGTTACCTGACGTTTTCTCGTCCAGAGACAGAACCATGTATATATTTGAATTTGGACTCATTTGTTGATCCTTGTGGTCTAATATCTCCACCTCTAGTCAGAATATTCCCTTTCGGCTGTAATTAAATTTGAAAGCTCCGCTAAATCTCTGTAGAATCTTAGAGGCTTGATGATGATGGTGTTGGTAAAAATAAGAAAGGATAACAGTAAAATCGTGACCTGAAGGCCACCATGACTTATGGCACAAATCACTGTGGGAAACATTTTTTTTTTTTTATTTCGTGATGAGGAAGGTAGTCTTTGAATACTCCTATTATTAGCAGAAATGTATTATGAGAATTAAGATTATTGTATGATTGAAACATGAAACAGCTCATGTCTCTGTTAGTAACATCTAAGGTAGTCACGTTTACATGCAGTTAGAACTCTTAGGGCACGTTGTTTTCATCAGGCTTCCCCTGTTTTGATTTGTGGCTGTTGCTGATTTTTCGTATGTGGACATACACCTACCTCTTCTGTTGGAAAGAACATTTAAAATGAAATAAATTTTACTTAAAAAAAAATCAAGGAGTCCTTTAATGTAAATTTTAACTTTCAAATTTACTTTCTTTATCTTACTTTATTTACAAATAGCACCCACTAAGCATTTCTGTGATGTCACCCACCTCTTTCGATGTGTCTTATTCTGACTGATGCTTGCTTCCCTTGTGATGACGTTGCAAAAAATCGTACTAAGTAGAAATGAAGTGTAAATGCATTTTGGTGCAATACCTTGACTCCTTGGTGCTAATGACGGCTAAATTCAGTGCTTGCTGTTACAATGTGTTATTTATAAATGCAAGATGGGAAAATTGAGACCAAGTTGTATCTCTCAAGTAAAATTTGGTGTTTACAAAAGACGTATTTCATGTAATAGAATCAGACGACGGGAAAACTGAAGAAGAGACCTTGTTCCACATTTTTTTCACCCAGATTGATTTGTTATGGGATGTCACAGAGGGATCATATGGAAAGAGCAAATGTGACAAAAATAGCATGAATGTTTCTAAACCTTCCAACCTCTCAAAACTGCATGTATAGGATGTCTGCTGTTTGTACAGACTTTTGCAATATTTTGTAAATTATATTTATTGTGCATTGAGATTACGTTTTCCCCAAAGGCATGCAGTCGAGAACATTACAGAAAGTTAGCAGCACATACAGTAGTATGGTCCAAGAGGATCAACACTTTGTTTTTTTTTGCCAGTGTGTAATGACTAGAGATGTGTAAATCTTTGTGAGCATTCTGTACTGGCTTCCCGGACCCTTTCATTCCCTGCTATGAGATTTCAGCACAATAAATATACTATGCTGTGGGAAAAGTTCTTCTTTTTTGTTAATCAGTTTATTTGTTTCTGTTCTAATTTATTTTCTCTTGCCAACTTGTTACACAAAAAAGCAATGAAACTAGGTCTTAGGTCTCTGAGTTTCTGGTTCAAAGCTTTTTATTTTTTGTGTGTATTCATCTGTTTATTGTTAAGACAGGGTCCTGTTACATAGGCTAGGCTGGCCATGAACTCACTGCCCACTGTCCTCTGCCTCCAGAGTGCTAGGATTACCGGAGCACACAGTTTTTGTTATTGAGAAGTCAATTCAATTTTCTTTCAGACACAAAACATCCTCATTTTAAGTCATTTTGAAGAGGCCTTCCAAATCTCGTATTTAAATCACTCCGTCCTTTGTGTAGGCTTATGGAAGATGATTGTGAATGCTGACCTGACAGGCTTTGATAGTTTCAGAATCATCACAGAACAGTCACCTGCCTTGCAGCAGACGCCCAGTGAGCACGAGTTGCCCCTCCCTTGTGGTAAAACCTCTTTCTTGGAAACATACCCAAGTAGATAATAGAGAATTTATTAAATAGTTGCCCATTCAAATATTTGGCTACAAACACCTGAAGCAGCCAGCTTCCCAGCATAGGAAATGACTGTAATCCAACACCCTGCCTCTCGCTCTTGTATCTGTTTCCTGACACACACTGGCTGGCTGCTAGCTTCAGCTTCAGCATCACTCATTCATTCATTCGTCTATTCCACACTCCAGGCATCTGGACATGTTTTAGAACAGATGATGCTTGGTCACATCTTGAAACATGGACTCTCCCAGTGTCATGGTTCTTGCTAGTGGGTTCTGCTGTCTGTGGGTGTGGGCCGCTGCTTCGGGAGGGACAGGAAGGAGTGTCCTCAGGAGGAGTCCTACAAGCCTGAGTGGGTAGTCATCAGAGGCTTTTAAGGCTTTCAGTGATTCTCCAGTCAGTTCCGTCTCCTGAAGAGCAGGAAGAAAGAAACCAGACATTATAACCGAATCACACGGCAGTCCTTCTGGGGACACTTGGTGGTGGGGTTGCTTACTCATGCCCCTGGGTTCACCACCTTGAGATAAAAGCCACAGTTAGCAGGGCCATTGGCTTGTGTCTGTGGGCTTCGGCAGGCTGCAAGCTGCTCGCCAGGCTGGTGTCTGTCTGCTCTAGGCTCTCCCATTTCTGAGGTGACTGTGTAAATGAGCCCTAGACAGGAGAGACAGTGCTGATGGCGTCAGGCAGAGATGGCCTGTCAGTTGTGAGACTGTTTTTCTGTGTGACAGTGTAGAGGGATTATTCCTAACAAATGCACCAGAATTTAGCAGAATTTAGTTTGGTTTGGTTTCCAGTTTTTCACACATATTTTGGGCACAGCTAAGCTGCGGGCTTTTTAAAATTAAAAACAAGGTGAACCCCTTTCAAAAGAAAATCTTAATTTACAGATTTATTCTGTATGTGCCGTGCCACTACCCTATGTATGGGAAAAAAAAGAAAGAAGAAAAACTGGAGGTAGAACTTAATTTTGTTGCACTATCTAATTGATACCACACCAATTCGGGCGCTATATATTGACTATGGGGACAAATGTTTCACGCTCGTCCATCTCATTGGGATGGGGCACCTTACACACTGAGTTGTTCAGCTCTTTCCTCTTTAGAATTGAACCCCAGCCGTCTGAATTCTCCCCTCCGGCTTCCCTCCCTTCCCACTCACCATCCTTCCTGTTTTAGAGGCGCCAGCTCTTGGCTCTTTTTCTTAGTTCAGAATTTTCCCCTTCCTCTTTGCCGGGAGGGAAAGGAAGGCGCTAGTTAGGATTCTTTTGTCTCCTGCAATCCATTAGTTTTAACTGAGACTCCCCTCCCTGTGAAGGAAGGATCCTACGAACCAGTCTTTCAAGAATAATGATCACCTAGCTATTTGGAAATGAGGGAGTGAGTGGGTAGATGATGGCTCTTGCGTGATATGAAAGCATTATGCTAACAAGTTTGTGCCCCACCTTGTGGCTTACGTTGTAATGTACTCAATCTGGGCATCCTGGACAATGCATTCCACAGACATATTATATAGTTAAGAGTATTATCTGTCCATACAGAGTTTCATTTCATATATATATATATATTTTTTTTTTTTTTTTCTCTCCCAGTGATGGGCATCAAACTGAGGCCTCATTCATGCTAGGTGAGAGCTCTGTCCCTGAGCTACACCTCTAGATTTCACATGTAGACATTGATGGGCATGATGAATCCACTCCAGTTGGTGTGTTCTCTGCTCTCCTTCAGCGCTGCAGAGACTGGAAAACTGAATGTACATTTCTTAGATTTCTTTGTGAGCTGTATTTCTCTGACAGCTCTAACGTTTGTCATCACAAGGCAATAATTGAAAGAAGGCAAAGCACACAGATACGTCTCCCTGTACTAGTCAAGTTAAAACAATGGGTTCTTCCAGACACATTGACAGCCAGCCTGCATGCTCCGCTGGCTACATCAGTCTGTGGATGCAGACAGTTGCAGTAGTAGCCATCATAGCAGCACTGAACATGGCCAATAAATGGCTCTAAAGATTACATGGAATTAGCTATCTGTCCTAGTTGAGTTCCTAGGGAGCAGGAACGTCATGTTCAGTGAGAAATGTGATACTATTTTCACGAGGCACATAGCTAAATTCTGACCCACAGTCACCGACAATGAGATTGCAATTAAAGTCGAGCATTTGGCAAACCAAAACTACCGAATTGTACTATTGTGATGCAAATGAGGAATGTGAAGATCAGTGATAAGGCTGTTCCTTATTGTACTACTGAGAATACAGGAAGAAAATTAGCTCATGTTTTAAATTCTTGGTTCAGAGCAGGACAAGAAACTCCAGACGCTTTCTTAAACTTCGTAGTTGCAGACCTGAAACAATATCCAATGTTTATTCCTTTGGGTTGCAGAGGTAAAACTTAAGTCCACAACCTCCATAGTTTTCTATGTGACTGTTGCAACATTAGTTATAAAAGGTTAGGGATCTTGCAAAGTACTGCATTGTGAGTATTTGAGGGTTGTAGAGGCCAGGTGATAAGTGGAATTCTGGCCTGAGTCCATCCCACTGGGGCTCATTGATCTCCCCCCACACACACAAATATACCCCTTCCCAGTTATCACATGTACAGCTTAATTAAACACACTGTCTTTCTCAGGTCCCTTCTCATGAAACTAGGAGAAGAATGGTACGAAGGACCAAGCCAAAGCTAGGACATTTTCTCCCAGTTGAAACAATATGCCAGAAGTGATGAGCACCATATTACCTGATATTTGTCAGCTGTTCATGTTGCCCTCCAAGGTCTGAAAGACTCAATGAGTTTTTGTCATGTTCCCATTTAACTCTTCTTGTTTGACCTGAACACAGAAATAGTGGAGTCTTGGAGAGCGACACTTCATTATTAACTAATCGTGTGGGTCCGGGTTCAGCAGCTGTTGCAGGTGTCATCAGTTGATTAGCAAACCAACAGAATCCTGGGAGCTGACAGCTATCAATACGTTAGACATTTTCCTTCATTCTCAATGGAGTCCATTTTACGCCTGCAGCATAAGCTGTGTTGCTATGTCACCTCAGAACAATGCCAGCCATCCCTCTTCAGTAAGAGTCTACCACAGCAGCTTCGTTTGTCTCATTGTGACACATGTCTCCATGGTCCACTGTGTGGATAGCATCACGGTGGTGTGATTCCTTGAGGAGGAGGAGGTAGCAAATACCATGGCTTCTTTGGCAAAGGAAAATGTATGCCAGATGTAGGAGGGAAAATAAATGGTGAATCCAAGGGTCGTGACTTTAGTAATGTTTACTGTAATCCACTGACCTACAGCAGGTACAGACACTCCCTCCAGAGTACAAAAATGGCTGCTGTCTGCCAACCATCACTATTAAAGAGACACCAAATGGCTGACATCTTGTTAGCTTTTGTAACAACACACATTTGAAGGTGTTGCCAGGTTTGTTTGTTTGTTTTTGTTTTGTTTTCTTTTCTTTTCCATTTAGCAGGTAGGCTATTAACCTGCCAGTCCTGACTGGGGTCAGAAGCAAGAAAAGGATTCACAAGCACCGTGAATTGCAGTGCAAGGTATTACTTTGCTATTTAAGATTGAGGAGCCGACAGATTAAATGGTGCTTGAAGTGAATGACTTAAAACAGCTCTGGGGGTGACATCTGAAAGCCCTCAATTTGGAATCAAGGTGCAAATCCTTAGGTAAAAGCTGTGACCCAGCCATGTTATCAAGAAACAGATCCAAGATTATGCCTGGGCTTTGCTGTGCCTTTGTGCATCTGGCGGAGAAAGGGAAATGATTCTTTCTTCGCACTAAGCTGCTCACAGTGAGCTGGGTGTGATCTGACCCGCCATCTTATAAGCAAGGGCAGGCACAGCAGTGTTCTCTCATCAGGTGGGAGGTTGTGCGGGCACAGTTACGTGGCCCGAGCTGCCCTCAGATTACGGCTATACCTGCCCTTGCTGCATGCCTCATCTCCCTGAAATCAAATGTTCCACCTCATCACAGTGCCGGTGAGAGCTTTACTCAAATGCCGGCTGACGGGCTGCACACTTGTGATACGTGTCGTGAAATGCTGAACCATACGGAGCACATCTTATCAGCTCTTTCGCCTTCAGTGGGGCTTTCACATCCCTGTGTTGGTTGGAATGTAAGCCCTGAAGGCACGTACTAATCGTGTTTGGAGGTGGGAACTTTGGGCCAGTGGGGTTTGCCCCTCCTGAATCAATGTCCTATGGGTCATGTGGAGTGGCTTTGGGAGTTAAGTGAACTCTCTGGCTAGCTTTCTCTGCTGTGTGAGGTAGTGTCATCTCTTAACCCAGCAGAAAGATGTTCTCCAAATGCCAAGCAATCTTCCAAGACCAAAATCTCATTAACTGTTTTCTTTTGGAAATAGAGAGAGAAAGTGAGCCCTCTGGCCAACTGGCCACCAGCTAAATTCAGTCAACAGGTCATGAGCAGAGGAACTAAAGTTTCCAGAGCCAGAAGGATAGATTTCTCAAGTTTCTTTAGTTTCTCTGGCTAGTCAGACTGACACATTGATTTTAGAAGACTCTACCCTTTTCCAGAGCATAGCGTATCTGCCTCGCTCTCTGTACATTGCTTGGTAAAACAGAAAATGATTTCAGTTTCTCTTGCCACTAAATATATTACAATATAACAAAGGAACTTTTATGAGCTAAAAAAAAAACAAAAAACAAAAACCCACAATTTTAATGAGCAGATGGACTCTTTGTCTTGTTTTGCTGTTTGATTCTCCTGGCACAATCCCTACTACAAACCAAATTTGGTAGCATGTTTTTGTTTACCTTTTCAGGTTACATCCTCCAAAAACTTGCACAAATTCTCTGCAAATTAAGTAGAATGCCGATGGCTTACCCCAACAACAACAACAAAACGTAGTCATCAGCTCACTGAATAATCTCCCTTCACGTGTAACTTTTTTTTTTCTTGGTCTTCTGCTTTCTTTTGGGACATTATAGAAGCCATGATGCAATAAAAAAAAATAAGATAAGCGATTATTTTAATGTTTAAAATATTCGAACTCTGTGGATGTGTGTCTGTGCCTGAAGGTGGGTACATGCGCATGGGGGCAGTATCTTGAGAGGCCAGAAGTGGGTGTCAGATCACCTGGGAGCTAGCATGTGGGATGGATGCTGGGACTAAAGTTGGATCCTTTGAGAGAGCAGTACCTGCTCTTAATTGCTGAACCATCCCTCCAGCCCAAGGACTATTTTTTTTTCTTCTACTATGAAAATTAATTGACAGGAATGTAGAGGGCAAGATTTGGGTTCTTTCACGTGCAGCTGCTCATGCAGCATGAAGAGGACAGTAGATGGTAAAGCCCTCAGGATGTGACTGAAGTGCGCTGAGATGGGAAAGTACCCTACCAAGGGAGGATACTTACGTCTTCCAAATGTCTTCGTTAAATGCCGACTGTTTGCAAAGGTGGGTTCAAACACCGTTGGGGATCTCTGTCTTACTTCCTGAGTCACCACAAACACATGTGACGTCTACTGGCACTGGATCTGCAGTGCACTTGGAAGAAAATATGCTAGAAGCAGCTCACCTCCCCACAGTAAAACTGAAGCCATGCATGTGAACATGCGGTGAGAACATGCATGTCTCCTCTGTGCTGTGTGACATTGTGGGGTGAGTTCTACAAAGTTCATACTTAACAACCACACAAGTGAGTCACAAATTATAGCACAACACTCATGTGTAAAACGCATTTTAAACTTTGTGCTGGGCGGGCCCCATTCACAGATATCCTGGACCACATGTAGACTGTGGCCTGAGAGCTGGACACACCTGGTTTGTGGGAAGGTCAGCCTTATATGCAAATGTGAATGACATGTGTTAATTTTGCTCTTTTTTTTTTTTTATGACAGTCCCTGGATGGTAGCTAGACTGTGTGGGATATTGTTTATTGACACTATTCTTATTCATCTACAGCAAGAGTAATGCTCAACAAAGCCCATTCCCAGCAACACTTGAGGCCAGAGTTCTAGGTCTTCAATATACTTAATCTTTTGGTCATCAAGAGATGAGGGAATGTGGTTTTTTGGAGGAAAAGGGTAACACAACAGCTTAGGCTGACTTCACTGGGTAGAGGTTGGATCCCATGTTTTCTCACGAATCATTTGCCCCTTTAATGGGTGGCAGCTTTGACTCCACCAGCACCAGCAAAACTGCCTGCAGTACTTCCTGACCTCTGGGCCAATGCACAATAGCACCATGGACAAGAAAGCAGAATGGGGGATCCTTGACTCCTCTTCCTCTGCCCTAATGCCTTTATGTCGGCACATAATTTCCTCTCTTAAACCCTTTCTGCTTTAGCCTTGTATGGTAGTGCTTGCCTTTAATCCCAGTTCTCAGAGAGGCAGAGGCAGATGGATATCCAAGAGTTTGAGGCCAGCCTGATCTACAAAGCAAGCGTAGGATAGCCAAGGACATACAGAGAAACCCTATCTTGGAAAAAGAAAAAAAAAAAATAACAACAACAACAAAAAAACCCTTCTGCTTAAAAACTCTAGTTTTTGTTCTCTGAACTGAAATGTTGATTATTACAGGTGAATATAAGAAACGCAATAAGCACTTAAATTAGATGCGATATGATGTAAATTTATGCCAGTCTCAGACTGCCACAGCCCTGAAACCTTGACTGGTTGTAATTTTTAAAGGTGAACCTTCTTGCCTTTTTACTGTCTGTGTGTGTGTGCTATATGACTGTGTGCATATGCATGGGTGCTTGCAGTTGTGCATGCAAGCAGATGCACAAGCGTGTGAAGACCAGAGGCTAACTTTAAGTGTCTCCTTTGGTCACTCTTCACCCTGTTTGTTCATTTTTGTCCTTTTCTTCTTTTCATGTGTTTATGTGCTCAAGTGTGTGCATGTGCAATTAGAGGCCTGAGGTTGCTGTCAGGAAACTTTTCTGTCTTTCTTCCACTTTATTCACTGAGCTAGGATCTCCCAGTCAATTTTTGATATTGCTACTCACATAACCAGCAAGCTGGTGGTATCTCCTATCTCCGTGTTCCCCAGGCTGGAATTCCAGGCAAGCCTTCCAGCCCACCTGACACTTACATGAAATGAGATCCGAATTTTGGTCCTCTGGCTTGCCCTGAGAAGCACTCTAACTGAGGAGCTGTCTCCCAGCCCCAGCTTCATCTTATTTTGTGAGACAAGGTCTCTCATTGAAGCTAAAACTTATTGATTTAGCTAAGTTGGTTGGGCAGCTACCTCCAGAAATCTGCCTATCTTTGCCTTCCTGGTGATGAGATTATAGACAGGCGTTGCTGTGCTTGGCTTTATACATGGTTTCTAAGGACCCAAGGTCAGGTTCGCACAGAAAATACTTTACTGACTAAAGCAACATCCCAGCTTTATGTATATCATATGTATGTATGTATGCTTTTTAATTTCAATTAAAATAATTCATGGCTTCTTTTCCTTTGTTACTGTTACATATGCATGTGTGGGGGCACACATAAACATATAAATACAATCTGACAAGCATGCCCCCTCCCCGTTTTTATTTGTTTTGTGTGAAGGTATGCTTGGGCATGTGCCAGGATGCATGAGTGGATGTCAGAGGAAGCCCTGTGGGACGTGGTTCCCTCTTTCCACTATGGGTGTCCCAGGGATTAAACTCTGGTCATCAGGCTCAGTTAGATGGACCTTTACCCACTAAGCCATCTCTCCTGCCCTCCTTGGATGATGATGATGATTACATTGCTTCCCTAGAAAGCCCTTCACTTTTCTACATTGCTGAGATGGTCCTTAAAGTCTAGAGCCATGCCAAATAATTCTTCTCACTTGAGTACCCACAGAGCTTAGCATAGGCCTTGGTTCTAGGTTTCTGTGTCTTGTTTGTTTTGACATAGAGTCTTCCTCTGTAACCCGGGTTAGGCTTAAACCTGGGATTCTTCTGCCTGAGCCTCCCAAGTCCTGTGGTTAGAAGCATGGATGACCATGCCTTATCATTGTATTTCTTTCTAGAGATTGAAATCAGGGCTTCATGCATAATGGGTAAACACTACCACTGAGCCACTTTCCCAGCCTTTTACTTACTGCTTTGTTTTGTTTTTGTTTTTCTTGAGACAGTGTCTCAGTTTGCAGCTCTGGCTGGCCTGGACTTTATGTAGGTCATGCTGGCCTCAAATTCATATCAACCTGTCAGCTGCTGGCTTCTGCTAAACTTAAAAGTGTGCGCTGCCACTCCTGGCTTTTTTCTTTTCTTTTCTTTCCCTTCTTTTTTTAAAGCTTAAAAAATTATGCAGAATCTCACTGATTTTCCCTTGCTTGCAATGATCTCAGCCTTTTTAGTAGCTGGGATTACAGGTCTGTAACAACCAGACTTGATTACTTTTAACATTTTTTTTTTTTACATTTGTAATGCATGTGTGGTAATGTGCTCCTTCATGTGTGTAGGCACGTGTGTGTGTGTGTGTGTGTGTGTGTGTGTGTGTGTGTGCATGTATGGAGGTGTGGAGACCTGAAATCAATGCCAGTAGTTTTCCTTGCTTAAGCTCCAGCAAGAAGCATGGTCCCTCACTTATTGACCTTGATTTTTTTTTAAACAAACCAACTTTATTTAGGGTTATTAAATGCCTCTACCTTCCTTCCAAACCCCTAACACTGGGTAGGAGAGAAAGAAGGTTAGTGGCAACAGGGGACAGAGTTCTCTCTGCTACTTCCCACTGGGTAGGGTAGTAGGATTCTTTTGAAGGTAATATCAATCGTCCAGAAATCCAGAAGTCCAGGTAACCAGCAAATCAGCAAACAGCAAATTCAGCAGCAGAATGAACCAGCAGCAAGCAGTCCTCCTCCAAGCAGCTGCTGCGCCTTCTTCCTCTGGGCTGTCATAGTTACACCTCTCAAAGTCCTCAGATTTCAAATAATTCCACCTGGCAAAGACCACCTCTGCAGGAGACACATAACAGGTGTGGACAAACTGAAATCCCCAACTTGGAATTTTAACAGAAACATACTTACACATCATAAACCCAAACATACGCAACAGTCGCTGGTTTTAGAACTTGCCATTGTAACTAGTTTGGGGCCCGCTCTGCTATACAGAGGATCTCCCGTCTCAGCCTCCCAGGAGCTGGGATTTCGGGTGGTCTCTATAACTGCTGGGCTTCAGTGTGGTCTCTGAACTGGTGTGTAGGATCTGAACTATAGTCTTCATCCCGCACACCAAAGAACACCGCGTACTTGACAAGCTGAGCTGTCTCTCCGGCCCAGCTTTTTGTTGTTGTTGTTGTTTTGTTTTGTTTCTTCTAACATTGCTTTCTAGACCAGGCTGGCCTCACACTTATAGAGATCGACCTGCCTCTGCCTCCCAAGTGCTGGGATTAAAGGTGTGTGCCACCATTGCCAGCTTTTTCCCCCCTAACATTCTTTTTTTTTTTTTCTGAAGATTTCTTTACTCCTCTAGTGGTAATGTGCTGTTTACAATGTATTATAGAAAATACTAGACATGGACACATGCAAACGTGCATCCTCAAAACAAAAATAGAAGGAAAAAATGGCTTGTTTTATGAACACAGCCACAGAAGGAACTTCTGAGATTATCAGTTATTTCCGTGGTTACGAGGTCAATAATTTGATGTCAGCTTATATCACTCTGTATTAAGTAGAATGAGTCAGAAAGATCGGGATTAAACATAATTGAACATTATTTACATATAATACATTCATCCTTATAAAGAGTAATTTGATGACTCCGGATAATGGTGTACAATCATGCATCCATTACACAGAATTGGATAATTTTGCAAGAATGTTCTTGTTAACTTACTTGCCTTTGTTTCTTCTAGGGCCAGATAGTTGGTGTGTGTGTTCAGTTCTTTATGTCTCAGAGCTGTGTAACTTATGTCTGATGTTCATGTTTGAGTAAACCAACATAAGACAAAGGCTGTGGAGTCATGCAGGGTGTGCTGACTGTTAAGATACACTTCACATGAGTGGGTAAGACTGCCACACCAAGGGTTTCCCAATGCTAGAATGAGGCACACACACACACACACACACACACACACACACACACACACACGTTACTTTTCTATCACTGTGACAAAATGCCACAACCAACTTGTTGAAGACCAATGGCTTCTGTCTCCTGGTAAAGAAAGACCGAAGCCCCAGGGCAGTCTTTAGACCATAAAAATATAAAGACACGAAGACCTTTAAAAAAATTTCAAAGCTTGGGCCGTAGCTGGGCAGACTCTCAATTAGCTCATCTAAGCTAACCTGTCCACCTTGCCTCATCCAGCCACATGTCCAGCTATATTCCCAGGCCCATAATCAGGTCCGTCTCCCTTAATGCCTCCTGGTGAAACGGCCTTCCTCTTTCTTCTTCCCAGAGTTTCTCTCCCCCTACCAGGAAGTCCCACCTTGTACTTCCTGCCCAGCTATAGGTTGTCAGCCACTTTTATTATCCGATCAGGGATAATTTGGAAGGCAAGGTTCATACAACATCATCCTGAATACTTGAGAATCTGCTCATAGGACAAGGATCCCGGGTGGGGGGCCAAGCAACCAACATTTGAATACATAGTAGCTTCAGATCAAACTCAACAACAACTTATCAAAGAAAATCTAACTGACTTAAAGTTCCAGAGGGTTAGAGTCCACTATAGAAGAGGGAAACCACAGTGTCAGGAGCAGCCGAGAGCTTAGATCTTGAACTACAAACATGATGCTGAGGAGTAAACTCAAAATAGTGCAGGTCTTTAAACCCTCAAAGCCCACTTCTAGTGGCACACCTCCAACGAGGCCTCACCTAAGCCTCCCCAAACAGTGCCACAAACTACAGACCAAGTATTCAAATGATGGAGACTATGGGAAGACATCTCATTCAAACCACTGCATATACTAACCCTCATCCTCATATAATTGTTTTTAAAGAGTTATGAAAAGTGAAAGTTAATTTTATGGCTGAGGATGTTAGCCAGGAAGTGACGGTTTACACAAAGTAAAAGCTTTTCTGGGTCCTTTTCTCTTCAGCCAGCTTCTCTCTCTGATAGCCCATCGGTCTCTGATTTGGAGACTATGGACAAAAAGCTCAATGCTTCTTTCACAACAGCTCTTGTCGTGCAATTTTTGTGGTTCAACCATGTAAAGACCTGCATTCATCTTATCAGATGTTATTGAAATTTATCTGTTGTGATTCCTTCATATTCTTCCCATTAGCATGAATTTTTTTCACATCTTCCTCTTCCTTAGTATATACTCAACAGAACTATCAGAGGATAGAAAATCCAGAGGTGAGCTTGCCTGTTATCCAAAACCAGAAAACTCACTGATAACTCTTAAAAGAAAACTGAAGGCATTTTTTTTAACTGAGAGAGACTCAACTCTGAGCTTTGCCACTTAGGTGAAACCTGGAACAAGTCATTAAACCTTTCTGGGTCTGTTTCTTTATATGTAAAATATAGCTAATAATATCTAACCAAATACCAGAGGATTAAATAAAACTGTATAGATGATCTTTAGTTTGTACCTGACTCAGAGTTGTACAGAATATGGGAAATTTTGCATTTTCTCAGTATCTTCTTAAAAGCTCTACTCATCTTCCATCTGGTAAAATAATTTTATTAGTATTATTACTAATTTACTTCATAGCAGTTATGGAGAAAGTTGGGGGAATTGCATGGTTATTGTTCTCTCCACAGTAAGAAAAAGAAAGTGAATTATTACTCTAGGCTGTTTTCTAGTTATAAATTATCCACAGCTTGATCTTTAATTTCATTCCCCAAAAAGTGTTATATTACCTAGCTGCAGCAAGAAACTACTCATTGCATTACTAAGTTGATATTAGAAATTTTCTATCCATGGCTTAACGCACCCATTTGAAGTAGCTTTGCTATACTGAGGAAAATGATATATCTCTTCTAGTGAATTGATCTAGTAAAATGATTATTAATAATTTAAAAGGTAACATATGCGTAATGTATATTAACTACTCCTTAGAAGATTGGCTGCCTTGTTACTTACATAACATAGCATATTGTGACATCCTCAAGATGTTTCGGTGGCGCTATGATTTGATGCTTCCTTGGAAATCACAGGCACTCCTGTGCGCACACACATGCACGCATACACACACAACACACACACACACACACACACACGTTACAAATAAATACACACACACGTTACAAATAAAAAATTTGCTTTGCAGAGAGAAACTTTCCAGTTAGGGAGTAATTGAGGCATTAATTGTACCCCTGAAGTTCCGGTATTGTAGGCTGCAGATTGATGGACTATAATTTGAATTTTGACAATGAAAATCACTATAGGAAGAATTAATTATTTAGGCATTTAAGTTTATTTAATAGTAAAATAAAACCTAGGTAACTTTCTGTGTTAGCACTTAGTGATTCGTAGAAGGAATTAACATGCTCTCCTTGTGAGATGTGGGGGGGTAGGGTAGCAGGAAAGATAATCAGATTAAGGGCTCATGATCAGACACTGTGACAATAATAGAAATTAATGACTGTAAATCCTAAGGGGCCTGCCATAGATTCCCGGGCTTAAAGAATGTTGCTAATACCGTGCCCTTCGCTCTATGCATTTCCAAACCTCTTACAGTTCCAGCAGTAGGACCTCAGAAGCATTTACTAGCTTGGCATAGTGCTGCTTGAGAAACTAAGGCGGAAGGATCACCTGAGCACAGGTGAGCATCCTGACACTCTGCCTCAAAACTGGGGAGCACGGGTAGATCAGTGTCTAAGAGCCGTGTTGATGTCCTGGCTCACACTGCCTGCAGCTGTGAGAGTAGCTGCATTCACATGCAAATATTCCCTCACAGGCACGTGCCCATACACACATTAAAAATAAAGCATACTAGGAGAGTAGTGCACGCCACCACCACACACCTTTAATCCCAACACTCAGGAGGCAGAGGCAGGTGAATCTCTGAATTCCAGGCCAGCCTGGTCTGCAGAGGGAGTTTCAGGACAGCCAGGGTGACACAGAGAAACCCTGTCTTAAAAAACAAAAACAAACAAATAAAATAAGACAAGTCTTTAAGAGGCTTAATGATCGTCTAACCAAAATTGTACTATTGGTATTGTTATTGATACTCAGTTTCTTTGAAGTCACCTGTAAAAATTTTATTTTAAATATCCTTAAAGACAGGCTTCACTTTCTAGAGTAATTTCAGGCTCATGGAGAAACACTGAGCAGAAATCATAGAGGATCCATATAAAACCTGCTCTGCTTCACGACTTTCATCAGTTTTAACAGATTAGTACTTAAAAGTTCTAATTTGTTAGGGTTCACTCTGGGTGTTATATAAACCCCGTGGTCACGCAGTCGCCATTACCTTATCATACAAAATGATCCACTTCCCAGGAGCCCTTGTGATACATCTGGGTCACCCTTCTCTTCCCGAAATGCCTGGCGACTATTGATCTTTTCGCTGCCTCCATGATTATACCTTCTGCAGAATGTTCCATCGGCTGGGCTCATACGGTGGCCTTTTTAGATAGGGCTATTTCAGTGAGTGTGTGTTTAAGACCTCTTCCATGGTTCCCCATGGCTTGATGTCTAATTCCTCTTAACCACTGACTTGTATCCTATAGTTTGGATGGAGCACCATTTACCTACTGATGGACTTCTTGCTTGTCTCCATATTTGGGCAATTATGACTGTTTGTTAATGTCTGTGTTCATGTTTTTATATGGATGTAACTTCTCATGCTCTTGTAGTAAATATCAAGAAATATGATTGCTGGTCTGAGCACTTAGCTTTGTGAGAACTCCCGAATTTACTTTGTAGTGACGGGATCGTGGCATTGCCACCAGTAACGAAGAGCTCCTGTTCTCCAATCATTTTTGGTGCTTCTGGTGGTGTCATGTTCTTACGGGTCTTATGGCACTATCTCATTGCTGCTTTAAGTTGCTTGTCTCTGAGGACATGTGTTATGAAATATCTTAAGCATACTTTTTTCTCCTTTAATAAGTTTTTTTTTTTTTGCTGGTGAAGAACTTATTTATTTATTTATTTATCGCCTATTTTCCCTGTTAATTCCCTGTCTCCTTTTCCAGGATATACTTGGACCTTGACCATGCTAGTCAAGACTGCCGCTGGTTTAAACTTCCCTGGGTCGTTATTTTTCTTATTGTTGAATTTTAAGAGTTCTTTCTGGATTTGGGATAGTAGGCCTATGTCATACCTAGCTCTTAAAAGTGCTACTCCTATGCTGTGGCTTATCATTTAACATGTTGTATTTGTGAGTTAGGTAATATATATATAACCCTTTAGGATCTACAAACTGGACCAGTTGTAGTTTTGAATTACTGTGTCCTTACATGTTAATGTGGCAGATGTGCAGCAAGGCCATCATGTGGTCCCCTAACAATGGGAGTAGGGGCTGTCTCTGACTCTGTTGCCTGCCACTGGATCCCTTCTCCCTAGCTGGGCTGCCTTGCCTGGCCCCAGAGGGAGAGGATGTTCTTACTACTGTTCGTGACTTGAGATGTCAGGGTAGGTTGATACCCCTTGGGGGGCTTTCCCTTCTCTGAGAAAAGGGAGAGGGGGAGTGGGGGAAGGGGGTGTGAGGGCAGGACTGGGGGAAAAGGAAGAAGAAGGCTGGCATCAGGCTGTAAATAGATTAAATTAATAAATAAATGGAAAAAATAAAATTAACTTACATTAATAATAATACACTTTTATCAAAGCCATGGCATCTGCTTCTTGGATTGATCAGTCACAGATGTTTGGAATTAACCACTCCATTTTTTACGTTTTTTTCATTTAGTCACTTTTATTCTCAACGTTTGTTGAGCAAATCACTATTTTCTTTGCAAGTAGTGTATTGTAAGTCGGGAGGGGAAGATAAGGAGGTTTCTCATGTGAGAAACTCAGGTTTCTTAGCTTACTCTGTATTTCACTTTTGCATTCATAACCATGTCAATTTGCCTACTTCCCTGCAACAAATTAACAATTGTTTTAGGGGTATGCATCTAACTAGTTTTTATTAGAGTCCGTGAAAAAGTCAACCAGAAATGTTAATATTCTAACCATCGTTTTCATTAGTCATTACCATAGGTGATCTTTCTCCAGGTGTATGTGACAAATCTTGTAGACACCTGCTAGTGTCCACGGTCCCTCTCCTGTCTGGCTGCACATTCCCTTGTATCCTATACTGACTGAGGCGAATGTGGAAGTCTAAGAGGAAGAGAGGCTGGCTCCGGGGTGATTCATGAAAGTCTCCCTCACGAGAATCACTATTCCATGATTAAGAGTGCCGGCATGCTTGTAAGGGTGGATCTGGTTTCTGTGTCATCACCTTTGGGACAACATTGCCTGCCCTTTTGAACTGAACTGTGCTTAGATCATGACAAAAAAATTTTATTGTAAAACTTGCCAAAAGTTGGGATTGGCTTTTACGAAAGTTTGTACAAGATACAAAACACAAGTTATATTAAAGATAAGAGCAGAGTAGAAGGTTACTCTGGACTTAAAAATGACAAACAGGTACAACCTAATGACCAGTCTTGTAATAGGCCATTGATAGAGAGAATGATATTGTCCGAGATTTAAGTGAAAACAAGGCATTCTTGTAGAAGACGCTAGCATGGGACTCACCTCAGATACAAAGCAAAGCTGTTACACGCTGATGCGCCTTTCTGGGGAAGGTGGCATTTCTTGCGTATGAAGATACAGATTCCCCTGAAGGACTCAATGAATATGAACTACAAAACCAACTATGTTCAAACTCATAAAACAGCATTCAGAAATAGGCTGACTTTAAAAACATAGCTTTAAAAAAAAAAACATAGCTGCCTGTGTGGCTTCAAATGGGCTTGATGGCACTAAACCCACTCTCCCAGCCACATGCTTTGACTCTGCACCTATTGTCATCAGCTGTTTACTTGGTTGGCTGAAAGAAGGCCTAGAGGAAGGCAGTGGACCCCCTTGGACAATTGCAGAGCTAGCTGTGAGTGATGAGCAGTGCATTCACAGGACCCTCAAAATACCTGTCAGTGTCGAATTAAAACATTCTTCTTTAAAAAATTATTTACAATTATTCACTTTGTATCCTGGATGTAGCCCCCTCCCTCATTTCCTTCCAGTCCCACCCCCACTTCCTCTTCTCCCTCTATGCCTCTCTCCTAGTTCACTGATAGGGGAGGTCCTCCTCCCCTTCTATCTGACCCTAGCCTATCAGGTCCCATTATGATGGGCTACATTGCCTTCTTCTGTGGCCTGGCAAGGCTGCTCCCCCCAGGGGGAGGTGATCAAAGAGCCAGCCACTGAGTTCATGTCGGAGACAGCCCCTGTTCCCCTTACTAGGAAACCCACTTGGAGACTGGGCTGCCTATGGGCTACATCTGTGCAGGGGTTTTAGGTCCTCTCCATGCATGGTCCTTGGTTGGAGTATTGGTCTCTGCAGGGCCTTCTGGGCCCAGATTTTTTGGCTTTGTTGGTCTCCGTGTGGAGCTCCTGTCCTCTCCAGGTCTTACTATTTGCCCTTCTTTCATAAGATTTCCTGCACTCTGCCCAAAGTTTGGCTATGAGTCTCAGCATCTGCTTTGATACCCTATTAGTAGAGTCTTTCAGTGACCATCTGTGGTGGGCTCCTGTCTTGTTCCCTGTTTTCTCCCACTTCAGATGTCTATCCTGTTAGCCTTCTGAATGAAGATTAAGAATCTTCCCTAGGGTACTTCTTGTTTAGCTTCTTCATGAGGTACAGATTTTAGTATATTTATCCTATATTATATGTCTAATATTCCCTTACAAGTGAATATATACCATGTGTGTCTTTCTGCTTCTGGGTTACATCATTCAGGATGCTCCTTTCTAGTTCTCACCATTTGCCTGCAAATTTCATGATTTCCTTGTTTTTAATTCCTGAGTAGTATTCCATTGTGTGAATATAACACAATTTCTGTATCCATTCCTCAGTTGAGGACATCTAGTTTGTTTCTAGATTCTGGCTATTACCAATAAACCTGCTACGAACATGGTTGAGCAAATGTCCTTGTTGTATATTTCAGATATATGCTTAGGAGTGGTATAGCTGGATCTTGAGGTAGCCCTATTCCTAATTTTCTGAGAAAGTGCCAGATTGATTTCCAAAATGGTTGAACAGGTTTACAACCACTTGTACAAAGTTTGCAAAGGAGAGGAGGCTCCCCTTTTTCCACATCTCCAGCATGCGTTGTCACTTGAGTTTTTGATCTTAGCCATTCTGATGCATGAAAGGTGAAATCTCAGAGTCATTTTGATTTACATTTCCCTGATGGCTACGGATGTTGAGCATTTCTTTAAGTGTTTCTCTACCATTTGATATTCCTCTGTTGAGAATTCTCTGTTTAGCTCTGTACCCCATTTTTAAATTGGATTATTTGGTTTGTTAGTGTTTAACTTCTTGAGCTCTTTATATATTCTGGATATTAGCCCTCTGTCAGATATAGGGTTGGTGAAGATTCTTTCCCAGTCTATAAACTGTCGTTTTATTTTGATGACAGTGTCCTTTGCTTTACAGAAGATTTTTAGTTTCATGAGGTCCCATTTATTGATTGTTGATCTTAGAGCCTGTGCTGTTGGTGTTCTGTTCAGGAAGTTGTGTCCCGTGCCAATGAGCTCAAGGTTCTTTCCCACTTTTTCTTATAACAGGTCCAGTATGTCTGGTTTTATGTTGAGATCTTTGATCCACTTAGACTTTAGTTTTATATAGTGTGATACATATGGATCAATTTGCATTTTTCTACATGTAGACATCCAATTAGACCAACACCATTTGTTGAAGATGCTATCGTTTTTCCATTGTATGGTTTTGCCTTCTTTGTCAAAAATCAAGTATCCGTAGGTATGTTGGTTATTTCTGGATCTTCGATTCGTTTCCATTGATCCACCAGTCTTTTTCTATGCCAGTACCATGCAGTTTTTATTACTATTGCTCTTAGTACAGCTTGAGATCAGGGATGTAGATATCTCCAGAAGATCTGCTATTGTACAGGATTGCTTTAGCAATTCTGTTTTGCTGTTGTTGTTTTTCCATATGAAATTGAGAATTGTTCTTTCAACATCTGTAAAGAATTGTGTTGTTATTTTGATGGGAATTGCATTGAATGTGTAGATTGCTTTTGGAAAAATAGCTGTTTTCACAATGTAATCCTACTGATCTAAGAGCATGGGAGATCTTTCCATCTTCTGATACCTCCTTCAATTTCTTTCTTCAGAGACTTGAAGTTTGTTTTTTTATTTTTCATACAGGTCTTTCACATGCTTGGTTAGAGTCACACCAATGTACTTTATGATATTAGTAGCTATTGTAAAGGATATTGTTTTCCTAATTTCTTTCTCAGTCCTTTTGTCTTTTGTATACAGGAGGGCTATTTTTTTAGTTTATTTTTTTATCTAGCCACTTTGCTGAAAGTATTGATTTGCTGTGGAATTCTGCCAAAACCTGAAATTAGGCATCTTTCAAAGATTTATTTCGAATAGTTTCTGTGATGCTTTAAATGGCATCTTATGCAGTATTTGTCATTTCACATTCAGATCTTAAGTCAGAGCTTTCTTCACTGTAGCTCAAGTTCATAGAGACACTTAAGGAACAGGAGTATAGTTTAGGAAACAAGAGAGTCTTTGTCAAGAAATGGTATGATTGTTTCAGATCCTTGATAATAAAAAGCCTGTCCTATAATTTTTGTGGTAATTATACTTTGTACTCTCGGGTTACTTTTGAATTCATTCAGTCAACAAACATTTAATGAATTTCTTGTATGTACCTATTATTGTACTAGCCTCAAGAAGATAATGATATACATCCAAAATCTTTGAAGAAGACATTGACTATAAAGTTGGGCAGACACTAACAATTATATTACAAATGATGCCATAATTGAAGCCTAGACAAACGTGAGAGTTAGAACCACTTCATGAGACCTTTCAAGTCCTTATAAACAGCTTTTATTATTATATACAAATACAAAACTATATTACATATTAATTTATGTTAATATTAATGTATTATATAGCCATGGAGTTTTCTGTTGGAGAGCACAGATTTACACATGAACTTTATATAAGCCAGTGTGTCTGGGATGGGCATAAACTGTTAGTGGCATGTGCTTCTTCCTCCCTGTAAACAAACATATTAAAGAGTCAGAGACCCAAAAGTGTGTGTATGAAACATTTAATCTATAATCACATTATTTTGTGTATATATACAAAAATGATCAGGGGAAAAGCCAATTAAGAGTCTGAACTAGACTCCACACTTCCTCTCTTAGTCTGTACAGTATTCATTAATGATTAGAAACCAATGATCTATGTCAATGAAGTAAAGTAGATAAAATAGTATGTGGGGAATGTTAGCTATAGTTATTATAAGAACATGGTGTAATTTTAAAGACCATTTAACACACAAACTGAATATTTACTGTCAGTTGTAAAGTATTCACTGTTGGTTACAAAGTTTGCATTAAGTAGCTAATAACTTCATAGCTAGTGATAAATATGTAATAGTAAGCCTTTGTAGATTTGAGACTGCAGATATGATGCATGGGAGCGCACTAAATTTTAATCTGCCTTTTAAATGTGCAACTGTGGCAAAAGTGGTCAAATGCCAAACATACCATGATACAAGAGCTTGCGACTAATTAAGTAAAGTTTTGCTATATGAAAAGTCAGAGCTTATTTCGACCAATGAAAGCCAAAGCATGCAGGCGGTTATTATGTTCTGTAAGACTAACTAACTAGGTGTTTGCTACCCACAAAGAATGATGACAGAGTTGCCCTGCTAAGCAAGTTTGGATTCGTCACTCCTGGTGTAGACTGATACTATGGAAATGCTCCTAAGGCATTTTTGTAATATTATACAAGTCATCTAAGGTCAATCAATACAGGTAGTCTTCCGTTGTTGGACTGTGTTCTAAAATTTTGTTGCTCATTCATTCTCCTGGCCTTCTGGTGGAAGCCAGGTCCTATTCTGATTAAAACTCTGCTGTAACCCATAACATGTTGAGTTTAGGGACACAGATAAGAGAAATTAAAAAAAGCTAAACTTGACGCTTAGCCCCAAACAGATTCCACAGTACTTTCCTAAAAGAAGCCTGTCAGAGGCCTCGGGTGAAATGCTAGTATTGTAGCTGACACCCAGCTGGTCGCAGGAATCTGCTCAGCTCCAAGTCATTTCTTGTAACTAACTCCAGAAGCGTGAAACAGGACCACCGGAACTTAGGAGTGCTGGTGCCACGCTAAAGAGAGAGGAAGTGGGAGAAAAGCCCACCTGCACCCTCCCACGTAGTGCTGAGTTCTTTGTCTTTAAAAGTTTAAGAGCGTGAGTTTTTCAAAAACAGGAGTTTTTCAATGGTTGCTGCCAATTGCCCAGTAATAAAGCCATTAATGCACCGGTTATCCCGTGAGTAAATTGGTAGCTTAGACAGCATCCAGGAATTAAAAGAAAAGATGAGCAGCACATAGGCCTCATTTTGGCGGGCTGAAAACGTCATCCATGTAATTTTTCAAACAATTTTCAGTGTTTACCCCCCACGATCCTTCCTTATGTTTGTTTTGGTTTGGTTTGGTTTGGGTTTTTGGTCATGGAACTTTTATGTCAGCTTTTACTTTTATATTATTCCATTAAAATATTCATCTTGGTTACTGATTGCCATTTTTGGTATCTCTAAATGTCATGTGTGAGGCACCTCTCCCTAACCTCTTTCAGATGACCAGAGCAGTGCTTGTTAACTATATGGATGTTGATCATTTTCCGAATCAATCCCTAGAATGGTGTTTCACAAGAAGGAAGGACAAAGCCAGAACATTTTGTGCTTTCAACCATGGGAAATGAAAGCAGAAGGTCCCAACCGTTTCTTAGCTTGAGAGCTCTGATTAGGGGCTTCAAAAAAGAGATCATATGCTCCAGGCTCAGCCCTTGGTTCTGGTTTCATTCACTCGAATTTGTTGAGGCAAGGAGTTAATCATAAACATCTTCACTCCTGAGATGAAGTTTATAAGTCTTCTCTGGCATCCCTTCAGGTGCTAAAAGATCTGAGTGTGAAAGACTTTATGAACTGTGGTGACATGAAGAGCTTCGTAGACTGTAGAGCCTCCATTGAGAAGTTCATATGAGGACAGAGTGAAAAGTAACCAGCAGAAGACCAGCCATTGGACATTAGCTGCAGTCCAGACCAGTCTTCCCACGCGCCACGTCTGAGGTGAGACAGGAAGGCTAAGCATTTCATTCAGAGGAGTAGCAGAGATCAGAAAAATGATCTGAGCTTGGGCCAGTGCACGGCAAGTCTTCCCACTGGAGTTTGGATCTCCAGAACTCCGTGTTTGGGGCACAGTCGGGACAGGTTCTACAAGAGTGTGTTTAGGATACAGGGGTCAGAAGAAGGGGGAGAATTCATATTGTTTACAAGAAAGGAAAAATAATAGGTGCACGGGAACAGAGGCAAGAGATAACAAATTGAGATGGTAGGTCTCAGGTGTGGGTAATTTGTACTGAGACTAGTAAAACTGGCGTTTCCAGGCTCCCATGGTTAGGTGTGGCCACACAGAAGGCTCTTAAGGAGTCAGGGAGAACAGAATTACTCACTCCAGTTGTTTTTGCCTGCGGTATACAGACCAGCTTAACAAGGGTAAGTAGGAACACCATGATGTAAGAATTAGTCACTAATATTTACAAATAACCTCTGGACATATTTACACTGAAAGTATTCACGTTGAAATCGTAGGACTGCAACTTCGCTTAGAAGCTAAAGCCTTCACTATTGAAATAAAGACCCTGCTTTAAAAAATAAAAACGGTGCCTTCTTTTAAGTGTCCCATTCTCATGAAACTGAGATTTGGTTAAGCTCCACCCACTCCCTTCTTCTGGTGCTTGACTCATCCCTAATTATTAGTTTTTATGTAGAACAACTCACTCTGTGATAGCACAATAGGGAGTTTTCTTGACGTTATTCTTAAATGGGAGAAAAAAAAAAAACAAAACAGAATACTGAGAGTCAGAGACCCATAGTTTAGCAATGCAGTCATGTCTTGCAGCTCACTGGCACAGATAGATGTGCGGCATCTACAAGGTCTGGGAAAAGAAAACTCTCTGTGTCTTCTCCAGGTCAGTCCAAAAAAAATCCCACTGTTCCTCACAGGTATTTAAAACATTGCTGAAATTGCAGGAGTGATTTGTGGCTGGCACAGGCACCTAATACGTTTCCGCTGGACCTTGTCAGGAAGGTAAAGAAAAGCCTAGTGCCTGGAGTAGAATAATTACGTGATGCCTCCAGTCAAATCCACCAGTTTTCCTAAAGCCTGGTCACTCCTTGTGGAAACACTAGGGATGTTCCCTGAAGTGTGTCTCAGACTGGTAGCCACTTCTCTTCATTCCTAGGAAGAGAAGCACTGTGACCTGCTACCCGTGCTAAGACACACACCAAAGACCAAAATAAGTTTCTGCATCATGTTTGGTATAATATAGGAATTTGAATAGCTGATATTCTCACAGAAAGCTGGCACGTACATGCTCACACAGGCACACACACAGGATTTTAGCAGTGCAGTTGTTGTTTTGTACATGCTCTGTATCTGTGCATTCAACCAAATTGCAAATTCAAACAGTACTACACTTGGAAGAGGGGGAAGTGCTCTGAATGTGCATGGATTTCTGTCTTGTTGTCATCCCCAAAAAACTCATGTAATAGCTGTTTACATAGAAGCTACACTGAATTAGTTATCTCTTGTAATCTAGAGATAGGTCAAAGTACACAGAAGGGTGTGTGTAGGTTATATGTAAACATGTTATTTAATATGTGCACTTGAAAATGGTGCTCTTCGTGGCAGGCATGGGGTACTCTTAAATCAGTCCCCACCCCAGACACCAATGCATAGCAACACATGCTTTCAAGAACACGGGGCCATGGAGGTGCTACAGTGTTATGTAAAGTGTGGATAAAGTGAAAGCAGAAGCTGTACCATTTGCGGGGAGGAAGAGGAGCAGCAGGAAGCAGGAGAAAGGACGGAAGCTGGTAACGAGGGAACATGAATATGAGCAAAGCATGATGATTAATGTCTATGAAAATCATAATAAAGTGCATTACTTTCAATACTAACTAAAAAGAAGTAAAAAAGAAACAGCATCACTGAAGCCCGGACAGACCTACAAATAAAATATGGGAAAAGGATACCCAGTATGATGAACACTATTCTCCTCAATTTGTGGGAGTCTAAAGCAAAATACCATCATAGCAAACTGAGCTACAGTTTATAGAATACTAAGGACATGAGTAGTCTTGGGGTGCAAGATGAGGAAGAGAGAAGACCAAACACACCGCAACTGGGAGATACTCCGTGCCCAGTTTTCCACTCCAATGACAGACTTAAATTTGGTCTAAAGAGATTGCTTACCTCTTTGGCTTACATGCTTCAGGAACTGCGTCACTCCTTAAGACAGCAGTTTTCAACCTGCAGGTCACAACCCTTTCGGCTGTTGAATGATCCTTTACAGTAGTCACATATCAAATATCCTGCATATCAGATATTTGGGTTATGATTCATAACAGTAGAAAAATTATAGTTATAGTAGCAATGATAATCGTTTTATGCTTGAGGATCACCACCACATCAGGGACTGTATTAAAGGGCCACAGTATTCGGAGGCTGGAAAACCACAGCCTTTGAGGGCATATGGGCTCACTCCAGTGAGCTCATCCTTCCTTTCCTGTGCCTGCATTTCCCATGCCTGCTGCCTGATTTCCCAGTTTCAAGCTCCCACCCTCATGGTTAATCTAAAGAAAACACTATCCAGCTAATGGCGGCAGCCCTGCCTGGGTATCCTGAGGAGCTGAGCTACCAAGGGGGAAACAGACGAGAGAATGGGTCTCAGACTCTACCATTGTGAAATCACTGGAGTTAAGTGTTAACACAGATAGGGGGCCCCGTTCCCTGAGACCAGGGTCAGTTGGACTAGGCGGAGCCTACAAACATGCATTTTTGACGAGTCCAGATGATATGGGTATTGTCAGTTAGCAAAAGACACTGCATAGGAGTGACTTAGAGAGTGACTCGTGATTTGCATGTGATTTCTCTTATCATCATCCTGTGGCGAGTGTTGAACTGTCACAGAGGCTGTGAAGGAAAAAGAGAAAACAATGGCTAGTCGAGGTATAGCCTACTCCGGCATCTTCAGTGGGAGAGTTGGAGGGATGGTGATTTGATTATTATGGAGTTGTAACATCTACTGCCATGTAGTGCAAGCTCCTCCTGGTAAGTTCTCTTTTTTTCTTTTTCAAATTCATGTGTACATGTGTGTGTGTATGGTGTGTGTTATGTATATGTGTGTGTGCTGTGTGTGGAAGCCTGACGACAGCATCAGGAGTCTCTGCTGATGGCTGTCTGCCTTATTCACTGAGGAAGGGTCTCTCCGTGGAACCTAGAGTTTACCTGTGTGTATAGGCTAACAATCCAGGGACGCCCTGTCCTGTCTTTTGCACTGGAATTATGGGAACATCTGTATGACCTGATGCTTACTGCTTGCTGGACCAGTGTGTTAATTGCAGTCATTGCTTCATCTCCTTTTTGTTAACATCCCTAGAAACGCATTTGCCCTTTGTTCATCACCCTCATTGTCTTGTAGACTGTAGTCTTCAGACTACCTCATAAGCATTCACCTCACAAACAGGAGAAGTTCTGGCGACAGTATAGATGCTGACTACAAATTCCCTAGAGCATATTTAGATTTCTAAGGTTGGCTGTTTTTCTACTGTTGTTTAATTTATGACTTTTAAAGTCGGAGTAATTAAGAGAAGCAGGCCTGAGGAATTTCTATTAATAGGAACTTTTGTAAAATTGCCATGTTTCAAAATCACTGACTTCTTTACAGAACATAAACTTAACAATTCTACAACTAGTCCTTTAGCTATATTATTCAATTTTCCAAAATTGTTACATATCACATACTTTTCTGTATAATATTTGCAGTTCCTGTTGAAGTCTGTCTTGCCTCTGGTTGCTTCAGTTCATCTTTTAATTTTGTTTCTTGTTTTCTTGTTTAAGTGTTACACATTTTAACGAATGTTTTATGAAAATTGAATTTTCTTAGGTTAATGTTCTGATACAAACTGAAAGATGTTGGACGTCATCTCCCTCTTTAGTTAAAAGACCATTTAGTTATAAGACTATTTGCTTAAAAAAATGGAACCCAAGTAACTTTTCTGGGCCTAACCTACATCAGCAGTGCCTATGAATTTTTAGTTGCTAAGAACTCAGGGAGTCTATGGATCATTTTCAACTAGCTGCCATGAAGCTTTCTTAGGTAGAACTGGTAGGTTCAATGGAGTGTATCTTGGTAGTGGAGGCAGGAACCTGTCAGCATCTAAAGGGTTCATTGGGGCCAAAACATACTAGCGCACTTAGGAAAGGGTCTACCATGTCTGGGAGCTGTGCCGGTATCTCTGCAGGGCCGCAGAAGGCCAGCTTGCTCAGGCATGTATTCCAAGCTACATTCCTGGGTAACAGTCAGTGAGCATATCTGTCCATCGAGTTTCTGGACTCTAAGTGGACCATCTTTTCCAAACAGACTTCTTGCCTGCTCCTTGGCGATGTTAAAGGACAGGCAGAGCTTTAAAACTGTTCCTTGGGGCCTAACTCAGCCATCCTCCTCAGGATGGACTATGTGCCTGCTCCTTTGGTTATAGGGCTTCTGCTCTTTCCTTGGAGCTTTAGTGAGACCTTAAACCCCGAAGGTCTGGCTTAGCCGCTCAGGACCAGCTGCCTGTCTACTTTCTAGGACCAGGGTTGATGGGCTGTGGCCCCTGGCTGCTTCCTGAAGTTGCTGCTGGCCCTCTGATGGCTCTGGTGCAAGTCAGACTCCATCGACCTCTCACTCTTGCCCATGGACATACAACTAAGACAAGAAGTTCAATAATCTTCAGAGCTAAAACATGTGACTAAATGGACTTCATAGATGCTCACAGAACACTTCATCCAACAGCTTCAGAACACACATTCTTCCTATCGGCACAGGAAATCCTCTTTTAGGCTGGATCGTATATGCTAGATTGCACAGCAAGTCTTGACTGCTTCGAGAAATAGAAACTAAGAGCTGCATCACATATTTTCTTTGAACACGAGGAATAAAACCCTGAAATTAGCAACAGTGACTCTATAAATAAAGGTAAATTAAACAACATACTCTTGAATGTGCAATGACTCAGTGAAGAAACCTAGAGGAACTTTAAAATTGATAGAAAAAAAATAAGGTATTATTATGAGCAACAATATGTTGGTGGAAAATCTAGAAGAAATGAAGATACTTCTAAGTATATAGAACCTATTCAAATTGAACTTGAAGGAAATGAAAGCCTGAACAGAGCAATAATGAATAATGAGATAGAGTCGATGATGATGATGACGATAACCATCTCCCACAAAGCAAAGCCCAGAACTGAATGTCTTGATCGCCAGACTTTATGGAACATTTAAGAAGAATTGGCATCAAGTTTTACTGAAATTCTGCAAAATACTTGAAAGACAGAAAGATCTTCAAAGCCCATTCAGTGAAATCAGCATCATTCTGATACTGAAAGAAAATAAGTCAAAATGCTTGCCACTAGAGCAAGCTCAGTAGCCGCATTAGCCACACTGGAAAGCTCTCCATCTATTTGAAAGCAAGCCACTCAAGAAGACAGCTGATGTCAACCTCAGGCCTTCACATATGGACACATGCTATGCATGCACACCCATCACACATACATATTCAAAAAAGAAACTGAATGAAAAGACAATCTATGGAGAAAATCTTTAATAATTATACAGCTGCAAAGGGATTATTATAATACTGTGAATAACATATAGAGAATTCAAAAACTCAATACCCTAGACCAGTGAATAAACGAGGGAAATGAGCAAAGAGTTCTCAAAAGATGAAGTATCAATGACCAATAAATAATGTGAAAAAATGTTTAACACATTTAGCCATCAAGGAAATGCAAATTAAAACTACATTGAGATTGCATCTTGCCCTAGACAGGATAATGATTGTAGAAATAATAAATAACAGTAAATGCTGGATGTGGGAGGAAAAACCTTATATACTACTTGCAGAAATTGTTATTTGTCTAATCCTTATGGAAATCAGCATAGAAGTTCCTCAAAAAAAAAAAAAAGAAGAAGAAGAAGAAGAAGAAGAAGAAGAAGAAGAAGAAGAAGAAGGAAAAGAACTGCTGTATAAGCCACCAGACACAGCTTGAGGATATATACTGAAAGTACTCCAAGTGAACACACCTCAGAGAGACTTAAACATTCGTGGTTATTATAGCACTATTTACCTTCAGCAAGTTACAGAATCAGCCAAGCTTCCTGTCAGTGGATGAGTGGATACAACATATTTAACCGGAAAGAGCAAGGGAATTGTGTTATTTGCTGGAAAATGGATTTATCATATCCAACCAAACAAACTAGACTCAAACAGACAAATGTCATATATTTACTCCCATTTGTGAATCTTAGATTCTGTGGAGCTATATAGAACAACACATATACATATGATATGAAACTGGGAGGGAGACTTGGGGAAGGAAAGAGACTACCCCATGAGAGGAAGAAGATAGTATGGAAGATAAATACTGTCAAAGTACATTCCATATTTGAAAGGCATTGTCCTTATGAAATCTAGTAATGCATACAAGGGATATATGCCAAATACGGCATAAAAGCATTGCAAATAGATGTGCTGTAATTACCAGCATTCATGAGGCTGAAGTAGAAGGATCACCAGTAGGAGACCAACCTGGGCTACATAGCAAGTTCAAAGCTAGCTTGGTGTTCATAGTGAAATCCTTTTTAAGAAACCAAGGATGGGCTGGGCAGTGGTTGCTCACACCTTTAATTCCAGCACTCAGGAGTCAGAGATAGGCAGATCTCTGAGTCTGAGGCCAGCCTGGTCTACAGAGTGAGTTCCAGGACAGCCAGGTTGTAACACAGAGAAACCATGTCTTGAAAAAACAAAGGAACAAACAAACAAACCTTCTATATGATCCAGCACTTCTGACTTGGAATCAATGGAAGTGTTGACTGGCAGGAAATGAAGCATGTGTTCACAATGGAACATTATTCATACCCACAAAAATGAATGAGCTCCAAGTTCCTGTTATTTGTTGCTGTTTGGATGAATTCAAAGGACACTGTGCCAAGGAAAGCAAGTTGGGCACAGACAAAAACCTTGTCCTGAAGGAAAAAAAGAAGAAAGAGGAGCTCAAGAAGGAGGAGGAGCACAAGGAGAAAAGAAAGAGAGGAAGAGGGAGAAGGAGGAAAGAGAGATGAGGAAGAAGGAAAGAAGGAAGGAAGGAAGGAAGGAAGGAAGGAAGGAAGGAAGGAAGGAAGGAAGGAAGAAGGAAAGGAAGAAAGAAATCAAGAAATCAAGAAAGCTCAGTGCAGAGCATTTGCCTCGCATGTGCAAAGTCATGGGTTCAATTCTCAGCATTTAGGAAACTAACCCAAGTAAAAGTGAACCCAAAGCATTGGGTTAGTACCTGCAAAGCCATGATAAGTCTCAACAAGCACAAATATCAATCATGTTCTTCTTCGCTGGCACAGGCAAGGCTTGGCTGGTTGTGTTCCAGTGCCTTCCTTTCAGATGGGTCTTTTTTCAGGCCACAGCTCTTCCATTGGCAGGGTGGGGAGTGACATCATTGTCTCATTTTCCTCAGAGAGCACCAGGCATCTCCAAATGCTTCAGGCCCCAGATCTGCATGGTTCCCAAGAACTTGGTCTCTAATGGAGCCTCCATAGTTACCTGAGCCCTGGTGCCCTTCTCTACTCACAGGAAAAGGCAGATTCTCATGGCATCCCATTCTCTCCAGCTTTCAATAGTACTTCTATACTCCTCTGGCGAAAGCGATATGTAATCTGTGTTCCTCTGTTCCCTGATCTCTAAAATAATAATGACATGAGGCAGTTACTGGGAGAATGCGTTAACATGGGTAATGTGTCTACCAACTCTGATCTGCTTCACCACTTATTTGGTCTTCCTTTCCCTTCCAGGGAAACATGAGTTAAAAGTTTTGTTTCAAGTTTTTGTTGTTGTTGTTGTTGTGTGTGTGAGAGAGAGAGTATGTGTGTGTGGTGAGCTCGAGTGCATATCCAGTACAATCTCTATGTGCATTTGGGTGTCCACAGAGGTCGGAATAAGCCATTGGATTCCCTGGAACTGGAACTGGCAATTGTGAGCCACCCAGTGTGTGTGTGCTGGGAATTGAAGCTGGGTAATTCTGCAAGAGCAGCAAGTGCTCTTAGGTGCCGAGCCATGTATGTCTTCAGCACCTCCACTGGGTTTTAAAAACATTGTTGCCTCTTTCTCTCCTCTCCTCTCCTCCCCTCTCCTCCCCTCTCCTCCCCTCTCCTCCCCTCTCCTCCCCTCTCCTCCCCTCTCCTCTCCTCCCTTCCCCCCCTCCCCTCCCCTCCCCTTCTCTTTTCTGTCTTATCTACGTTTGATTGAAGCTTATGAGTCCTGTCCACATAGGAGACTCTTCTCTGTCCCTCCTAGAGAGCTTGTGTACGCACCATAATAATGTCTTTATTGGCATATGTAGTATCCTTAAAAGAATTTAACTAGCAAGACATTAAGATATCCATGAATCACTTATTTGTGTGACTATTGTAAACAGAAATGTTTCTAGAGAAAAGTCTAATTCAGAAGGGATTTAAGCAATATTATTGGTCTTACTGAGGAAAAATATTCTTATTTCTGATGCTAATTGTATTTCAAAGCTATATTTATATGTCATTTAAAATCTATACTTAAAGATAATATTGCCAATTTACTCCAAAAGACAACTTTAACCATAGACTTCTGCACGAGTCAGCCATAGGCAATGTGTGTTAAAGTGTATTATGAAGATAGACCAACCAGTTGCATCTTGTAGACTTTTGTGGATTCCCATAGTCACTTGACTATAGAAATGACAAGACGTACTTGAGAGACAATAGGGAGTATTCAGAAATTGTTTGTGATATTAATAAAGGATGGTTGCTCTCGTTTTGCAGTGACGTTGTAGGTGAATTTTTAGGTGGATCCCTCATCTTCCAGAGAGACATACAGCTCTATTTCTGTGTGAAAAGAGATGGTGTCTGGTAGTGGCACCACAGTAATCTAATGTGGGTGGGTGGGAGGGGAGCGGAAGGAAGGACAAGCAAAGCACAACCAACACAGCTGATAATGGTTCAAGCCTGCCAACAGATGCACCAGGCTCATTTTATTCTGCCCTCTCTACCTTTAGCCATATTCGAATTTTCCACAATTAAAAGTTTGAAAAGCAGTCTGCGTTCAAAACAAAAGACTTCATCCGTTCTCTGGCTTCCTGAGACTAGAATTTAAGCTCTCAAAGTGTGCTCATTGTATGCAGCAGCATGTCCATTGGGGGACATCAGGAGTTCAGGACACGGCCAGTCCATTCCCAGAGCAAACTGACAGGAGGGCTGGCACCTTTCTTGACTTCCCAGAATCATTTCCTATCACTGACTCCTACTTTCCTTCCCTTACTGCCTCATGGAAAACACCTGTCCATTAATCTCCCCTACTCCACGCTCTCTCTAGCCCAGGTAGCTTTATGTCAGTGGTGGCTGTTGGCTTTGTCCTCAGTCCTTTCTTTTCGTCTGTGCAGCTTCCATTGCTGGCTTTTGTAGTTCCACGGTTTCAATTATGATTCACTCATGCAGTTATTTTTACTTTGCTTTGACTATATGAGTTGGGCCCGACTTTAACTTGTTTGGATTGCAGGCTGACAATTTAATTTGTCTATTAAATGAACAATTCATTCATTCATTTGTTAATTAACATTCCAAACACTGTAAAACATTTGTTATGCCAAGTTGGACAGATGATAGAAATGGAGTAAGGTGCCTGGACCTGTGCGGCTTCAATCTGGAAACCTGACTGGAACAGTGAGATGAAGAAAGGACAGACACACAGACACATGTACGGAAAAGTCAGGGTCAAGTGGAGTGAGGACACAGTGATGGAGCACCCAGTGCCGCCATTACCCATAACCTCAGCATGTTTATTACGTCCAGAGACCTCTGTAGATGAGCAGTTTGAGGTTATAAACACAATGGAGGAGAAAGATGCAGTTGCTGGTTTTCACACTCATCAACCATAAACACTTAGACCAGAGAAAGGAGGCTTTGCCAACTTCAAGTCTGCCCTTCATAGGGGAAAGGCCTTAGCCAGTTTCCCTGTGGGTCAGAGGCCTTGGTCTTTGCCATGTCTGTGCTTGTATCAATAATACACATTCACTCAGGACTTTGTTCACTCAAGTTTTCCTCCACTACCTACATCAAGACATGGCTCTTCTCAAAAAATTTCACAATAATCCAATAACATTTCTTCACTTTATTTCTTAAGCTATGATCTCTTTCCCAAGATCAAGAGAACAAGGTTGCCAATTGGGTGGTTGGTTAGCAATTCAGACTTATGTGTTAAAAAGAAGTCCAATTTCACTAATCACCACCCTTTCTGTTGGTACCTGCGCATTGAATTATCTTCCTTTATATCTTCATCTTCCTTACTTTTATTCCTGCCCTGTCCTTTCACACACTTTACACATCAGTCAATGGCTGTGATTAAACAGATTGAATCACTTCAGACATTTTATAATCAAAAAATGTGACTCTTAAGAACCACTTCCTTGAAGTTACGGTGGCACAAGAAATACCTTGAAGCACTATTAATTATCATCACCCATGTCTGTCACTTCCTGCATTTTGTGACTTCTGTGTAGCTATTTACGGAAGCTGTACTACCTTTCATTTTCCATCTGCAGGATCAGGTGATGTGCCCATTGTAATGGTTAATTTCCGTCATCACCTTTATTCTTTTAATTAACAAGAAACACTTGGGATAGTGCTGAAGTGCCTTTGGGTGTGTCTATCAGGACTATCCCAAGGAAGATTAAGGGAAGAACACAAACAGTGGATGTGGGCATCACTATGCTGTGGCCTGAGGGCCGATGTGGACTAAGGGGAGATGGAGAAGGTCATGATTTTTCTCCTTTGCTTCTTTATCTGGTGGATGTGAACAAGCAGCCTCCTGCTGACAAAGACCCAACCTGGTCCCGATGCCATTCCTTTCTTTCCCTGATGGACTCTAGCCCTTACCCACGAGCCAAAGAAAGCCTTCTTTTCTTAAGTTCCTTCTTGTCAGGTCACAACAAGAAACTGTAATTAATTCATCCACAGTCACACTATGACAAAGGGCTAAGGACAGTAAAACTTCACCTGGTGCCCTAGGATGCAGCCTTTTACTGCAGGACAATTGTGAAGCAATAAACGAGACACAACATCCAGCAATTTGTCACCTGAAACTTTTAAAACAGAATTCTGTAGAGACATGACTTTGGGAAATGGCACAAAATAAAAATTGGTTCCTTTTCTGCCAGCGTTCTCTGATATAAATAAATCAATGTCCATTGTGCATCTGCAATGCAGCGTTCTTAGCACTTTCTGATGGCATTTGAGCATCATTTTACAGGCGTTTTTCGTCCTAAAGACAGGGAAATTTAGGTCGCAGCACCAGATTATCCTCTTTATCCCATTGGCCAGGAGGAACCTTAAGTTTGACATTCTCTGACTCACTACTCACTCAAAGGCTTGCTGAAAATTGAGCCACGCATCCTTTTCAACACCCACCAGAGCGTTTTTGAAAGCTCAGCCCAGCTCATGGCTCAAGGAGGGCTCTCTCTCACTTGGCAGAGAACCAACTGAGCCTGTGTGCACACACTAGCGGGGAGGCATGCTTTAACTGATAAGAATTTCTTCTCCCTAAGCCCTTGCTCATTCAGGCTTCTGGGACAAGAACACGCATGGACATTATTTAATCCTCAGAGCTACCCTGGAAAATAGGGACATACGTGAACTCTGTTTTAGAAATGCAGAACAAAGGCTCGTGCAAGTTCACACTCAGACAGGTTACCCTGACAAGCCTGAGGCCGAGTCCCCACAGCCCACATATTTAGCCTTATGTTTTGCTGTAAAAAATTTTTATTACTTTTATTTGTGTATTTGTTTGCTTAGTGTTTGTGTGTATGTTGTGTGGGTGTCTGCCAAAGCCCATGTGTGAGCTCAGAGGACAACCTGCAGGAGGAGTTCATTCTCCCCATCCATCGTGAGAATCCTAGGGACTGAACTGAAGTAAGCCATCAGGTTGGTGACAAGTGCTTTTAGCAACTGAGCCATCTCATCACCTCCTATATTCTGACTTCTCAAAATATCTAACTATATTAATCCAATTAAATAAATATAAGGATATGCCAGAAGAGAGTCATGTCTGTGTATACCGGAATATTTTCAGAGCTGAGTTCCTGGCTCTTAGCATGATACCTAGTGCGGAGGTAGATACCTAGATGCTCACAAGTCTTTGCTGGGCATCAATTATAATATACAACCACAGAGCACCTTATAAGGGAAGGATAGGATAGGAGCAAAGGGCGCACACAATGGACAAAGGCCTCAGTTACACAATGGTATCTCCACCAAGGGCATGTTAGAAAAACTCTTTCTTCTTGGAATGAGTGGAATGGCTGAGAGCTACTAGATTAGCCAGGGTCACAATTTCTCTGTTGGTGTGCACAGCTAGAGAAACTGTGGTTGCATCTGGACTTTCATCATCTCAGCCTTTGTTGCTGCTCTATTATTACACATTTGAGTTGCAGCAGGTATGAATCAGGCGTGTTATGCAATGGCCAGCTTCCCGAAGGAGAATTGCCTGTTAGTCAGCTGTTAACTTCTCTCAGGCCCAAGCAGTAAAGATCCGCCTGCAGATATCTGAGCAGGTGATGTGTCAGCAGTATAGATGGAGGACTTTGTAAGGAAAGAAACTAAAAAGAACACATACCATTTTATAAGTAACCTGTTCAATGACCAGGAGGACAAGTTACGCACCGTGTGATACCGTCTTCAAAGGGAAGTATGGAGGTGTGTTTGATGAGTTTCTCACATGGAGATAAGATAAGGGTAATGTGATGTATGTGCTGTGGGCGGGACTAAAGAAGGAAATATTAATTATCGAGGGGAGAATGGATGTCATAAATAGCTAAGCAAAGTAAGCATGAAATGTCTCAGGAGTTAAATAAATAGGAAAAGGAAAATGAGTTTCAGGAAAAGGAGTATATTCTTTTCCTGGTCCTAATGTTAAACCTATTCAGGTGACTATTTGATTCAGCAAGGCGGGGTACAGCAATTACTTTCAGGTGAAGGAGTCACACAGCCTTCCTGTCTCCTTTCAAAGCTTTAGGCTTCACGTAACAGGTGATACACAAACCTTTGCTGATGTCTTTCTTACCCACAAGTCTTTGAAACAGCTGTGTGCACCGTGAGCCTTTTCACAGTGGGAACATCTGTGTTCTCTTTTATTTTCACTTGCTGATTTTAGTTTACCTTGACTCCCTTCGAAGCAATGAAATGCACACAAAGCCTAATGAAGCCAAGACGTTCTTATCTACAGCTCCCAATCTGGTCTAAAGCAAACCAGCCCTTAACACAGAACAAAACAAGTGTCTGCTGTTCAAAGAAAGAAAAATGGATCTAAATGACTGGAATAAAATCTATCTTACACAGCCAATATATTTTAATTCCAAAATAATGAGATTAACTGTGCCTTGGAAATTTTTCAGGTTCTTGCTCCACACAACCTTTTCATAATTGAACTCAAAGAATGACTGGGTTTCGGGGAGCTTACTTAAGTAGGAGGCAGCTTTATGACCTACAACTGCCAGCTTAGGAAACACCCATCAGAATTTTAATTCAGCAATGTGCGTGTGTGTATAAAGGCTTAGAAACAGAAGGTTCTAAGGTTAAAAGCTGCAACTCCTTAGGGGACCTCACTTGAAGCTACAAAGCAAGATGATTGCTTTTTTAGTTGGATTTTGTGTTCTGGAAGTGACCTTGAGGAGATGATGAAAAGCAATGGTCATCCTTGTTCCCAGCCATCATCTCACCGTGCTTTCCCCATCATGAGAGTCTTATCTAGTTCTCTGCTTGCTTTGATCTTTCTAAAACTAATGAATGTTTTCCACCTGATGTATGCCCTTTGACGTGGAGATGGCTGGGACAGATACAGGTCTATCACTCCATTTATCCATCTGTCCATCCATCCGTCCAGCCAGCCAATAAGCAGTCTTGGGGCACACACTGGAAACCATCTTTCAAGGAACCCAGATGCAATCTGAAGTCACCTCTGCACTCCAGGCACCACGTTCTGGTTAATTCCGCCAGACTAGACAGGACCCTTGTTATTAAATATGTGAAGCAGCTTATTGTAAGGCAATCTCTTACATCATCTCCCCTAGCGTGGCCTCAGCTTCCCCGGCTCTAGTCATCAGATGACTGAGAAGGGACGTGAAATTACAAGGTCCAGTTCCACGGTGGAGGTCGAAGCCACACCCCTCAGCCACCATCTCCTTGCCAGGCCAGGTGCTCCTTCTCCATGTGTAGAAATGGGCTTTGTCTCAGTGACTGCTGGATTCCAACCGCTAGCGTATTCCAATGTCAATTCATTTCAACATTGCTTATTGACTATCAGGCTTCTTCTTGCCGATGTTAGATAAGAATCTCCACCCTTCTCGAACTTGGGAGCTGCATTCTTTCCTCTTTTCTTTTCTCAGTACAGGAGATCAAACCCAGTGCCTTACGCATGCCAGAGGGGGGCGTCATCGTGGGGGCGTCATCGCCTGCCCATCTTTTTTTTTTTTTTTTTTTTTTTTTAACCCTTGGTTCTCACAAGCAGGCAGACTAGCCCTTCGACTTTGGCCTCCCACCTCAGGCCAGCCCCCGAATAAATTCTTCTTAACAACCCATCCCAAGTTAGCTGGAGGAAGGACTCGAGTTTCCTCTCAGCATGAAATGCCATATTTTAATGGTGAGATGCATCAGTGTACGGAAAGCATTTATTTTCATTTATGCGTGTGTGTGTGTGTGTGTGTGTGTGTGTGTGTGTGCGCGCGCTGGGGGCAGTTGGCTCACCTGGAACTGGATTTACAGTAGTCGTGAGACAAACCCCCCCCCCGGAAATGGGTGCTGGGAACCGAACTCGGGTCCTCTCAGTGCATGCTCTTAACTGCTGAGCCGTCTCTTTAGCCCCTGCCCACTGCATTTTCAACCGATGCAATAGAAACTACATTTCCGCTTTGTGGACAACTACGCTTTCTTCTGCAAAGGAGAGACCTACGTTTAGGCAGCTTTGATTTCAGCAAGTCCCATTTCCAATACTTCTCCCTATCCCTGCCCAGGAATACGTCCTGGAGAGTGCGGTAAGGGAAATGCGGGTCGGGAGCGCTCTCTGGGGCCGGTTGACCGCTCAGTGAGATTTCCTTGGCGGCCGCTAGAGGGAGACGAGAGCCCGAGACGAGTGGCCGATGAGCTCAGCCATCAGAGGGTACTCGTAGAAGGCTCCCGAAAACAGTGTGAAACACAGTCAATCAACAAGTCTGTCAGATAAAATACGGAGGGCCAATTAAAGGCGAATTTCAGAACAACAAGTATCAAGACTACGGTGGTTATTTGTCGTCCCCCCCCCTACTCCCACTCCTTTTGAAACTTATATTTAAATAAGATTCGAGAGCGTGACTCCTTTTTTGGCAAATCTGGCGACCAGAATCACAGATCAAGTGACGCTGAAGAGAATGAAATCACTGTTAGAGCAGAGGAGGAAAGACATCATTCACTACTACCTGTTACGCTGTCCAGTGACACGAGAACAAAATCTTTGCATCTGCTGTAGACCCAAGGAGGAGTCCATTCTTTTCCCAGAGGGGAAGCTGTTATGCGTCTATCCTGTGGCCTCTGTGAGAGAGAAAGCCCGCCACCTGCAGCCACCTTCTCCGTTATCTTCCTCAAGGTCACACTGCAGCTTTCTGTGTACAAAAATTCCCTCTGAAGAAGGGAAGACCAGAAATACACATATTCTTGGCAGTTAACTTTGCTGGTAGGATTTCGTGGCAGGGTGCTGGCCACAAGTTACAAATCAGAAATGTAAACTAAAAGCCTGGAGAGATGGCCCTAAGGTTAAGAGCACTCTCTGTTCTTAAAGGGGCCCTGTGCTGTTCCCATGGACCCACATCCAGCTACCCAGGACCATTTGTAACCTCAGTTCCAAGCAATCCAACAACCTGATTTTTGACACACACCTCCCCCCGCCCCGTCTTCTGTCAGCAGATGGTAAATATATGTACACACAGATAACACTTGAAGAAATCTTTTTTATCTATCTCTTAAGTTAACAAATAAAACAGCCAAAGCTGAGAGACATAGAAGAGGCCAAGAGCCATCAAGATAGAAGTGGGGTGAGGGGGAGAGCTGCACAGAAGAAAAAGGAAGGGGAATCCATTGGTGCGTTCCTGGTTTTCAGTACTGTCCCAGCCCACAGCCCCTAGGGAGGCGTGTAAGGGTCACTGGCTCACAGTTAAATGGTTTCCAGGCTGCCTGTCTCTGACTGCTCTTCCAGCCTAAGCGATGTTTGTAGTTCTCTGGTATTCAGGACAGGGTTCTAATGTCCTTTGGCTCTTGCAGAGGACACCAACCGTATGTGCAACACGCAACGCAGAGACGAAGCTCGCACGAGGCACACCTACTTTTCATTTCAGTTTTTTTGTTTTTGTTTTCTGTTTTTTTGTTTTTGTTTTTGTTTTTGTTTTTTAATTTTGTGGAGGATTTCCAGTCGCTGGCATAGGCTGCCTAGCTTCTGAGGGCGAATTTCAACTGTGACCTTGAGGATATTGAGCTCTCCTTCAGCCGTCTTGTGGATGATGTTAATATTAAATTAAATCAGCAGGGGGCACAATTTCTTCACGGTTCCTTTTGATTAGAAGAAAAAAACAGCTAAGCTTGTTTCTTTGTGTTGTTTGGAATTGGTTTTTCACTGATAATCCAGATATCAAAGTGGCACCCACGAATTCATTTCCATCAGAGAATGGCAATGCAAGCCATCCAAAAAGGGGGGGGGGGCTGGCATATTTACCGAGATTGCCCAGCTAATTGTGAAATTTCTGCAACGATGACAAAAAGAAAAAAAAATCACGAGGTGGGTGTAAATGAAAACACAATGGTGGGACATATCACCTTTGTTCATTTAAGTTTCTCCCTAGAACTCCTAGCCTGACGGACACTCCCATTTTCTGGGTGTCTGGGAAACATGGGGAGAGATTGCATCCAGCGATACTTCAGGGGCTGTGTTTGCAGCTGTCTTCTGCATCTTTGGAGAGCCTGCACACTCCCACTATCCACAGTTTAACAATTACATTCTCTGTATGACCCTGCATCTAGCTTGTCTTCGTGACATGAGCCAGGACATGTCTGGGATTATTAACTTTATTTCTCTTCCATTCCTTTTATTACCATCAAAACCCAAACAGTTTACAAATATCAAAAACGATTTGGAAAGTTTTATAAGCAGAGTGTGGCCAATAGCTCTTTAAATTGTTATTAAAGACAGTTTTACCAACAGCTTATTGCAATGTAGAGTGCTGTTCGGGCTAGCTCTCTCTGTCTGTATTAACTCACCAAATTCTTTGCACAAAGAGCTAAAGACACACGCTTAAATCATATGTTCTGTAATCACAGCACTAGGAGGGTGCAGCAGGACCATTCCTGGTCACAGTCCAGTCTGGCCATCACTAAAAGACCCATTTTCCAAATTTTTAGGTAAATAAGTAAAAAATAAGTTTGCCTAAATTCACAGATGTAGTAAAGGAAAAAAAGAGATACCCCTGATTCACAACCCAGTGCTAATAGCTCTGATAGCAAATAGAAAACAAGACTAAAATTTTGATTTAATTTTAAATAAGTAATAATTCACAGATTTTAACTATTTTCAACCCACATGTTCTCCTTCTCAGTTGGCATACAGTGTCACATGTTTCTTGGCTACAGTATGATGTGTCAATAATTGCATGGAGTGTGAGGACCAGTTGCAGGTAATCAACATCTCTCTCACCATTTCGTGTGGTGGGAAGATCCACGATTTTACCTACCAGCTATCTTTGAAGTATCCACCTAATTTTTGTCAACCACGACCCTCGAAGCATAGTAAGTTATTCATCCTAGAACCCAACACTTAGTGGCTGGTTCCTTCCCGCCCTCCCTACTGTCCCCAGGCTCTGGCCACTCCTGTTCTACCCTCTATGTCTAATGAGGTCTACGTTTTTAGATTCCACAGGAATCAGGTCACACAGAATTTGCCTTTGTGTGCCCAACTCATGTTGCCATCTGTCAGTCTTCTTTTGAGAGCCATCTTTGGATTATTTGCCCCTTTTGCTCACATTATCTGGGCTTTGTGTGCTTATCTGTTGAGTCGCTTGAGTTGCTGTATGTTGTGGATTAGTCACTCCTGGTTAGATAGTTTGCAAGTACCTGCTTCTAGTCTACAAATTGTTTCTCAACTCTGTTTTTGCCTTTGATATACAAAAACTCGCTGAAATGTTTCTGACATTTTTATTATTTGTGTGTGTGTGTGCGCACGCGCACAGTTGTGGACATCAGCAGACAATTGGCAGGCCCGGCTTCTCTCCTTTGTTGGGCCCAGGATAAAATGCAGATTGTCAGGTCCTGCCTCAAGAGCCTTGATGTCTCACTGTCTCGTGCACTTCACCTGCTGAGTCAGCTCTCCATCCCTGTGCTCAGGAACTCTTCGGTTTTTCAGTCTTTGGCTTTGGTTGACTTGCTTTGGGTATCATATTTAAAATTTTTTTTATTATGAGTTCATCTTTGATGATTTATCTTTGAGCTTGCTGATCTTACTCAGAAAAGCTCTGGAAGCATTTCTCCTGTGTTCTCTTTTAGGGGATTCATAGTTTGGAGTCTAACCTTGAAGCCTTTGCTTTGAGGCTGATTCTTGTTTTTTGTTTGTTGAGATGTAGTGGTCCAGTGTATCTCCTCGACCTATGACTATCCACTTTCCCCAATACTGTTTACTGAAGAGATAGTCCTTTCTCCAACTGTCTGTAAATAGGTAGATTTATTCTCTATTCTGCTCGGTTTAATGCCAATGCCATGTTGTTTTAGCTACTAGAGTTTTGTTGTAGGTCTTGAAGTCGGATGTTGTGATGTCTCAGGTTTTGTTCTTTTTGCTCTGAACTTTTCATTGTTGTAGTTTAGGGGCTATTATGGGTCCATATGAATTTTAAGAGTGTCTTTTTTTCCACTTCTTGAGGAATGTTACTGGATATTCATGGGGACTGTACTGAATCTGTTGACTGCTATAGGCAGATGGACATATGTTAATTCTAATTTTAAAGGCCTCTTAGTTATTTCTGTATCTTGTTCAATATCTTTTGCTAATGTTTTATCGTTTTCGAAGTATAACACATTTACCTCCTTGTTCCAATTATTCCCAGGTATTTAGTCCAATTGTAGCTATTGTGAATGGAAATGCTCTCTTGATTTCTTTTGTAGTTAGTCAATTACTGAAGTATAAAAATCCTACTGGCCTTTGCACACTCATCTTGCATTTTGTAACTTTATTGTTCTAACAGTTTTTAATGAGGTCTTGGGCTTTATTATTTCTATGTTCATGCCATCTACAAAGGGTCATTTGCTTTGCTTCTTTCCAATTTGGAAGCCGTTAGGTCTTTCTCTCACATAATCCATTCAGCTGAGATTTCTGGTCTGTGGGGTTTTAAGGTAACAATGGCATGTGATTTGTTTTACTCACCGCCACCCCTTCTCCAGCATCCGTGGCTTTCCTGATAGCGAATTGTCACGTTACCTCAGTCACTGATGGTCAGAACACAGTCCAAGGAGGGAGTCCTGTGAGGAGAATTGTGGGTGTTTGTGAGAAAACTCCAAAAAAATAAGGAAACATTTTCCTCAAACCACAGAATTGTTCTTGGAATGTATTTTTGTGCCCTGGCCAGGTGTAGAGGGTGGGGGTGAACTTGATTCAGATTACTCATTACAACTGGCTATTGTTATTTGTTCATATGCCTCTGGAAAACCATGTTTCTGCTGCATGCGGCTTGCTCTTGAGGTTGGATGCTTTACTCCGGTGATTCTTTTTAACCTTCAGAGTATGAATTGTCTGATGCTCTGAATAAAGCTATTACATGAGCCTTTAGTACATCTCATTTATTGGTTCTATTCTCCCAGATCCTGATGCCTCCAGGGTAAACAAGTTATGAACCTGAACAAGGGCGTATTCTACCCACCCCTGATGTAATGGACAGAATACTTTGCTATTCTGAAGTTTCTTTCTATACAGAGATGTCTGTTCTGGATACTTGCCTGGAGCACAAAATAGCAGGGATTGCCCTTCTTCAGCCACTGTGAGGATGTACAGCTGTTACTGACCTGCCCATGTCTCTTCTGCCATGCTGTTACAGAAGCACCTGTGTGCCAGCCTGTGTGCCAGCCTGTGGGCCACCTCTCTGTGCCATCCTGTACACGTGAAGATGCCTATAGGGTAAAGTCCCCATCACAGATTAGCTAAAGGGCAGATGTCACCGCAAGGTCCTCCCTACGAACTGCATATTTTTATTTACTCAGGAATGCTTGCAGGGTCCTCTTCTCCAGTTACTCTGACAAAGTATGTTGCTGAATTTTGGGATGTGTGCCAATAGGAAAAGTGAGAATGACATCTCTGTATATTTTAAATTTGCATCTGAGAAATCATTGGCAAAGTCAAATGTCATTTCATCTAAAAAGGTGTGTGTGTGTGTGTGTGTGTGTGTGTGTGTGTGTGTGTGTTGCTGGAGATCAAAACCATGAAAGCCCTCTACAAGCCCTCTACCACTGAGACACAACTTCCAGCCTCTATTTAAACAACCTTTTATGTGTGCTATCTGCTCTTGCCTTAGCTCATTTATCTTTCAGCTTGTTGGTCTTTTTCATCTCATTTTTTTTCAGAGTTTATATTGTGAAGCAATAAGCCATATTCATGTAATGGAAGAGGCGGTGTTTTTCTTAGCTTGAATATGCTTCTTTTTAATATCTTTTAACTATGAATACATTTTTCAATTTCTGTGTGCTCAAATTAAGATGTAAAACCAAAGGTTGTATTGTTAAATTATTCATGGCTTGAATACATCTTATTCTCAAAAGTGTGTTGAATGCTTTCTCCTCAGCATCTCACCATGTGCCAAGTTCTCAGGAAAATACTGTTACCGTTGAATGTTTCCTGACATGGTGGATGAGATAATTCTATACAGTTTCAGCAAACCAGTATTAAGAATGCAGCAGAGACAGGAAAAAGAGACTGTAGGTTCCTACATAGTCTATCTACTTATAGAAAATTGCAAAAAGACTTCCTAAAGAGAATTATTTTAAAACAGATTCTTGAGGGGTCTATACCATCGAAGAAGGGAAGAACAGACGGAAGGCTAAGTCCTTACAGGCTCATTCCTGAAAGACTCTGTCCGATCCTGGCATCTCATCAGCTTCTATCTAGCTCCAATAGGCTGTCAGCCTTTCTATCAATCTACCAAACACAGCTAGTGATCTCAAATACCCATTGTCTCCTGCTACCCACAGGAAACAGTGTGGACTGAGCTCCACAGAAGCCAGCACACTGCAGGTCCTGTGTCCACCTACTACCCTTCCCTTCTAAACACTTAGTGCTAAGTCTGACATTTCATCTCCAAAATAAAGGAAACAAAGAGAGTTCAAGGGCTGGTTCACTCATAGCCCCTGATTGCAACGAGCCTAATCATTCTCTTGTGGCCTTTCGGTTTCACCAGAACTGGAAATTATCTTTGAGATGCCCCAATCACTCACCGGTCGGTTCAAGTAGGAGGTAGAATTGAGGTGCAAGCAAAGACAGATTGTGGAAGCGCTGGTGCTCCTCCCCGCACAGCCACAGCTGGCAAAGCAGGGTGGTGGTGGACGCAGCCTGCTGCCTGCACAACTCATCCTCCTGTTCCCTTCCGCCATCTGAACTCCTGTTTGTTTTACAGTGACAAAGCGACCATGCTGGGGTGTGTTGTGACCAGTCTGGTCTAGTTCAGGCCAGTTACAGAATCTAGAATCTCTTACAGAACTTGTCTGGCTTCTTTAGGAGTTCAGTTATACGTTAAGAGGAAGTCAGCTTGGAGCATTTCTGAGAAAGGTTCTGTTTTCTTAATAAACAAACAAGGAGATGATATCCGGCCTTTACTGTTTCATGGTGCTTTGATCGGCAGAGTGGTACCTGGAAGTGCAGTAGCCATCTAGTCCAAGACGACTGTAGGATCTTCGTAAGTGCCGTTAGCCCCGACCTCAGGTTGCTGCTTCATTTAGCAGTCGCCATTTGGCCGGCTTGCCATGTTTCCAGAGATTTAGTTGGTAATGGAAAAACTCAAGTACACTCAGGCTCCCCATGACTTACACAGACCATTACACAAACAAGACCAGCAAGGGGTCGGCATCCTGTACCCCTGGACTCAGGACTTCAGGGCCAGAAGACAGGACACAGGTGGTGGGTGGGTCTGCTGCAGAGGAACAACCCTAAGCCTCAGGAGAGTGGTTTTATAGCCAACAACTGTTCAGGAAGGAGGGTCCCAGAGGGGATGTCCTGGGCTTTATCCCCGGGGAGAGGAGCAGTTGGGAAAGTGCACCTGATAACCTTCTACAAGGCAGGACGGTTATTGGGGAATGGCTTATGTCCCCAAACCCCCAGAGCTGCCACCAAGACAAATCATGCTGTACCCAGATTTTACCTTCCTGCCCTGTGCAGAGATGTTCAGGGAAGTCAGCTGCCATGGAATGGCCATGCCTAACCCGCTGGAGGGAAGTATTTTCAACTGACAAGGTTCCAAGGTGGTTCGAGGGAAGGGGCCTGAGTCTGTCAAAGAGCAAAAGCTTTTCAGAGGAATAATGTATTCTCTGTGTGTGTATGCCTCTCTGCGTGTGTTTTCATGTTTTGATGAAATGTTTCGTGGTATCTCAAGAGACTGACTATCAGGGCATTTCCCTGCATACAAACGCAGCACTGAAGGGCATTCCCAGACACTGGCAAGGACAGATGCCGTGGTCATGAAGTCTTGAGAGGAGGCGTGTGTGTATACCTCAGAATCCCTGAGAACCATGTCAACACCTTTTGCAGTTGCCCTCTGGAAGCCATATGTGTAATCCTCAGCCACCAGCTGGCTTGTCTTGTGCTGCTTCTTAAATACATTATGTATCTTGCAATGTAAAATTGTAATAGTAACAAACCTTCAGTCGCTCCACGGCCTTTGTAACCTGGAAAGGAAAAGGCTCAAAAAGCAAATCACAAGTCCACAGCTTGTTCAGTTGTCCAAGTGGGCGGTATCACAGTTACTTTGGATTTAAATATTTATGTCAATCACCTTAATGTGATTGAATGTCATAGAATTTGTGACAAATGTATTTTATGCTTTTTACAGGAAGAAAATTGACATGGCTAGAATGCAATCTAGTGTCTCTCGCAGAAACAGGCTGGCTTCTTTTGAAGCTCAGAATTCAATTATGCACAAGAGGAAGTCGGATGAAATGGACTAGATATCTTTGATCTGTGTTCCACATTTTAGTCCCTTCATTTTCCTGGCGAAGTGAATTTACAAAAATGGCCCACCCCATCGGCAAGGTGGGGGTTTCATGCTGTCCCCTGTCTCCCTACACTCAGTCCTATGCTACAAAGGGCCCTGTGTGCCTGCAGGCATGTCCACGCATGATCAAGCTCTTCTGGGACCAAGCTGTGTATAAGTTTTAGCCTCCTTTAAAAGAGGATGTGTGAATGGTGTTCATAAGGTCCGATTTATAACCTTTGAACTTCAGAATGTTCTAAGTAGAACTAACACTTAACCCCCCCCCCCCAAAGAAGGAAGAGATGCAAGAATGCCAGGTGGGTGAGGTTAGGCATGAGCCCAGAAGAACAGTATTTAGTGGAATTCGGAGTCCACACAATTGCTGAGTCCCTTGGAGCCCTGACTTTAATGCTTTTCCAAGAGCTCCCCACCTGGTGCCCTGTGGCCCAGCTTGATGTGCTAACTGAGACAGCATCTCATTCTCTCATAGCTAGATGGATGCTGAGTGCTATTTCTGGACCACACAGCTGCATCAGGAAGAGCTGACATCCTTAAACTGCAAGGTCTCCGTAAACAGTTACCTATATTCCTAGAGAATTTGCTGGCATGAAAGTTTTCCGTGACTCATTAATTAAACAGAGAAGCCATATTGCATAAGGAGGCAATTTGAATAAGAAGGCAAGAAACCAGAGAGAGAACCTAAGGAAAAGAAACTTGTGGTGGCCTGGGCCAACCCTTCTGCATTTGAGGTCACACAGGGCCCAGGCACTGTACTTAGCACCCAGGACACACCAGAGTCATACAGTGTCCCTTGCCCCCAGGGACATTTTACTTCCCTGTTTTGTTTCTTGACTCCACAGCCTGACTGTGCCCTGACGGTTTTTCTGGACAGGTGGTATATCTACAGGACTCTTCATGCTCTTGAGAATGCAAAGGATACTCTGTGGCACAGAGGGCAGGGGCTATCCCCTCCCAGTCTTCGTGATCGATTGGAAAAAGAAACAGGAAGTCTCCTGCTTGGCAAGTGCTGTTAAATTCCTTTAAGGGTGACAAAGGTGCAGTAGCAAAGGAGCAGCCACAGTCTCCCTGCCAAGAACAGTTGTGTGGTTTCTCAAGGATCTTACTCTACTGTGGTGACAATGCATTAAATTCCATAGGTGACATAATTTATGCCCATTCCTGACATGAGATAAACCTCTGCCTTTTACGAAGGAGTTCAGAGTTTATCTCAATGTGACTGTTTCTAGGCCCATATTAATCCTGCTTGTATGTTTTGTTTTTAACTGCTAGAATTGCTATTAACCATTACATCTGCAGGACTCCCCAAAAGGACCACAGACATAATCTTCCCAAAAGACCATTGTGACTGTTTCATATCCCCTTGGCTTTGCTCTCTGCATCTCAGCCCTCTGGTTTCTCGTGTTGCCAACCATTGTCTTGATTCTGTTTTTATCATTTAGTAATGAAATGACTGGACAGAACCCCCCAAGCTCCCTCGGCAATGGGAAGAAGCTAACTGCACAGGGATGACCTGGTTTGTGAGTTTTCCTAGGCATACAGGAGCTGAGCTGTGGAACTCGGCATGCGTGTATGTGTATGTATAAAGGGATCGATTCTCTGGGAAACGTCATAGATTTCCATTAGGTGATCAATAGAAATGGCGTGATTGCACAGGAGCTCAGCCGTGGTATTTAAATCCTTCCCCTCGACCTTAATGAGCACATCTATCAGAGCAGTGGAGTGGAGTGGTGACATTTAAGACACAGATACTCTGATTAGACACAGACCAGGAAGAGGCCAGGCTGCAGGCTGGCAGCCATCCTCACATGTTCTAAATAGCAACTGTGGTACGTGGCACTGTTCTGCACCCTTGGCCTTTATCTTGGGTCTTAAACTGTCTCCCCTGCAGATAAAAGGTTAACCAGCACAACTAAAAGCATTTCAAGCAGGGCATGGTGACCCATATTTTTACTCCTGACACTAGGGCCGCAGAGGCAGATAGTGAGTTCAAGGCCAGCCTGATCTATACAGGTCAGCCAGTATTACATATTAAACAAAAACAAAAACAAAATCAGAAATCAGCATTTGAATAATACAAGGATAACCTTTACCCAGTGCACAGTAGCGTTGCGTCAACACCCCTCCCCCCGAAGTTGCCATAAGAGTAAGAGTCACTTGCTTTTTAGAACGCATTTTGAGATTTTCTTTTCCCAGGTAATTCAATAGTTGAGAGTGGGAGAAGAGCGCCTACCATATGTCTGGGCCTGAACAAAAGAAGTGAGCGAGAAGATCGGGGGCTGCTGGGAAGATAAAGAAGCAGAGACACACCGTAAAAAATTGACAGGAGCCAACAGGAAGCCAACACAGTCAATTCTTCCAACAAGGTAACCCCTCCAAATTCCTTTCTATCATTTGTGAAGCGAAGATGTAGAGGGGCTCTTGGCTTTGGCCTTCATGCTTGGCATCATGTATTATGGGGGAGAGGAGGAAGTGAAAATAAGGGGAAGAAATTCTCTGTGGAAGACCCTTCTATTAGGGTGATTCTTGTTATAAAAACAAAAATACCCAACAATAATTTATCCAATAAATTCATCAACGAGTCACCTAGCGGTAGGCAGTTTAGAGCATGGGTGAGGTCTCCAGTTTCTGGAGGCTGAGTACTTCCCTGATTGGCTCATCTTCCCATCATGGGTACCCAAAGGTTGGCAGATATTCAAATATCACATTTGCCTATCACAGTGTTCAAAAGGAGAAAAGAGAGTAGTAGGCTTGTGGGCCTTACGAAGGTAGAAACTTTCTCAGAGACCATAGCAATCTCCAACCGATATCGCATTGGTCACACTAAGTCATTCAGCCACCTCTAGTAAGGAGTTAGCAGAAATCAGTGATGATCCCGTCTCTAAGGCAAAACACATTGAGATCTGAACAAAGTGGAGGTCTTATCGACAGGGACATAAGGGAAAACAGTGCCAGCGGCGGTCAGTAGCATCCGCCTCAGCCTGAGAACCACATCATCCAGGAGATACTGTGAGCGGGTCTGCAGCCGAGCTTGAAAAAAACTCTGCTATCCCTAATCCCCTCTGCTGTGTCCTGCCTTGCAAACCTGGCCGGACATAGGAGGAGAGTGTGTCGAGGTGGCGTGGTGTTCTACCCCGCTGCAGGACACAGTAGCACAGTGTCCCAGCATCCTGCTCTCATACACCGTCTCATTCTCTTTGATTTTAACCCGCTGAGTGTCTTCTTTCATGGTACCGACAGACTTACTAGAAAACTGCGTTAGGCTTTTGGGGGTCAGCAGGCAAGTGGGTTTGGACTAACCCTCACAAATAAATGGCCCAGAGATGATTGTATTCAGATGTATTTATTAATTCAAAACTTTCGTGTATCAAATGCTTAGCATGGTGAGAAACACAGGCTGACTGGAGGCTTCTTGTATTGTATGCAGGCTAATGTTTTAAACATCATGTTGAGATTTGATTTGTAATTTTAAAATTGCTATTTTCCTGGGCTGGCCTTGGAGTGCTATCAAAATTCTCGCACAGTCTTCATCAGGGGAAAGCAAAATCTCTACATAAATTAGCACAAGAAAAGTATAAATGTTTAAAGGACACACTTCCTATCAAAATAAAAATAAATTTTACTGATTCTTATGAATAAAAGAAGCCCCTGTTTTCAGGGTACATAGTGAGTATCTGCTGTGTTCAACATAAAAATGATGGTTTGAAAAGCCTCACTTCCTTTTTGCTTCTGAAGTATTAATCTAAAATTGTGATTAACATGCAATGATTATAGGTATTTATTATGTACACGTGGTATTTCATCATATGTATATAGTATGTGCTGGTTACATCAAGGCACTTTGCATTTCCATTTCATTATGTCGTTATGCTGGACTCTGAGTTCTCCACCACTTAAGATGCTTATGTCACATGATCTCTGTGAAGTTCAGTTAGTTCGCTGCACTGTGGAATATGACAGCTTACTCTTGCCGTCTACCTGTGTTTTGGTGCCCGTCCTAGTTAGGATTTTATTGCTGTGAAGAGAGACCGTGACCACAAAGACTCTTACAAAGGAAAACATGTAACTGGGGCTGGCTTACAGTTTAGAGGTTTAGTCCGTTATCATCATGACGTGAAGCAGAATGGTACCCAGGCAAACACGGAGCTGGAGAGGGGCTAAAATCTACAAGCAGCAGGTCTTCCGGTCCTGGTGAGCCACCAACCCTGAGCTAGAGACTCTGAGGCCTCAAAGCCCACCCCCTTAGTGACGCACTTCCTCCAACAAGGCCACACCTACTCCAATAAGGCCACACCTCCTAATCGGGCCACTCCCTCTGGACATTCAAATACAGGACTATGTGGGAGCCAGTCCTATCCAAACCACCACAGGGCCATGATCCAGTCTCTCCCATCCCGCTCCTCACCATTTTCTCAGTTTCTAGTAACTGCTATTGTTCATTATCATCAATTTTCTTTACAGCTGTCAGTTTTCACAAAACCTAGGGTATTAGTCATTCTGTGTCCGGCTCTTTTCTTTCAGGATAGCATCCCTTGGTTTCACCCATATCTTTGTAAAGGATAAGGACTCGTTTTCAATGGCTGAGCCATACAGAGGGTGCACGCTGCACAGGCCGCCTATCTGTTCAGTGGTTGATAGACACCTAGCTTGAGTCCACCTTAGCTGTCCTGAGCACTGGACTGGGAGTTTCTCTCCGACATGCTGATTTCACTGCCTTTGAATATACTCCCATTGTGAGATATCTGGGTCAAAATGGTAAAGTTTTTCTGTTTTTGGTTTTGGGGGTTTTGTTTGTTTGTTTTGAGGAAGCTTCAAACCGCTTTCCATGACTCTCCTAAGTCATATTCTTATCAATGGTGTGTAAAACTTCCCTCTTCTTTGTATCTTTGTCAGCCTTTGCTACTTATTTACTTATTTTTTTTTTAACTTTCCAATGCTAGCCATTCTAAGAGAGGGAAGATAAAATGTGGATTTTTGAATGCATCCATGTGATGGAAGACAAGTGATAAATTGTTATTATTTTTTGGTCATTGCACAATGGACAGTTTCTATGTATCAATTAAACAATTAAAATTAAAAAATGAAATTATGTTAATACTTTAAGTAATAATAAAAATGAAATATTGATATATTTGTGGTTTTACTTTACTTCTTACTATTTTGTGTGGATGTGTGTGTGCCTCATCTATGTCTGTGCGCCACATACATGCATGCAGGAACCCGAGGAGGTCAGAAGAGGACGTCACATCCCCTGGAACTGGAGTTACAGATGGCTGGGAGTCACTGTGTAGGTGGTGGGAACCCAATCCAGATGTTAGTACTCTTGACCACTGAGCCACCTCTACAGCCCTACCTTGGCAGACCTGGAATCACTTTTGTGATTTTGTTGTTGTTGTTTTGGTAGACTTCTAGAGTGCCAAGAAAGTTTTTCACACATCTGTGAAAAATAGGATTAAGCCCGTTTACAGATTGAAGGGGGAAAAAAATGAATTTACAAAAGAACAAAGCGATTCACCTAAGGTCACAGAATGATAGTGACGGAGTGAGGGATAAACTGTGGCACTTTCTAGGACCTGTTAAGTTGGCGTACTGCTACCCTAATGATGGAAGATAAAGATACATGCTGATAACAAACAGGGTTAAGGAGAATCTAGCAATGTGGATACATTCTCTCTCAGAAATACTTCCTGTGTCACACACCGCTTTTAAAACAGTCCCACTATCAAGCTGAGGAAACCTGGCAAGCGGTGAAAGCAAGCCTTCCCACAGCCTAAGCAAGGCCTTAAGGAACCTTTCCACAGTCTAAGCAAGACCTTCAGGAATAGCTTGCTGCACTCTCAGCTGCTCTCAGACAGCAGTTGCTGTCTGACAAGCAGGCGACCATGGCTTTAATGTGAAATGACACTCTAACATTTAACAGTCATGCCTGTTAGTCCCCACTAGAAAAGTGGCTTTGAAAACAGCCCTTGTTGTGAAAAACAACATATTCAGCACCAGACATGTGACCCTATCAAGATTTTCTTTTCTTTCTTCTCACAACAGATTTACATGATTTCTCGAGGGGCAGGGGGTTTGCTGTGGAATGAGGCCTTCCTAACTCACATGGCTGTGGTATGTTCTCCGTAGATGGACACCTAGCTGGACTTCACAGCTCAGCTGCCCTGACTTGAGCTCTAGTAACTATGCAGTCCCAGCATGTTCTCCAGGGGCTCTCTGGAAGTGATCAAGCTGTGCATGTCTAGAAACAATCGCAAAGAAGCTGAATCCAGGGCAGGCCAGTGGTCACTCCATGCTGTAAAAGACCCAAGCACTTATCCTGAGCTACCCATTTCCCACAGGGCAACCGTCTACTCTGGGCCTCATGTACACATTTCAAAGGATTAGCCTTGCAAACCTCCTGAGACTGGGACAGGACTGTGAGGCAAAATCAGCATCTCAAAGTCTCTAACCAGCTGAGCATCTTCCTGGTGTGCCAACATTTTTGAATAACTATCCATGGGTAACCTTCATTGTTCTCTTCCCTACAGGGCTCCCCACTCTTCTCCAGCCCACACTCCCGCATCTTTTTTATTATTATTATTATTATTTTTACACTTTATTCACTTTGTATCCCCCCATAAGCCCCTTCTTCCTCCCCTCCCGATTCCACCCTCCCTCCCACTTCTTTACACATGCCCCTCCCCAAGTCCACTGATAAGGAAGGTCCTCCTCTCCTTCCTTCTGATCTTAGTCTATCAGATCACATCAGGAGTGGCTGCATTGTCATCTTCTGTGTCCTGGTAAGGCTGCTCCCCCCTCAGGGGTAGGTGATCAAAGAGCAGGCCAATCAGATTGTGTCAGAGACCGTCTCTCTTCCCATTACTATGTAACCCATTTAGACACTAAACTGCCATGGATTACATCTGTGCAGGGGTTCTAGGTTATCTCCATGCCTGGTACTTGGTTGGAGTATGGGTATCTGGGAAGACCCCTGTGTTCAAATTTTCTTGTTCTGTTGCTCTCCTTGTGGGGTTCCTGTCCTCTCCATAACCTACTATTTCTCACTTCTTACATAAGATTCTATGCACTCTGCCCAACAGTTGGCCTTAAAGTCTCAGCATCTGCTTTGATAGTCTGCAAGGCAGAGTCTGTCAGAGGCCCTCTGTGGCAGGTTCCTAAGTTGTTTCCTGCTTTCTCCTTCTTCTGATGTCCATCCTCTTTGCCTTTTGGGATGGGGATTGAGTGTTTTAGTCAGGGTCCTCTCTCTTGATTATTTTCTTTAGATGTACAGATTTTAGTAGGTTTATCCTATAAGTCTGTATGAGTGAATATATACCGTGTGTGTCTTTCTGCTTCTGGGACAGCTCACTCAGGATGATCTTTTCCAGGTCCCACCATTTACCTGCAAATTTCATGATTTCCTTATTTTTCATTGCAGAGTAATACTCCATTGTGTAGATGTTCCACAATTTCTGCATCCATTCTTCAGTTGAGGGGCATCTGGGCTGTTTCCAGCTTCTGGCTATTACAAATAAGGCTGCTACAAACATGGTTGAGCAAATGTTCTTATTGTGTACTTGAGCCTCTTTTGGATATATGCCTAGGAGTGGTATGGCTGGGTCTTGAGGATGTGCTATTCCTAGTTGTCTGAGAAAGCGCCAAATTGATTTTCAGAGTGGTTGTACAAGTTTACATTCCCACCAGCAGTGGAGGAGGGTTCCCCTTTCTCCACAACCTCTCCAACATGTATTGTCACTTGAGTTTTTCATCTTGGCCATTCTGATGGGTGTAAGGTGAAATCTCAGGGTTGTTTTGATTTGCATTTCCCTGATGGCTAATGAAGTCCAAGTGGATCAAAGACCTCAACAAAAAACCAGACACATTAAATCGGCTAGAAAAAAAAAGTGGGGAATACCCTAGAATTCATTGGCACAGGGGACAACTTCCTGAACAGAACACCAACAGCACAGGCTCTAAGATCAACAATCAATAAATGGGACCTCATGAAACTGAAAAGCTTCTGTAAAGCAAAGGACACTGTTGTCAGAACAAAACGACTGCCTACAGATTGGGAAAGAATCTTCACTAACCCTTTATCTGACAGATGGCTAATATCCAGCATATATAAAGAACTAAAGAAGCTGAAAAGCAGCAAACCAAGTAATCCACTTAAAAAATGGGGAACAGAGCTAAACAGAGAATTCTTGGTAGAGGAATATCGAATGGCAGAGAAACACTTAAAGAAATGCTCAACCTCATTAGCCATCAGGGAAATGCAAATCAAAACAACCCGCATCTTGTTTCAACCCCGAGTTCCTTCTGTGCTCAGTGAGTGTTTTGAGACGTAGAGGCCTGGTTCTCAACCTGTGGGTCATGACCTTTTCACAGGGGTCACTTACGACCATCAGAAAACACAGATATTTACATTACCATTCATGGTGGTAGCAAAATTACAGTTATTAAGTAGCAGTGGAAGTAATGTTATGATTGGGGGTCACCACAACATGAGAAATTGTATTGAACGGTTGCAGCGTTAGGAAGGTTGAGAACCACTGTTTCAGAGAAATGAGCACCAGTAGGGAATGAGAGGAGGAGAAAACTGACAGGAATACTCAAGCTGGAGTCTCCCTCCTTTTCTTCCTCATCTTTTTCTTTTTTTTTTTCCTTATATTTCCTCATTATCTATCCACCTCATATTTCTCTTCTATTTTATTTTCTTCTTCTTCTTTACCTCTGCCCAAGCTTTCTTTAGCACTTTCTTTTGTTAGGAAAGTTAATCGCTCTTGGGACATTTTAAGTCTGGTGAGAGCTTATTCAATGAAAACAATATTGTCTTCTCCAAGGGACCCAAGAGGTCCTGTGGGAAGTGTGGTGTGGGGTGTGTGTGTGTGTGTGTGTGTGTGTGTGTGTGTGTGTGTGTGTCTGTGTGCTGGAACTAACAGGCTATGGGGGAATATTTATTCCTTTCTTCTCTTCATATGTGGGGAAAAGGAAGTCACATGCATGACTCCTGGGAAGCAGAATCTTGAAGGAAGTGCGTACTTTGCTATGTCCTTCCCTTGGCCACAGAAACTGGCTGAACTTCAGATGGTGGGCTGCAGCTGTAGCCTGAATGTAAGAAGGAGGATGACTTTGAGCAGAGAGCACAGCTGATCTGGGTTAGGCATGCATCACAAAGAAGAAACAACTCGTTCTTGTCCAAAGCCCCTGAGAGCTGCTTGTTGGTGAAGCGTCATGTCACTTTTTTTTTTTTTAAGGTGACAGTGTGGGTGCTGATGACAGTAAGGTGGACAGAATGACACATTTCTTATCAAATAACCCCGTGGAGAATTTCCAAACGCACAATGAAATTGCAGCTTCAATTCGCTGAGGTCAGGAAGGTGGGCTGGCAGTTGAGAATATTTCAGATGCTAAGCATCTCAGGTTGTCTTATATGTCAAGGCGGAACAGTGCCATCAAATCAATCATGGGGCCGCCTGCAACCTCCTCCTCTCATGCCTTGCTCTTCACTAGGGAGCTTTGGCAGCAGGGACACTGATTTCTCCTTTACTGGCATGTTGGAAGAGAGGACAGGTCTTTCTTGAGTTGCTCCCGGGACAGTGGAAATGACAGACTTTGTTGAAGAGTGCAGGAGAGCAGAAGGGAAAGAGGCATCTTGACGGTACGGATGGGGTGTGGGTCTTCTCCAGTGGCTCCTAGCTCTTCTGGCCTCTCCTGGCTAGATACCAGGCTCTGCACCAGGGTTATGCCCGCCATGCTTCACATGCATTCCAACGTCAAATGCACTCTAGGAATCCCTCTACCTTAGATTCTCAACACACCAAAGATAAGGAAAATGTTTTCTTTCTCAAATTGCACATACAAACCTTTAATTATTATCTTAAAAAAAAAAAAAACTAGAACCAAGTATTGCCTAAGAAGACTGACACTGGGACATGGATTCATTTTGAAGAAACTTTATTCCCCCGTCATCATCTGATGTATGCTTCTAGCCCAACTAGAATCGTAAAAAAACCAAACTGTTTCAGAGGGGAGAAAGAAAGGCTCGGCCTTGTTTGAGGCCACAAACACACTAACAGCTAAAACGCAGTCAAAGTAAGTATCATCTTTCATTCATGTGTAGTCAGGTAGCGCTCTGAATCAGGCAGACTCAGTTTTGGACCCCCAGATGGCTGCGACCAGAAAAGGGACACTGTAGGACTGTCAGGGAACTCCACTGAGCCTGCTGCCCACAACTGAGTGCCTTCAGCAAGCCCTCTGGATCCCGGGGCATGAGTGCTCTCTGTGAACCCAGCAGAAAATGCCATGGTGAACCCCCAGGAGTGCCTCTGCTGTTTCTCCTGGTCTGTCTCCCAAGGCTGTAACTAATCAAGCAGCGGCTGCACCCTGGAAGGCACACTGACCTCCCGTCCCACATGGGCCCACCACTGCTTGGCATAGTCCAATCGTCAAACTCTTGAAAACATTTCTACAGCATCAGTACTCCAGGGTGACTCGCCGCTTCCATTCCTGAGGAATATACAACTGTAACACTGCTTCTTTCTAGAGACAGGCTTGTTATGTAGCCCAGGCTAATCTTATACTTACAATCCTCCTGCCTCTGTATCTAGAGGCTTGACCCAAATTGCTTATCCAGTTGTTTCTCAACAAAACATACACTTTGGTAGAAATCAAGAAATAAAATATAGCCTAAGAATTTAGAATGTTTATTTTCTATGTTGTAGGAGCAATTAGCATACTCAAGTAAAAAACTGATAAATGTAAGATCTACTGGCCTAACACTACCACTTTGAAGAAACATGGAGGCAAGAATTTCCTTGAAAGAACGACTTTTTTCAATTAATTAAGAACATAAGTTATAGAAGAAATGATGTCTTCTCCCAAGAAGAGGAGACGTTATCCAGCTATGTTCCTGGATACCCAGGAAAGTTCTTTGTGTAGTGGGGTTAGAAAAACTTGTTGACATTTCTATAGCTTTTTTTTTTTTTTTTTTTTTTTTTTTTACAGTGACTTGAACTTTATCAGTTCCAGACCTTTCCAGCTTTCCTGTCTAGCAAAATTGCACTTTGTTGAACACCAACATCTCAGTGGCACTTCCTCTGACTCTGGGCAGGGGTCCTTCCACTCTTCTAATCCTACAGAATTGCCCTCTACAATTAGGTGACAGTATAAGTCTCTGTATCATACTGTGATGTGTCTTTTTGCCTTTCTCCAGGTACTAGAAGCTAATTTCCTAAGGACAGGAATTAGGTATCTGTCACATGTCTAAGTTAGTACCTGGCATCACACTTGGCACAGAGGAGTTCTCCAATGTTCATCAACAGCATGGGTGAATGGCCGCTTTAGGCATCATTGTAGCCCCATCATGCCTGGGCCAGCATGTGTAGTCTTGTGTTGTAGGAGTGCGGATTACAGTTATATCCATATAATGTCATATATAAGGAGATTGGTCCTCCACAGCATTGAGCCTATCAAAATAGTTCATAGACTAAAACATAGAGCAAGTTTTAGAACTATTTGTGTTGGTAATTCCATAATAAAAAGGAAAACTGATATTCCTAGTTGTTCTGGTGGTTGGAATGAGAATGCCCCCTCCCCCCCCCCCAACCACCACTGTGGGCTCATATATTTGCATACTTAATCTCCAGTTGGTAAACTGTTTGGAAGGATTAGGGTGTGTCCTTGTTGAAAGAGGTATGTTACTCTGGATGGGCTTTGAGGTTTCAAAAAGCGCATGCCAGGCACTTGAATTATCTCTCTGTCTCTCTCTCTGTCTCTCTCTGTCTTGTCTCTCTGTCTCTGTCTTTGTCTCTCTTTCTCTCTCTTCTTTCCCTGTGGATCCTCAAAGCTTTTAGCTACGGCTCCAGCACCATGCCTGACTGTCCACTGCCACACTCCCTGCCATGATGAAAATGGGCTAACCCTCTGAAGCTGTAATCAGGCCTCCAATTAAATGCTTTCTCTTACTGTCTTAGCCAGGACGTCTTTTCACATCAACAGAACAGTAACTAAGTGAATGGCCTCATAAGACTAGGCAAACAGCATAGTAGTAACCTCTCCTTTAGTTCTGAGCATCTCCTGACAGTTAAAAGTCAGACTAATTTGTAACATTTTTCCCCCTTAAAACACACAACATAAGTGTATCCTCAAACTGGCATAGTTTATAGTATTTTGGATGTAAAATAAAGGACATTAATTTTTCCTGATACATATATATATATATATATATATATATATATATATAGTCAGCATTTCAAACAAATTCATTAATTTGAATTCTGCTTTTCTGATTTTACATCTTTTTTAATGTAAGGGAAGTATAGACCTTTTGAAAAACAAAGAAAAGAGAAGGAGGAAAAATTTTTAACTGAATATTGCAGACTTTCACTGCTTCTGTCCCCTTTCTGTTACCAACAATGGTATTTTGTCATTTGTCAGCTCTCTATGAATATCTTTTTTCTTTTCATTCTATAAGTCAAAAAAAGAAGTTTTCTTCAGGGCAACAGGGTAAGCTGTAATAACACGTTTGATAGCTCTAAATAATTCTCTTCTGTCAGTGCACACAGTGAGTGTTATTCATGGGAAACTCTTTGTATGGGCCCTGAAAATAGCCAATAATTCAGCCTGTCAACTTTTGATAACTCTACATTTCAATTCTACATGAAGAAATATAGGACTGAGTTTAGCAGTTTCAAAAGCAATGAATGCAGATGATAAGCTCTTGTCTTTCCAGCAATGAGACTGCAAATTATTATATAGAGACACATTTCTTTTTTATATTATTATTATTATTTACAATTTATTCACTTTGTATTCTGGCTGTAGTCCCCTCCCTCATCCCCTCCCAACCCAACCCTTCCCACCTCTCTCCCCCTATGCCCCTCCCCTAGTCCACTGATAGGGGAGGTCCTTCTCCCCTTTTATCTGACCCTAGCCTATCAGGTCTCATCAAGACTGTCTGTATCCTCTTTCTCTGTGTCGTAGTAAGGCCACCTCACCAGGGGGAGGTGATCAAAGAACAGGCAACCAAGTTTATGCCAGTGACTGTCCCTGCTCCCCTTACTAGGAAACCCACATGAAGACTGCTACAGATACTTGCTTTTTCACAAAGAAGCCAAAACCATACAATGGAAAAAAAAGATAGCATTTACAACAAATGGTGCTGGTCTAACTGGATGTCTATATGTCAAAAAATGCAAATAGATCCATATTTACCACCCTCCACAAAACTAAAGTTCAAGTGGATCAAGGACCTCAATGTAAAACCAGACACACTAAACCTGTTAGAAGAAAGAGTGGGGAAGAGCCTTGTCTCATTGGCACAGGAGAAAACTTCCTGTCCAGAACACCAACGATCAATAAGTGGGACCTCATGAAACTGAAAAAACTTCTATAAAGCAAAGAGACACTTATTTCTAATGTCATGTAACCAATTTCTCAGTTGCCTGGTGCTAGATATATTTGTCCAAGAATCAGATGATAATTTAATGATCACTTCAAGGCCCCAAGCCTGATCCCAGCGGCATCTGCAGTTCGTACCAGCTGCTGAGCAGCAACGTTTCACACCTGGTGCCTACACTTTCTTGTCCCTGTCTTACTTTCCAAGTCAATTCCTAAACACTTTTAGATGTTTGGGAATAGCTCTTTGAATGGACCAGAGTGGTTGTCACCTGGAATGGCTTTTGTCCTGTCCCTGTTTCCATCATTATTTCCTTCAGGTTTCAGACTGGATTTTTTCTTCTAAGAACTCCCTGCTTCACTCCCCCCACTCTGCTTCCTCCTGTGGACACTCTGAGTCTCTGTGGCTAGGATGGTCCAGATGTTCTTTGGGAGCATAGCCTTAGGAGATTCTCTCCCAAAGCCCTGTAAAATTACCAAACAACACCCACAGGCTTCCATTGCTTGGATGATGGTCCCACTACTAAAAAGGCTTCCAGTTCCTACCACCATGTCGTTGGTGATCATCTGCTCCTTCCCAACTTCACTCACCTGCATGCAGGCACATGGGAACATTTCTCTCCAAGACCCAGTGACGTTTTCAAGAACTGTGGGCAGGTTCATGTTTCCTGTGATCTCCCCCGCCCCACCCCACCTTGTATTTCCTTCTTATTCTGATCTCTAGTGTCATCTCCTTGAATGCCTTAGATGGTGGATTCATCTACAGGTTCCTTGGAGGAGCTGGTGCTCATTTTAGGCTTCATCCTATCCGAGACAACCCAGCGTGATGATGGAATGTATTGAATGAATATTCTTGAATGTGTCCTTAAATGACCCAAAATTACGGACACCAAGATTAGAGAAATATTATCTTGGACATTTCTTTTCAGATTTTGTATATTCTTATTCTTTGTTTCTTTGTCTCTGTCCCTGTTCGTGTGTGTGTGTGTGTGTGTGTGTGTGTGTGTGTGTGTGTGTGTGTGTGTGTTGTTCACTGTATAGCCCAGACTGGCCTTAAACGTGTGACCCTCCTGCTTCCAACTCCTGAGCGTTGAACACCTAGATGTGGTGGCCCACGTTGATTTTCATGGCTGATAGACATGTTCTCTTGTCGCTCGGCAGAGCAGCAGAGGTGACGACTAGAGGGCCATCACTCGTGGTATTTCCATCATGTAGCTACAGGGGAATGAAATTATCTCAAGAGCACACGACCGTAAAACACATTTACCATCACTTTTATTTGAACGATTTATTTAATTATAAACAAGGCGTTTTAATCGCCCGTCTGTGTAAAGATTAGTTTGCAAAACGTCTGAGAACGGAATACTTTCCCAGCTCCACGCCGGGAAGGGCTTGTCCCCAGACCCTCTCCATCTAGCTTCCACCCCGTCCGGTCCTACTGCGGCCGCACCTCGCTAGCCTCTGCAAGCGTATGCGCCCACTTTCTGACTGAACCGCTCTCTGCTTTGGTCAAGAGTGGAGAACTGCAAGGGTTTATAAGAAACGGGAGATAAATCAGAAAGACGGTCACAGCATTCTTTGACTCTTAACTTTGGGCCTTTCTCTTGCGCTGTGGGAGATGGGTCCGCTTAACTTCCACGGTTTGTCTTTGGCAGTCCAGCCACGTCTATGCCTCACCGACTGAGTCCAGCTTGACTCCTCTGACGCATTTTTTTTTAATAGGGCTGTATTTTCTGTTTTGTACATCCCGTTCTGAACCTTCCTGATTGCACAAGCGTTTAAACTCCGTTTCATGTAAGAATTACCTCTTCGCATTGAAATAAAGGGCTGGCTCCTCTTACCCCGCCCTCCCCTTTGCGCCCATCGCCACACACTAAACTTGTCCCTGGCCGGCTACACCGAAGTTCTTCTGTGGAGCCTGGATCTGGTGGATCTGTTTTAGGCTGCCCGCTTTTAACGACCTGTGGCTCATTTTCATTTTCTTTGCATCTCACCCAGTAAAAGATTGTGTCAAGCTGTTATGACTATCTTTCCATGGCTTCAGAAATGAGGCCCTGGTGATGGATGAGTTGAAATGAATTCGGAGTCATGTGCGTGAAGGTGTGGGATGATTACTCTGCCTTAGAGCACGCTTCCTCTCTAGGGAGCAGTGATACTTCGGAGAATGCTCCCATGTCCCCGCGATCGTCCCTGCGATTTTGTACATTATGCATACGTTTGAGATCCTATGCTGAATTGGTGACAAGGCACAGTCTCAGAAATTTTCAATCATCGTGCGTTCCCATACATATCTTGTAGGAAAATATAGGAGGCATAAACGAATGCCAATGACCTTACGCACAAAGGACAGGAAACAGTTCTTCAGTCATCTACTCGAAAACAGAAACAAGCATCAGTCCGCTTGTAACTGTGTAGTTTCTATCAGGGGTCACCTGTCGGACCCAGACGTGCACTCTCTAAACTGTTTCTAAGTAAACAGCATTTCCTTGAACAGCACGGCGGTGAGGCCTTACGATATTGACATTCCCTGAAATTCACCTCTGCATTTTGCCCAATCATGCAAACGTAGTTGCAATGAGGCTGAAACTACTATATGCGGTGAGAGAAAGTATGTTTGCTTCAGAAAAAAAAAAAGACTAAGTGAGACTTCAGTAAAAAAAACCCTTTCTGGAGATGCTTTTTTGATTTTTGTTTTTGTTCTTTTAATCTAAAAAATGTCTTTGAAAGTTTTATAGTACGTTCAGAGCTTATTCAGTCCTTTCAGAAGAGCACGCTTATATTATTTTCCCTATTTCCTCTGTTCATGTATACCTGACCTGGCTTAGTTCCCTTAATTAACAGCTCTCTAAATAGACTGTTTGCTGCCCTAGGGGGTGAGACAGAAACGCCTGAGTCTCCTGGCAGAGCTGCAGAGGCGTCAGATCACACTTTTATGCTGAAGAAATGGAACAGGCACAAGTGCAAATGATGAGGGCCAGAGATGAGGCCACTGGGCACGGGGAGGAGTGGGGGCAGGGAGGCCGGTGAAGCGCCCTCCTCTGCAGCAGAAAGGCTGGCAGAGGAGCTTGTGTGTGAATGCCAGCCAGGGAGGCAGACCCAATCAATTCAGAAATCAGAACAGCTGACATTGGGAAAGCCATCTTACTGGAATTTTTTGAAGGTAACCGTTCCGGACGGTTGACATCTGGGCATCTAGCCCATCATGAGCTTTGGAAGTAGGAAATCAACTGAAGATAGCAGACGCCCTCAAATCAGCAAGTCTCCTAGGCGTGTGGTCTATCTGCCGAACCAACACCACAAGGCCGCTCGCTGCTGGTGATGATAATTTCTGGGAAGCAAGGCAAGTGAGGCAAGGTTTCGTGGGGTCCTACTGAACTAGCTGGCCATGTGCTTTTGGAAAACAGTCACACATTCTATGCCGTATTAAGAAGACAACAGGACAGTTACCCTGGAAGGTTGAATTGTTTGTGAGGATAAATCACAGATTTTATTTCTTTTTTATCAGCTCTGTATGTCCTTTTCTCTGTTTATTTATCTGATACTTGACCAACAAGAGCCAACTGGAGGCCATCAAACGACCTTTGGATATGGCTGCATGATTCCTTGTTCTCATGATGCTCTCTTAAAGCACTGTGGAGAGAGAGCTCGGGCTCCGACCCTAGCCCAGGGAGGGGACAGCCTGGGATGATCTAACCTTTAGTTATTTACCAGCCACCTCTGTGGAACAGGTCTGATGCCATATAACGTGGCACGGGCTCAAACAGCAAACACAAAGCCCTGACCAGAAACGGAAAACAGTGAAGACATACATGCAAACCATGTGCCGCAAAGTGGCTGAGAATGCTGACTGGCTGGCTGGTCCTTGCCTTAGTGCCGGGACCCTCACTTCATAATAGGAGCGCCAGAGACTCAAGTAATGAAAGTGAGGCGGCTGATTTTATGATTTTGCAAAGGCAGGTGTCAGCCCAGAATGGCAGGCACTCGAGTTGAATGCAGAGGGCAGCCTTGGTAACTGAACATAAGACCCCCACCTCTTCCCGAAGTCTGAGTATTAAGGAGGGTTCAGTCTTACATGTCATCTAGATTATTGGTTCTCAACCTTCCTGATGCAACCATTTAATATATAACAATATAACATATATAATAATATAGTTCCTCATGTTGTAATGGCCCACGAGCATAAAATTATAGGTCAGTGGTTCTAAACCTTCCTAGTGCTGTGGCATTTTTAATAGAGTTCCTCATGTTGTGGTGACCCCAACCATAAAATTATTTTGTTGTTACTTCAAAACTGTAATTTGGCTACTTTTATGAATCATAATGTAAATATCTGATATGCAGGATATCTGAAAACCAGCCTTAGGTTTAGCTCCATGTTTTACGTCCTGTTTTCTTTGAATTTCCAGGCAAGCTTGGCTCTTAGTTGAATGCATGTGTGTGTTAGGAGGGAGGTGAGTTTAGCAGCATTGGGGGAGGGGAATAAGAGACCAGCAGGCATTGGCTTGGTCTAGTATTTCCTGTTTATCTGTGGTTAGACCGAGGTTGGCTTGCGGCACCTTTGAAAAATGTGCCTCTTACAGTCCTTGAAAAACCAGGAAGTCAGGGCCCACAATCCACTGGACCTGAATAGAGCCATTTACAAAAGATTTCACCAACTCAAGACCATCTTCCCCACCCCACAGCGAATATCTGCTGCAGTTATACCCACCTATGTGCCATTAGGATGTTGCCCTAGATGTGCCTGGAGATGTTTTCTTGGAGCCTGCTTCTTTATTCACGTGTGTATGCATAAGGGTGGGAGAGGCACATGTGTGTTGGGGGATGCACACAGCTGTGGAAGTGTGTGTAAAAGGCAGAGGAGGGTCCTCAGTGTCTGCCTTAGTCTCTTGAGACAGGATCTCTCGCTGAACCTCGAGGTAGGGTGGCAGCCAGAAGGCCACAGCGACCCTCCTGCTTCCGCCCTCCACAGGGCTGAGCATGCAGGCTCAAGCACAACTGCGCTTAGCTTTTGACCCAGATGCTGAGGTCACAACTCTCGCCTTCCTGACTAGGCAGCGTGCACTCTGACCCACCAAACCAGCTCTTTAGCCCTTCAGTGTTTGAATGTAAATGATGACATATCGTGGGTAAGAAACCCAAGAATTCTTGTATTTGGAGGGGAAAGTTATAAAGATACCACATGAGCCTGGAAGCTCCCTGTTTCATGCACCCTAATGCATGTCGACAACTGTTAGCCTCACATGTACCTGGTCCTGACAGTAGTTCAAGATGAAGCAGTAGACAGTATCGACTCGACGCGGAGAAAGAAAAACTGGACACAGAAAGCTGCATATAGAGTGCCTGGAGTGCACAGAAATGACCCGAGGAAAACACTACTCCTGCGGAGAAATTTCTACTTATCCATTGCTGAGACAGTGTACACGCTGTAGGAGGAGTTTGAATTTTATTTCCACATCTGTACATCACAAGAGCAATTTAAGAATGTAATTTTGTACCTTACATTCAGTTTGATTTTTGACTATTTCTCCCAGACTATTAAAAACACTAATATTTAAATAAAACTGAAAAAGTATGCTACTGGAAACTGATATCGTATCCTGAAGAAAGGAGGCTTTTTACATGCCCCAGGGCATAAAAGTCCTCTCGTCACAGCACAGAGAAACGATTCACGAACAAAGTCATGAGACAAAGAAAACGATAGAATAACGGAAACCAAATGAAGTAATAAAGAGACAGTGGAGGATGTGGTGCTGAGCTGAGCCATTTTGCAGCGCGATGGACTGAACACTGTGAACCTGGAACCAGGGAAAGGCTTTCCTTGTCCATCTTGAAGGAAAACAGACAGATAAGCAAACACAAACCAACAAAACTAAAAGGACACGTGGAATCCCAACATCAACTCAAAGCCTGACATATTGATCTATTTCCTTCCCTAGTCAAAAATACATGGTCTTTTTGCACATTTGAATTTTACATAGTTTTCTGACAGTTTTACATTTCAGATTTTAAGAGTTAAAATGAAAACAAAGCTTTTTCTGAGGAGTTTATAACAATATTTTTCAGTGAAAATGTAATACTTTATCATAATTGTTTTAAACGTTATTTTTAAATTGACTTGAGCATTTAAAAAAGGTGACTATCTAAAAGCAAGAAATTAAAAACTAAGGCTGCTTATCAAAATTTGACTGTCATCAAGGTCAAAGAATCTTGAAATGATCAAATAACTATAATTTGATTTTCATAAATTTCTTAAGCTATGGTGAATAGATTAAAATTAAAATAATGAGACAGTGAGAATATGGAACATCGTAGGGACACACAGGGGTACTTGAGTCAGTAAAAAAAAAAATGTAGCTGAAGGTTTTTTTATGCGTCTTGTAGGTTTCTGTCAGGGTGAGGCTCCTGATGTCCCAGCTTAGCTGATCTGTCTCCAGCAGCTCTTCCAGCCCCTTATCAATCTTGGCATGCTCATCAGCGGACTTTCAGGATTACAGTTCAGATGTCACTGAAGACAGTGAAGGTTTATGTTATAAGCTGAAATGTGCTATAAGCTTCAGAGAAAAATCAAGGAAAAAAATGGCTGTCTTTTTGCCATCACCTTTACAAATCAGCTATCAGAATTTGGCATCTTTTCATAAGTTCAAGCTTTCCTGGTGTAGAATAGAAGCTTATCTTAGTTAATGAATAGAATTAGTTTAATTAAAACATCAATGTTAAATACATAGCATTTTGCAAGATTTATTTTGTTTGATAGACAGAGATTCAAGTAAACTTCATGTCCATGTACCTGGATATGTCTTTTATCACAGCTGTCTTCCTGACAGCCCCAGGCTCTCAGCAAGTGCTGGACAGCCAGGTCTACAGTCCCAACACCCATGCCTCGAAGTAATAGAACTCCATACCTGCTGATTGCAAACCCCAGCATGCCTTCATTTAGCTAGTCTGCTGGCAAGAAATTATTTTATGATTCTTTACTTTAGGGTTTTGTTTTTTTTTTAATTGCTAGCCACTAGATTTGCTTCTTGGCATAATTTAAAAAAACAGAAGAAGAAAAAAATGAATTAGAGGGCAAGTAATTTTTCATATGCAAGGCAGTCTAGAAGTATGCACGAATGGAAGCAATTTAGACCAAATGCTTCCTGTGATTTGGGATGCGAAGCTGGGAGACCTGGGGGTAGGGGAGCACTTTCCAGCAGCTTCCTCCTTTCTCCATTGTTTATTTCTCATAGGAAGGAATCGATACGCTCACGTGGAATTTAAATGGAATAACATGGCTGTCTGACTCATTTCATTCAGAATAGCTTCCTGAGGATTTGGCATAAAATGGAGATCTTTTGTCCCATAAATAAAAAAATAATAATAATCAGACTGTTCAGCACTTTCTCCACAAATGTCTAATTTGTTCCCAGAACATATCTTACACAGAAACAAAATGGTTTTTCAATTTCCAAACATATGGTGTTCATCAAAACTCCCCAGGTACCTCATATTTATATATATAATTTTAGTCTTTTGACCACTGTCTCAGGAGTCTCTCTCTCTCTCTCTCTCCCTCTCTCACACACACACACCTCATTTCCAGGTCCACCATGATTTGTGGCTCTTCAAGTATAAACAGTCACTATTTTCATCTCAGAAGAGCTCGGGCATAGCATACCTGTTTGTCAACTTTTCTAAATGTTGCTGTGAGTTAAAATGCACCTCAGTGCTTTTATGGTAATTCTAAATACTCTTAGTTAATTATCAAAGTAGAAATGGAACAAGATAAAATGTCATATGTTTATAAGCTTTTTTCTCAAGCAGAGCCTGAGATTTAACACATGCTATTGCACTGTGCATGGTTTATGTCTTGTTGGGATCTGTGTCAATACTCATTCTTCTTTTAAGGTTTATTTCCATTTTATGTGTAGATGTTTGCCTGCATGTATAGATGCTACATGCACTCAGTGTCCATGGAGGCCGGAAAAGGCTATCGGCAGAGTCCCTGGAAATGGACTTGCAAATGGTTATGAGCTGCTGTGTGGATGCTGGGGACCGAAGTGGGTCCTCTGTAAGAGCAGCCAGTCTTAACCACCAGCCTGTCTTTCCTTAGTCCCAGATCAAGCACTCGTATTTCTCAGGAGACTGTTTATTTATTTGGATTTACTTCTAGACCCTTTAACCCATCTGCCAGCTAAAGAGGACCAGCGGCTCTGATGCACACACTCTCCTTCCTCTAGGGCCAGGGAAATCAAGGGAGTCACTGATAGTCTCACTTATTAGTCAGGTAGTGACCAGGTCACTCACACAGGTCAGGCAGTTAGTTCAGTTGAGGGACTTACTTCTATGGCCACAGCCATGGGAAGGGCCCTAAGAAAGGAGTTGTCTTTGTTCAAAATGTCGGAAAATGAGTCTAAGAATATAAAATGAGTATAATTGGCTTTGAACTCACCTATCTACCTTTTATCCAAGATCTTAAATCCTAAATAAAATGTGGAACTGTATTCACGGCCTGTTAGGTCTGAACTGTGTGATTACTGTCACTTTCTCTGGCTTCATGATCTTACTTCAAGATGAGGCCACGCTCACTGGTTAGTAGACTCACTGCTCGTGCAGAGGGCTCAGGTTTTGTTCCAAGCACTCACCCTGGACAGCTCACAATTGCCTGTAACTCCAGTCTCAGGGGTTCTGAAACCTGCTCTTCTAGTCTTCACAGGAGCCTTAAACACTTGTGGCGCACATAAACTCAATCAAGCACCCCCGCCACACGCACACAAATATACACAAAAATGAAGGTGAATGAGTAGATGGAGCCCACACCCCACCTAAAGCAAACTCACAATTACGTGTATAAATGCCAGTTTCTCATCCACTGCATCGTCTCAGAAGAAAAGGTCTACTAAGCCAGAATTTTACCTGGGACGTTCATGGAGCTGAACCAGTCTTAGTGAGAAAAAACACACACACACACACACACAAACAAACAACAAAGTCTGTCAACAAAAACATCAGAGAATTCAAATATAAACAAATTGAAAGAGAGACAGAAAGAAAGAAAAAGAAACCAAAAAAAAAAAAAAAACCAAGTCGTCCTCTGAATTCTACAGGTGTTCTCTAGCATGCCCACACTCAAACGCTTCCACACAAGCACGCAAAATAAACCTAAAATGCAGTGAAAATAAGTTAACAAGGAATGAAACCAATGGACATGCGAAAGCGGATGGAGAAAGGGCCAGGAGGCCTCACGCCTAAACAAAATGGACAGCAGAGGAAAGCTGGGATCAGGGTAGGTGAATTTGAAAAGAGAGACCATGAATTTAAAACAGAGGAAGGAGGAGTCCATGGGTGGGTTTGTACATAGGAAAAGGAAGAGAGAAATGTAATTATATTATAATCTTAAAAACAAAAAGATGTTAAAAAAAAAACAAATAGCCAAGAATTTTAAAGCTTTCATGCCACATGGTCATCTCTTTCACTAGTTATTTTTCCTTTTGTGTATCTGTCTTTTATATCTTTGTCCTAGTGTATGGGCATTTTAATTAATAAATGTCCTTTTATTCTCCATCAGTGGCTTGGAAAATACAAATCATGCTTCTAATTTTCAGTGGTTTCTCTTAAAATGCTTTGTAGAAATACATTTAATAAAAGCAATAGTTACTCAGTAAAAAGAAAGCAATAAAAAGCTAAGCTAAACAAAGGATGAGAGAATAAAAGCCCATATTTTTATTTATTATTTATTATAATTTATTCATTTTGTATCCCGGCTGTGGCCCCCTCCCTCACCCCCTCCCAATTCCACCCTTCCTCCTTCCTCTCCTCCCATGCCCCTCTCCAAGTCCACTGAGAGGGGAGGATCTCCTCCCCTTCCATCTGATCCTTGTCTATCAGGTCTCATCAGGAGTGGCTGCATCATCTTCCTCTGTGGCCTGGTAAGGCTGCACCACCCCCAAGAGAGAGGTAATCAGAGAGCCTGTCACCGAGCTCATGCCAGTGAAAGTTCCTGCTCCCTTTACTAGGGAACCCACTTGGAGACTATGGGCTACATCTGAGCCAGGGTTTTAAGTCCTCTCCATGCATGGCCTTTGGTTAGGGTATCAGTCTCTACAGGACCCCAGAGCTCAAATTTTTTGGCTCTGTTGGTCTCCTTTTGGAGCTCCTGTCCCCTCCATGTCTTTCTATCTCCCACTTCTTTCTTAAAATTCCATAAACTCTGTCCAAAATTTTAATAGGCATATTTTAAACACACAAATAAACAAACCTGAAGCAAACACAGGCATCTTAAAGTATATGCTTAAGAGATTAATACCAAGCTTTACAAATTAATGAATCTATGATTAATGTACAATGAAGGCTTATGCATTTTATTAAGAATTCTTTTTAGACTTGGTGGTAGTGACACATACCTTTAGTCCCAGCACAGAGGCAGAGCAGTCTCTGTGAGTTTCAGGCCATCCAGGATTAGAAACCCCAGGACAGCCAGGGTTGCACAGAAAAACCCTGTCTCAAAACAAACAAACAAACAAACAAACAAGCAAGCAAACAAACAAACAAAAAAAACTGAAAAAAAAATCCATGCAAGGCTCAACTCTGAGTTCAAAGGCCCAAATATGCACCATTGTTAAGTTTTTTTTAAATATATTTTTATTTCATGTATGTAAGTGCTTACCTATACCTATCTGATCCCTGTACAAGCCAGAAGAGAGTGCCAGATTCCTCTGAACTTGAATTTATAGACAGCTCCGAGCTGTCAGGTGGCTGCTAGGAATTGAACACGGGTCCTTCGTAAGAGCAGCAAGTCCTCCTAACCGCTGAGCTGTCTCTTCAGCCCCTTAAATTTTTTTAAAGCATTATTTCATTTTTACTTATGTGTGCATGCGTGTCCCCTCTCCCCACCTCACTCTGTGTGTGTGTGTGTGTGTTGCACACACACACTTATTACTTGACAACCAGGTGACCCTCTTCTGTTTGCCAGAAATAACATATACCTCGAAGACAGATTTGTTTCGATGTTTAGTTTGGGGAAGGTATTTTCCACATGAAAATAATATCTTTCAAACAAACAAACAAACGAACAAAAAAAGTCTTTTTGGTTTGTCTCTTGATTTATTTCTTTATTTCAATGCATAATTTTTGTCTTCGTGGTCAGCATACCAGAAGGAGGCATACCATGGGACTAGAGGTGGAGATGGTTGTGAGCCACAGTGCGGGCGCTGGGAACTGAACCCAGGACCTGTGGAAGAGCAGCCTGTGAAGGGCCATCTCTCAGCCACCCTCCCCTCAAAAGAGGTTTTGCATATGCACAGTGTTATTTATGTTCCGCTCCCTGTGGCCTGTGTCATTTCGTTCAAATTTTAAAAAGCTTACAGAGACGTTAGCCACCTGAAATGACAGATGATGAAGGACAGTAGCTCTCTAGTACACAAGTTAAGTGTGAATACTTTCTAGGCTTTGATGGTAATAAGAACAGCGCAAATGAAAAGGAAATCTCTTTAATGCTGAAGTGCACAACTCCAAATATTAAAAAAAAAAAAAAACTCCAAGTTTTTTTTTTTTCTCTTGTTGTATTTGAAGTTATTTTAGTTTGCTTTGTTTTGCAGTGCTACGGAGGGAACCCTGAGCCTCACTCATGTTGTCAAGTGTTCTTACATGGAGCCACAACCTGTGTTTGCTGATTTTCTGCTTCATTTTCTTTGACAATATGCTCCCAGTATGCAGGTTCTGTTACAGCGCTGGTGAAAGTCTCACACGTACTAACCAAGTAGCCTACCAATGAACTGTTTCCCCGGCCTTCTTTCTATATGAAGTTTGAGGTAAGGTCTCACCAAGTTGCCCAGGCTGACCTTGAACTCATTTTGTAACACAGGCAAACTTTGAAATAATTGCAGCCCCTGTGCCTCAGTCTCCTGAGAATCTGGGATTATAGGATTGCATCTCCAGATCCAGCTGGTAGTTGTTTTTCATTATAGAGTGTTACATTATTTCTCTTCTAAAGCAAAGCTATTAATAGTTGTATCATCATCTATCATGTGTTTATACTATCATGTAACAATCCCCTACCAATGTTTCCAAGAGAGATATAGAATGTGTCTATGTAGATCATTCTGAAGATTAGAAGGGAGGCTTACATGAGAAAGGCCCTCTGATATTTAAACAATGGTCCCCAGTTGGTGGAACTGTTTGTCAATCTTTAAGAAGTGTGGCCTCAAGATCCAGCTATACCACTTCTAGGCATATATCCAAAATATGCTCAAGTATACAACAAGGACATTTATTCAACCATGTTGTGGCAGCCTTATTCATAATAGCCAGAATCTGGAAACAATCTAGACGTCCCTCAGCTGAGGAATGGATACAGAAATTGTGGTACATTTGCACAATGGAATACTGCTCAGTAATTAAAAACAGGAAATCATGAATTTTGCAGGCAAATGGTGGGAACTAGAAAAGATAATCCTGAGTGAGGTATCCCAGAAGCAGAAAGAGACACATGGTATACACTTACTTATAAGTGGATATTAGACATATAATACAGGATAAACATACTAAAATCTGTACACCTAAAGAAGCTAAGCAGGAAGGAGGACCCTGGGTAAGATGCTCAATCCTCATTCAGAAAGGCAAATGGGATAGATAGCGGTGGAAGAAGGAGAAAACAGGGAACAGGACAGGAGCCTACCACAGAGGGCCTCTGAAAGACTCCACCCAGCAGGGCATCAAAGCAGATACAGAGACTTGTAGCCAAACTTCAGGCAGAGTTCAGGGAATCTTATGAAAGAAGGGGGAGATGAAAGACCTCCACAAGGAGAGCAACAGAACCAAAAAGTCTGAGCACAGGGGTCTTTTCTGAGACTGATACTCCAACCAAGGACCATTCATTCATGAAGATAACCTAGAACCCCCACACAGATGTAGCCCATGGCAGCTCAGTCTCCAAGTGGGTTCCCTAGTAAGGGAAACTGGGGCTGTTGTTGACATGAATTCAGCTGGCTCTTTGATCACCTCCCCCTGAGTGGCGGTGGGAGGGGGCACAGCCTTACCAGGCCACAGAGAAAGACAATGCAGCCAGACCTGATAGGCTAGGGTCAGATGGAAGGGGAGGAGGACCTCTCCTGTGGACTGGGGGAGGGGCATGGGAGGAAATAAGGAAGGGAGGGTGGGATTGGGAGTGGATGAGGGAGGGGCCTACAGCTGGGATACAAAGTGAATAAATTGTAATAAAAATAAATTAAAAATAATTAAAAAGTAACAACCTTGTCTCATCAGGACATTTTGATGCTTACACATAGTTAAAGTCTATTTTCATTGTATATATAAAATTTATTTAGACTATCTGAAGCCTACTACATTTGAAACTTCTTTTATTTTAATAAAAATGTGTTAATAATGTTATAAAAAAGAAAAGAGGTGTGGCCTTTCTGGAGGATGTAACTTACTGGGGTCAGGCAAAAAAACTAAAGGCCCATTAAAGGAAATGCTGCTGTCCCCTAGCCCCTTCCTCTGCTCCAACTTTAGTTGCCTGAGTGGCCGAGGACTGGCCTTGGGTCCAAATCTTGCTGATCTCTTTGCCCCAAGGGCTGGGTCAAGGTCTTCAGGGAAAGAGTGAGAAAGGACAAAGTGTCAGGGAAATCATGTTCAGGCTCTTGTCCCGTGTAAGAAAGTAAGACAAAGAAGAAGAAAACTTGTGCTTTTTAAGGTAGAACTCAGAAAAGCAGGCTTAGCCTTGAAGATCTGCAAGCAACTGCCCCAAACAGAGGGACTTCTCAGAAAGATAACTCTATTTTCTCATTAAGAGGGTAATTATTTCACCCATCTCCTTAGCATATCTTCAGGTAGGTTAGCTTTTCTGAGGATTGACAGGTCTAGTGGTATTAATTCTGAGTTGGGGGATCCCCGACGTTGTTAGTGTTTTTGAGCAGCTTAGAATGCTGTGTCTCCTCCCAGGGCTTGAGGTAGAACTCAGATTCCATTTTTTTGAATGGGAGGAAGTAGTTTTTCTTTAGCGAGCCCCAGCAAAGCCTAATACCTCTGTCTTTCCAGGCAGCATTAGCTGTTAAGGAGGGCCTTCCCTTTCTAGTGTTGCCAAGGAAACAAGAGGCAGGGGCCAGTGCTGATTGTGAGGGAGGGGTCCATCCCCAATTGTCTTCAAGCCTGCCAATGCTGATCTGTCCACCTAACATTTTGACAAAACCCACACTGTTCCGCCAGGCCATAACAGCACATAAGTTCCCGACGCATGGCTAGGACCTCTCACAAGCTCCAGAGCTTACTCAATTTTTTTTTCCTTTTTTATTTTTCTATTTATTTATTTATTACAATTTATTCACTTTATAGCTCAGCTGTGGTCCCCTCCCTTGTTTCCTCCCAATCCCACCCTCCCTCTTCTCCCCCTATACCCTAGTCCTCTGATAGGGAAGGACCTCCTCCCCTTCTATCTGACCCTAGCCTAAGGTTACTCAATTTTTAATCTAAGTAAAAGAATAATTGCTTTAAGTTGTAAACTCCGGTGCTCTTGAGACGGTGATATTTACAATGGAAGAGAGAGAGAGAGAGAGAGAGAGAGAGAGAAGACGTTTTATAATTTTAATTTATATAAAAAGCTTCATTTTAAATTAATGAATATTTTCAATCGGTGTTTTTACTTAAATACTGCAACTGCGCGAACAGAACAATGGGTTCTAGGAAACACCCCCTTGCCTCGCAGGCAGGGGTGTAATACCAACACTGAGGTGGACAATCAAAAGAAGGAACAGAGGAGGGGCAAACTCTTACGTTAGGACTTTTCAGCCCAAATACAGAAAATCAGCCTCAAAATGGGTTCATCTTCAAAGCGGCATTAATTGACTAGGGTCTGAAACTCTCACGAGCTGTTTCCAAACAGCGGAAAGGACACAAGGCATGCCGCGGGGTCCCGTTTCTTCCTGCCCCTCGTCTTTTCCTGCACAGCGGACGACTTGGCTTTCAGTCCATCTTAGCTGAGCTCGGACGACATCCAAGCCCTTTACAACTGACTGTGTGCGGGGGAAACCAGCACACATCTCTTCCTCGCCTGTCCTGGCGAAGTGTGAGTGGGTCCCCTGCAGTCACTGCAGCCGGAGGAACCCAGGAAACTGCTGCTGCAGAGAATCCAGCCTCACAGACCCGAGCAGCTCGGCTGATGCTCAGGCCCCGGGAAGCGCGCCATCTAACGACTACACCCAGGAGCAACGCGGTGTGACTCGGAACCTCGTTTGTTCATGGGAAAAAAAAAAAATCCACAGATCATTGTATTGTGAGGACTAAACAAGTTAGCATAAACGAAATACCTAAGAGAGCAGTAGTTGGAAAGACAAATGAATTCTCACTCTGTTGCTGGTCTGGCCTTTGTCACCGAATAAGCGACAATAAGCATTGTGACCACTAGATGGCAATCGTGTGACGAGACGTAACGAGTACAGTCTTTCTGGGCAAACAATTAAGAATTGGTAGCAACCATTAACAGCTGCCAAAAAGTACAGAGACCCGAGTCCAGGTCCTGCCGCCCCGAAACCAGACTGTGACCCTCATGAAATAAGCTGATCTGTGGTCTGGATTTCTTCAAGTGAAACGGAAAGCCAATTCTGCCTTTGGTTTAATTTTTTTTTTTTTTTTAAATTCTTGCTATTCTCTCAAGAGAATCCCCTGTTTTATAATAATGGTGACTGTAGTCTCCAAAGCCCCAAACTGCCCAACAGTGCTGATTGTTAAAATACACCGTTTAAAAATATAGCAATGTGAGGCATAATCCATTCATTTATTCCTAAATTGTGGGCACCCTGGGGGACCCAAAAGAGTCCGTGTATTTTGCAAGGTGACTAGTGGGACGGCAGAGACACTCTCGAGTTATACCGGACTCAGGAAACCATCCTCTAGGCATACCATTAGGAAACCTAACTAATTTTTTTTTTTTCAGAAGTCATACTGAGAGCAAAATTTAAAAATATTCCTCCGGTCATGTTATTATGTCCTGGATGCTAATGTTCTCAAAGTTCTCAAAATGACTTAGAAAAGAAGCCACTGGGAAGATTTCAGGTCCAGAATATTTGCAGTGTCTGGGATACCGGGACACGTTAGGAAACCCTGGCGTTTAGTTAGGTTTAAGAAAGGACAAGAGAAAAAAGAAAAAAAAGAAAGAAAGAAAGGACAAGAGGACTCTCTCCACTTTTGCATGAAATCAAACCTTTAGGGGAAAGCTGAAATAGAACCAACCCACACACACACAAACACACACACCACACACACAAACACACATCCCCCCCCACATTCACACACACTCTACTGTAGAGGAATTATAATCCAGTACATTGGCACATACACACACTCACACTCCAACAGATATTTGTGATTTCAAACCAGGTCTGTTTCTGCCACAGCTCCACGCGCCCCTGAAAGGGCCAGGCAGGGCCTACAGCTTGCTGCTGGTGCAGGTCTCTCCCGCCCAGTAGTGCCTTGCGGAGTGACAACACAGAGACTGAAGCCAGTCAGGCTATAGGACACATGACGTTGTCTTGGTCACATATAATTTCTGTACCATCAGACGCTGTTCTGTAGCTGTGCACAGGGCATTACTTCTCATTACTGAAGGCACCATCCCGAACATTCTGCTGTTTAGACAAATAACTTTTTAAGAATTATTTTCTGTTATTTTAAAATTATATATTTATAAATTGTGTGTGTGTGTGTGTGTGTGAGTGAGTGTGGGTTTATGCATGTAAGCCCAGGTGCCCGTGGAGGCCACAAGTGTCAGATCCCCTGGAGCTGGAGTTTTAGGTGGTGGTGAGCCACCCAACATGGGTGATAGACTCCCAGCTCAGGTCTTCTGTAAGGACTTAACCACTAAGCCGTCTCTCCAGCTCTGCTGTCTGTGTGAGTACTTGTGACATTTTGTTTTCTTCCCTTGATTTTTATTCTTTTCTCATGGGAAGTCTGTTAGCTGGAAACATGTGTGAGTTGAATTTTCCCATTTTCTGCAAGTACAAAGACTTGTGGTAATATTGGGGCCACCGCTCAGGGGTGTTCGTTAGCCCGCACAGACTGCTTTCCCCCACTTGCTAGCCCAGATACGCCATCTGAGTAGATGGAAGAAAACACGGAGGACAATAAGGGAAAATGTTACAAGACCTTCTGAGGGAAAATGGTCACACACGGTGTGCAGTGTCCAGGGACTTAGACAGCACCAAAGCACTGTGTCCTCACACTCGGACACAGAGGCCTGGGAGACAGAAAACCATCAAGGATTAGCTTGTCTCTGGAAATGACGGCTCTGTCCTGCCTGCCTGGCACACTTCTGCTCTTCTGTGTTGGTGACTAGCTGCTGCCTCTGGGATTCAGGCTCAGTCCAATTGGCATCAAGCCTCCGGCAGGGCTAAGCAGGCTTCAGGGATCACATGGAATGTCAGCGTCACTGCAGCATCGCCCTAGGGGAAAGGAATGCCTCTTCCCAGACATCTGATTCCGCTCTATGGTTTTGGTGCGTGGGCTGTCACCGGGACATGCCTAGCTGTGACTGTAGAGCCTGGGTATGAAGGACTCTTACTCCTCAGTAAGCACTGGAAAAGACGACACCCCCCCCATCTCCAAAAGACCCTCTAAAGCAGCGGGTTCTCAAACTGGGGGTCACAACCCCCTCGCAGATTGAACCACCCTTTCACAGGGGTTGCACATCAGATATTTACATTATGATCCATGACAATAGCAAAGTTACAGATATAGAGCAGCCATGAGATAATTTTTATGACTGGGGCCACCATGACATGACAAACCGTATTAAAGAGCCTCAGCGTTAGGACGGTCGAGAACCACTGATCTACAGGGCCTCTGCTGCAGTGCTTACATCCGGGACACTTGGTGTCTGTCATTCTAGACTGCCGTGCACCACCAGGCCCTGCAGTGTCTGTCTTCTTCTGCCTGGACACAGGAGAGGCCCCAGGATATCTCCTCAGAAGGCTTGCCAGAGCAACCCTTCATCTCAGGCCACCCTGATGGCGGGAAGCCAAAGGAGGGGCGGCCCCTCACCCCCGCCTCCGCCCCCACTGCCCCACCCCCGTTGCAAAGAACCGTTAAATCTCTGACCTAGATTCTGCACATATGCAAGGGGAAAAGCGGGAACGCAAATGCTAGCTGCAACCCACTTCAGCTGAGCCCTCGTTCCTCTTTCCTTCTCATTTTAGCTGCATTTGTTTGAGCAGCAGGTTGAAGCGCCTTTCAAAAGACCGTCATCTCCGAGGGAAGTCATCTGTTTTACATTAATTGTCCATTAGTCCCCAAGCCTCCATCCATTAACGTCCTCAGCCACTCATTACGGATATTGTGCCCGGGTCCTGCTGTCAGCTTTTCAAGGCAGGGCTGTTTTCCTGCATCTGACTTAATTGCTCTAAGTGCCTGTTTCTTTGAGCGTACCAATTAATGTTTTTTTTTTTTTTTTTTTTCTTCTGCTAGCTTGGACAGAAATGCCAAGGTGTGGATATTTTGGCTGCTATTTACTCTAAATTATTAGACCTTGCTGCCTTAAGCTCCTTAGGTGAGTATTTTGAATTTGCCTGACAGACTTCTAGAAACAGTGTGTTCCGAACAGACCTCGTTTTCGGTAGTAAAAAGGCTCCGTACATTTATAGTCCACCCACGTTATTGTGATGAGGGGTTTACGTTCCCTTTGCTCCTGATTTGTTTAAACATGTAATTTTTAAGTGCATTCGGCACTATGCACGAGAGCTTGGATGAAATTGGCATTGTGGATGGGGGGGGGGCAGAAATGTAGCTTTCATCTTTAAAATTACAGCTGCTGGAGCAGCGGCACAACACTTTAAATTGAAGTCTCTTCCTGGATATGACAGACTCATCTACCTCCAGCTTCGTGGCTGCTTTGAAAACAAGTGCGCACACACATTTATTTATTTTTTTTTTGTATTTTATTTTTTTCTTATCAGTTACATTTTATTAACTCTGTACCCCAGCCCTGTCCCGATCCCTCATTCCCTCCCAGTCCCTCCCTCCCTCCCTCATCTCCACCGTGCCCCTTGCCAAGTCCACTGATAGGGGGGACCTCCTCCCCATTCATCTGATCCTGTTTTATCAGGTATCTTCAGGACTGGCTGCAAAGCTCTCCTCTGTGGCCTAACAGGACTGCTCCTCCCTTGGGGGGTGGGGAGGCCAAAGAGCCACTCATTGAGTTCCTGTTAGAAGTAGTCCTTGTTCCCCTCACTATGGGAAACCAATTGGTTACTGAGCTACCACAGGCTACATATGAGCAGAGGTTCTAGGTTACATTCATACATGGTCCTTGGTTGCATGTCAGTCTCAGAAAAGACCCTGTGCCCAGATATCTTTGGTCCTTGTGGAGCTCCTATCCTTTCCTCATCAGACTAACTCCCCTTCTTTCTTATGATTCCCTGTACTCTGCCAAAGGTTTGGTCATGAGTCTTTGCTTTGAAAACACTGCTAGATAGAGTCTTTCCAATGCGCTCAGTAGACTCCTGTCATACGTTCAATGCACATCCCATCTGTCATTCTAAACGAGGATTGATCATCTTTCCCCATGTCCACTCTCTTGATTATCTTTTTTAGGGCGCACACACATTTAAGTGAAAGAGGATTAAATGAAAATAAAATCATGAAGCTAAAAATATTCCTAGGAAGTTTGGGTAGACACAGAGCCAAGTGAAATTATTAGATTGACAGGTTATCAGCCATGTTTTTTTTGTTTGTTTTTTTTTTATAAAATAAACTAGAAAAACAACAATTTTGATAGGTAAATCTTAAAATTTGTATCATATTTACATATGTCAGTAGTGAAATTTGGATTTTTCCTATCAATATTAAAAGTGCTCAATTAATAAAATGTTTTTTTAAGATTTTATGATAACGTGTCTATGAAATCATTCATGAATAGTAATTTCTGACATTGATTGAGATTTGGGGTTTTTTTTTTTAATGATTTTTAAAGCCTTTGCCAGGGTTTGGTTCCATCTTATAAGTGAATTTGTTAACAAATGGGCCTGTTTCTGTGTGGCACATTCTGTCAATTTGCTTAATTTTTTTAAATAATGAGTACTCCTTCATGTCCTACTAGCTTAACTAAAGCAAATGCACCCAGGCTGATTTGTTACAGTAAAAAAAATAAACGCAGACTTTTGAGGTCTTTATTTCTTGGTGATTATTTGGAAAATATTCACTTTTACCATAAAAAATATATTTGGAACAAAAATGAGCAACTCCCCTGGGGAAACACTGAAAACAGGTCACCTCTGCCTCTGAGGGGCTTTGTCTAACTCACTCCTGCCCTCTGTCTAGGTCCACATTAAATGGCTCTGGTCAATAACAGGATGTAAAAACAGCTATCAAGATTTAAGACTTTGACCCTTTGGTAAAGGCCGTTATTTTCTTGGCTATCTTTACCTCGCTTTGCTTTTTTTGTTTGTTTGGCCTTTTTTAGAATAGACAGTGTAGAGAATGTAGGGGTGTGACTGGAGACATCCTCTCCCTCCCACGAGGCGCCATTTGTCCTCTTAGTGGACGAAGCGCCTGATGACTGCCACAGGTATTTCTGCAACACAGAGTTGCCCCCTCAGAGTCCCCTGGGGAAATCTGTGTCAGTCAAATTATGGACTAGTTTGTTTCTTGAAATTTTCTTCGACATCCCATTTGCAGCTTTTCTTCCTCCGCAAGTTCCAGAAAGAGAAAATAGGGAAATAGTATAATACATTCTAACAAACGCAAAAACAAACATCAGGGACTGAAAAAAAAAAAAAAAAAAAAAAAAAAAAAAAACCCCTGGGGTTAAAAAAAAAAAAAAAAAAAAAACCTCATACACATCCCTTCTCGTTGAGAATGCTTCTTAACCCTGGTGGGCATTCACAGCATGATTCTATCTAGTCTTCCCTAGATTTGGTCCACAGGCAGCATCAGTGGGAGACAGAAGAACAGCGAGGTGAGGTTCTGTGTTTGTTCCCCTTACCTGGCACATCCCTTTTCTGAGGCTTCTGCTTTCACTGGGCTTCGTGGCAAAGCTCCACCCCTTGCTTCTTCAGAGACGGCTGCTTCCTGCTGCTGTGGTTCCTTGGGCATCTCGGTGTGTTTGTCGGTGTCTCTAAACCGCCTCTCTTAAATTCATCATTTTATATTATTTTCAACTTCTTTCGACTATCATGCCTGCTTCCCGGGGATCTGGAGGTAAATCTAGACACCTCCCTTCAGCCAAGAGGCCTGGTTGTTTTGCCTCTCATTGGTCAAATCTACCCTAGGAAACACTTAGGCAAAGAGCTGGGAAATGAGGATCCTAGTGATGGGGGCAGGAATATTCCCCAGACGGGGCATCCCACTGGCATGGGGTTCTATTTAAGGAGGGCAACTCAGGCTCTAAGAGAAAAAAAGGGTAGGAAGGAAATTTTAAAAAGGAAAAAAAAACCACAACAAAAAACCCCACCACTGTAGCAAAGGCCTATTTTTGACAGCAAGAGACCTCAGAGGGCACAAGCAGATAAAAAGCACAGCCTGCAGAGTGTCACAGCAACTAGAACGATGCAAACTTCTTGACAGTTCTTTCCTTATTGGTTGAATGAAGAGATACATCCAATCAAGGCTGAGCTGATCCTCAGTGAATCTGGTAGTCCTCAGGAAAAGGCTTCATCTCTACATTCCTGAGGCCTCTGGCCTGCTAGGGAACTCACTCCTGCTCCATTAGCCAAATGCTGCAAGCAGGCGGATTCATTCCTGCCTCTATCACCAGAGCCCTGAGACTCTACGCTTCAGTAACTGCAATAGACAGGACTCCTGCTCATGCCACAACTACCCTGACCTGCAGATTTGCTCTGCTCTCAGTTGGCATCCTGAAACCCCTGAGAACTTTTAGCTGTACCACTTAACAGAGCTGTAACATGGCTATGGAATAGCATCCCATCCTTACTGCTGCTAGAGAGAAGTCAAACTTGTTTCATCTAAATCTCTCATGACCATCTGTTTAAAAGTTGTTAATCAAGTCAAGCATGGAGGGGCGCTCTTTTTATGCCTCTGGAGGCAGAGGCAGGCAGATATCCAAGTTTGAGGCCAGCCTGGTTTACAAAGTGAGCAAGGGCTACACAGAGAAACCTTGTCTCAAAATAAAAAATGTTGTTGATTCTGAGTTGACAATAAAAGCACCTCCTGTTCGTGCTGTTTGCTGTCTGCTCAGTCCATCCTTGGATGGGGAATGGACAAGAACCTAGTCATAGAAAACTTTTACTCACCAACTGTTTTACATGTCTTCCTCTAAGATAGAGAGAAGAAATTGAGCATATGTCGTACTGTGGCTGAGTTGTCAACAGACCATCCAGGAGTTCTACCCGCTCTGAGTATGAATAGAAACAGAAGATAACAAAAATTGGTAAGCAAGTGTCTTTAAATTATACTAAGAATGAGATCACCCTGGTCAAGGCATTTGGTGTTCCTTTCATTGGTAGAGCGTTAACCTTGAGGAAGTGGAGACTTTTCTTCTATTGGTTGTTCAAATGCTCGCAGGTGCCTGGGTGCTTGAGTCAGACGTAGCAGCAGCAAGATCACTGGCAGGCTTTTTAGAAGGCTGAGATCTGCAGAGGTCTTCTGAAACCTTCAGCTCTCGGAACCCAAGACTGCTGTAAACACCTATAAACTTGCTCACCACAGTATCAAGCACAGACTAAGATGGCAGAAATAAACTCAACCAAAGAAGCAGCTATTTCCTGCCCCCTGTGAATTAAGAGGGAATAAATATCTCTGGAGGAAAGTGTTGTGCTTCTAAATATGCACACATCCCCATACCTACTCTCCTAAGGAATGTCATGTTTGCAACTAATCTCCTTCCTGTTTTGGAGAGAGAACAGCTAATTGACCAAAAGCTAAGTACACAGTGCCAGAGCTGTTGTGCCGTTTAGACAGATTGCCACATTTCCAGGGAAAGCCAGATACCTCTGTAAGAAAGGGGCCCCTGTGATGGCCTCAGCCACCTGAAGACCCTTCAACACAGAAGCTCTGGACTTCCTAGTTGCTTGACACCCCAGCAGCAAACAAATCAACAGTAAAGCACAAGGTAGGCAGGGCCCTTTCTCCCACCACACACAAAGACAACATTACTTTACAGCATTACTTAATTTGCTAGAGACCCTGGTAAGAAAGTCGAAGGTATGGAACAGGGGATATATTCGAGTAAAGTTATACGCTTTGTGGTCAATGACTCATTTCCCCATCCCCCTCGAAAATTAGTTCAGATGATGGATAAAGAACCTGCCCTGTGTATTAATGGGTTTGGCAGCAGGTTTAGAAGTAGCCAGTAGCATTCTGATCAGTAAAAGGAGGCCAAGCACATGCCCCTACAGGCAAGCAGCTGGACATCGCTATAGCCAGGTCACCTCAGATCTCAGCTCCACTCATCAAGGCCTGGCGCTCCCAGAGCAAGCTTCCTTGCATCTATGAAAAATAGATAGATAGATAGATAGATAGATAGATAGATAGATAGATAGATA
>NW_026586662.1:4532044-4543167 GCF_907164565.1 Psammomys obesus
ATAGATAGATAGATAGATAGATAGATAGATAGATAGATAGATAGATAAATACATAAATAAATAAAAGATAAATATCTTTAGCTGGGTCATCACCTCCCCCCACCCCCAACTCCTGTATTGCTGGCACTGGTGAGATCCCTCTACTGCCCTTGGACCAGTAGTGGGACAGGAAACTCTGGTGAGCTTGGGCTGGCCTGTGCCTCAGTGAATCGGGTATCCTAAAGCATTATAATAAACCCCGCACCATCCACCTGCCAGTTGCATCCAGGATCCTCAGGGCTCATTTGCTTGTTTTAGCATGGTGGGAGCCTGGAGTGGAGCCAAGGGATCCATAGCCCTGTGTGAACGCACTGGTACTCATCCTGCAGATGAAACAGATTAAAATGAGTTCCCGGTGTTGGGGGTGTGTGATTCCAGTGCTTCTTGCCTGTGAGATAGATCTCCTTTGAGTAGAAGGAAGCCATGCCCGGGAATGAATACTTTAGCGCCTAAAGGTTTGGCAACAGTGAGTTGTCTGCCTGTAAGGAACAACAACTGTTCTCACATACACAGGGGCACCCAGTGTCTTCGGAATCCTGCTGTGTGGTGAATCACATGATCAGTCTCTGGTTTGTGGATGTTAAGTCTTCTTATGCTAAAAGAGGCCACCCAGGAATTACTGCAGGCTTCCAGCGCACTGGCAAACTTGTTTATTTGGTGGGAGATTACTAGCTCTGCCAACGGCTCGGATTCAGCTGTGAGCAGGGTTTACCGGGCGAGTATTCGATTATCAGTTATCTGCAGCGTTGCTGCTGCTTTAGCCTGTAAATGTGCTGCTATGAAAACGGGCAGAAGTATGAATTTCTGTGTTGTACTGTCAGTGTTCACACCTGGCTACGGGCTTATTCTACGTGCTCTGCAATGCTATTAAGGCCAGGTTATTGACTGGAGCCTCAAAGAGTGACAAATCCCACCCACATAATAATCATTTGTACATATTAGGTGCCTTCATGACTCTTCCCACTATTCCAAGGGGCCATTGTCCATAATAATAACAACAACAACAAATGACTATCATAATGCAAGGGCAATTAAGGGCAATTAAGTTTGGTGTAACAATCATGTGTGCCTGTTCCGTGAGCTGCATGTCTGTGCGTGCTTAAGGCAGTGTCAAACATGCTGATCAAAGTGAGATGATCACAAGGGAATGTAGGCCGAGTGTCAGCTTCCTCGATAACCTCTTGGGTGTTGGCCCTTACCCCTGAGGGGTCATGAATGCTGTTTACTGAGAGCTGAACACACCACAAACCAGGCACTGTCAAGCACTTTCCTAAATACACAGGCACAAGGGATACCCACGACAAAGTCACTGATGGTTACAAAGAACTCAAGTGGCCAAAGCTTGAGTCCCTGCCCCGAGAGGTGTTCCCATGAGACCAACTTTAAGTGAATCATGCATCCTCTCTGCTCTTCAGTTTTCCTCACTCCTATGAGGGGGCAATAATAATAATACCTAATGGGGTTACTATATGGAACACGGCTAATGCCAGGCTACAGCCTTCCTACGTTATCTGAGAATAGTTCCTTCCACAAGCGCTAGTGTGAGGGGAGAAATCCCATTATCAGTTTAGGGATATTTAAAGTTCTCTGTAGACCACAAAATCCAGAATAAGAAAAGACGAGGACTTTAGCTGCTTTGAACAATCTTTTCGTGGAGAACAGGTCCTGGCTGGAGCTTTTGTGAATGGAAGATAAGTAGAAAAGGAGAAGACACGGTGTACTAACAGGAAGGAGAGGAAGACCACGCACTATATTGAAGAAAGAGGACAGAGAGCGGAACAAAAACCAGCCAGTGGGAAGGAAGGGGGATTATACTCAAGGAGACAGAGAAGCATAAGTCACAGTGCTGGACCTGGCTGTCTCTAGGGGCCTCCTGAAGGATCCAGAAGGATGGTGTAGGGATGTGGTTCTCACAGCGTGATGCAATTGGCATGACCTGGAGTGAGGGGAGGGATGAGTGAGGGGATGGGCTCCAGGGTCTTGCTCCTAATAGACAGCCACTCCGGCCAGGAATTGTATTTCAGCCCTGAGATTTTTTTTTTAGAAATGGGAACTCTCTGGCTCCATCCCAGCCAGATTCACTGTGTCAGAAGCTCTGGGGGTGGCGGCCTCCATGGAATTCTGCTGCACATACAAAATCTGAGAACCACTGACTGGTGCTAGAGCAGGACTTCTCGGATCCGCAGTTCAAGTGAGACGTGAGACTTTTATTAACGTTTAAAGCGCAGGCATTTTAGCTGGGCAGACCCTCAGCTGGCTCCTCTAAGGTGTCCTGACTATTCTAGCCTATGAGCTGCCATGTGGCTAGTTCTTACCTCTCTGCTCAGGTCTGTTCCTTCCCTGGTTTATCTCTTCCTCCCAGAGCCCGCCTCTCTCCTGGAAGTCCCACCTCCCCTTTTCTGCCCAGCTACTGGCCATCAGCTCTTTAATAAAGCCAATCAGATACAATTCTAGATCACCTTAGGCAGGTAAGGAAGAACAAATATTTCCAAAATGCAAGATGGGTTGTGGGCCATAACTGTCTGCCACACAGAATCAACAGCTGAATTGACAGAGACACACCTTCACAAAATAGGTACAGTGAACGCAAAGGTCCATGGTTCTGCCTCATTCTTTCTGCTTACACAAGTACCACCTTCTAGGTCAGCCTCAGCACGGAAGGTTGAGGTCCACAGCAGAGAGAGGAGGGAACAAGTTTCTCCTCACGTGTCAAGGGGTTCGGAGTATCCCACTCTGTTCCAGCCTCTATAGGCATCACATCTTTGCTATTCTGCAGAGCAGATCTTGGCTGGTGGATATAGGTGAAGGAGGCTGGCTGATATCTGGCATATGGTGTTTAGTAAGTACATAATTTTCCTTCAAGGTCTATTTAGGAAGTGTTATCACAGGAAATGTTGAAATAATTTAGGTTATTTCAGAAGGGAAACTTCTTTTGTAAAATAGTCCCCAACCTAACTTAATCCATTTAAGAAACTGACACTGCAGTGTTGGTTTTTTGTTTGGTTGTTTGTTTAATTTTTAAACTATTCCAATTCCATCATCCTCACTCACTGGCTTTCAGTCTTTATTAGATTCTGGGCTTCCATGGGTAGCCTAAGTAGTCAGGAGTGTGCTATTTGCTGCTAAGAACAAACAATTGGCTCTTTGGTATAAAGAGGAGCATTTGAGAGAGGTGGAGAAGAGAGCCCAGCGTGTTTGCTAAGTGCCTTTGCACATGGTTTTGGAAAGGTAGATGATGCAATGGATGAACTGAATTTGCTGAGTCTCCTAATTGCCTTCATTGATTCACTTGATAGGTGCTCAAGACTCACAGACAAGCTTAAATCCAACCATGAGTCTACTGATTCCAAAATAATTCCAAAGCATGTTAAAAAACTTCCCCCTTTTGTTCTGACACGTGAAGTGTCTCACGTTAGACACAGTTGCCTTTTATTTCATAAGAGGATAAGGATAGGGACGAGGGGAGCCAAAGAATTAGGAAGCGATCTCTATTCCATCAGTTGTGTGGGTGAAAAAATATTGGTCTGCAGCATATTTAAGTAGAAAGTATTCCCTCAACTTTCTAGAAGGTGCTCTTATGCTACCTTGCCCAGCAGTTATCCATTTGTACAGCATGGAAATCTATACACATTGACAGATGAGAAATTAAAGCAGCCGTGTAAAACCAGACTCTGAAAGTCTTGATTTTTGTGTTTTAAATAATGCCTAACAGGCAAGATAGAATGTAAAGCTGTCACATTCTAATAAAAATTTCAACTACTGTAGTATGCTCTGAGACCCAACAGCCAGGTTTTTTTGTTTGCTTGTTTGTTTGTTTGTTTGGCAGGAAAATGAGAACGAGTAGAAAAAGTAGATACAACTTTTTATTTTCAATGAGGAAAGATGTGTTTTGGTCACAGTTTCAGAAGTTTCAACCAGTGGCCCCCTGGCTCCACAGTCAGCTCCATCCCAAGGCAGGAGTGTCATGGAGGGAGGGTGAAGGAGCACAGCTGTTCGCTCCATGGCCGATGGAACGAGGCAAAGGGCTGCTGATATGACACACCCTTTGAAGGCACACCCCTAGCCATCTAAGTCCTCTAACTAGGCACCTCCTACTCCTAAGCATCTAAAATTTAGCTAAAAATTCATCGATGACTGAATCCATTGATGAGGTTGACGACCTTATGATCCAATCGTCTCACAGCAACACTGCCCATGGGAGGGCCAATCTCTCAACAAGTGAATCTTTAAGGGCATTTTATTCACTAACTGTAACATTCTGCCCCTGTGTGGTAAAAACCTGGGTCCATTTCATGATGAAAAATGTGTTGTCTGTCTCTGTGAGTCCCCAAAGTCTCAATATCACCAGCTTCGCTCAAAAATTCAACTTCAACATCTCCTCTGAGGCTAAAACCAACTCTTAGCTATGAGGCTCCGTTAAACAAAGAGACGAGTTATATGCTTATTAACATATTAAGTATTAGACTGGACATATCGTCCTATCTCAAAGGGTAAAACAGGAAACTAGCAAGTCAAGATCAGACCAAGCCTGGAAAGCATTAAACTTCTCTCTTCACGTCCGGCATGTGTGGTAGGATGAAAGCTTCAAAGGGCTAAGAAAAAATCCGTCCCTACAGCCTTGCCTGCAGCCCCTTACAATGACTACCGTCTTGGGTTGACCCTGCCCATTTGCCTTCTGTATTTTTTTTTAACAGACGTTCCACATCCCTGGCAACTGCAGCTTGCTGGAATCTCCATTGCATCTTTAGCAATGTGAGGATAAACCACAACCTCCCATATTGACCTCTCAGAGGCAGGCTGCCTGTAGAAATCCCGACCCACACACGCATCACTAACCCTACTAGGCTTTCTTTGAAATTTTTTTTTTTTTTTAAGATTCATTTATTTATTGTGTATAGCGTTCTGCCTGCATGTGTGCCTTCACAACAGAAGAGGGCATCAGATCTCATTAATAGATGGTTACGAGCCACCATGCGGTTGCTGGGAATTGAACTCTGGACCTTCGGAAGAACAGCCGTGCTCTTAACCTCTGAGCCATCTCTCTACAGGCCTTTCTTTCAAATCCTAGTGGAAGCTTCTCGAAGCCCACGACTTCTACTTTCTGAGTTCCTGAAAAACACAGGACCACTCAGATACTGCCACGAGTGCTGGAAGCTTGAGTGACGGTGTCACTGTATAACATGGGGAAACGTTTTCCCAGAAAGATCTTTGCAAGCAGAGTACCCTGGAGGTCTCCTCTCGCAGCACAGCATGTGAAATGAGTCACAACTTTTATACCTAGAGTCTACAATGAGTACAATCTAGTCAGGTCCTGAGATGACCTCCAGACATTGATCCTTTTGTTTTAGGGCAAAGAGTTTGCCTCATTTTTACTGGTAATCATTTCTTCAGCAATAATACTTTTCTTAGTCCCAATTTAAAATATTGTGGTGATAGCAACTGCAAGATTTTTGAATCTTTCCATTCTGCTTCTCACCCCCCGCCAATCTTTAATTCTTCTAATTTTACTGGCAGTGCCCATACCACACCTTGAATGTTGGGATGCCTTTTCTTTACCAGATTAATTAATTTGCCAACCGTGAATTCAGACTCCCACAAAATCACAGGATATGAACAAACGGTAGACATTATTAAAAAAAATTTTTTTTCAGAGTATAACAGGAGTGGACTCTAGTTCACCTCATAATAGAGTCTTTGTTCACTCCCGAAAGCTCACAAGCAGTGTTCGTTCGTTGTCCACAGGCTTGCCAGGTTTCTACCTCCAGCTGTCTGTGAAGCCCTGCTTACAGCACTCTAGTCCGCTTCTTCCTTCAGATCACGTACTTACAAAACAAAATGATGGGTTCTGTGACGGCTCTTGGACAAATTAATTCTTCATAACCAGGGAGGAAGTGTTGGGGAATAATTCCTAGGAAGGAAATATACAGACAAATAAATCTGTAGGATGAGCAGAAATTGTCCAGTCAACATCACTGTCTTCCAGCTCCACTGATCTCAGGTTCTTTGAGTTCCCAACAATGTCGACTGCATCACCTGATTACAACCTCTTCTGCTTTACCTCAGGGACCTGCAACCTTCCTTTTGCACATGGGAAATGAAACTATTACCTTGCTGGTGGTTGGTAATGACCTTCCTCCCCTATTTTTCCTGAGACAGGAAGTCTTAAGTACCCAAAAATATTGTTTAATACCAATGTCTTGGATTTTTCATTTGAAAAATGAGAACTTTATACTGGATAATCCTTCATCTACTTTCTAGCCCTAAGATTCCTTGGATGTGAGCCAGAAGATGTGCTTGAGGACTACATGTGAATCTCAAATGCAAGGCTGCAGATGGACAATATCTTCTCACATCCCACAATGAACAGTCTTGGACAGTCTCTGGATACTCGGTGAATCCTAAAAAGTTATGCAAAACTTAAGACATGATTAAGTACATTTTAAAGGAATACTGAAATGATTCTGGTGGGTCTGGAACTCACGTTCCTTCTGCAAAAGTCTCCTATTATAGGCATGTACTGCTTTGCTTGGATTTTCTGTTTTTTTTTTTTTTTTTTTTATGAAATAGGGTCTTACACTGTAGCCAAGGCTAGGTTTAGAACTCACTATGTAACCAGGCTCGTCTCAGATTCATGGCTGTTCTCCTGTTTGTGTTTAATTAATTATATCAAAGTCTGGGATTACAGGCAAGAACCATCAACCCCGGATTTAAGGTTTTTGGTTTTTTTTCTTTAAGATTTCATTAACTGTAAACATAATGAGCATAATTCCTGGAAACCAATACACTTCATTTGTGGATGCTGAAACATACATGCTTAGCTTTGCCACACTTTGGAAATATAAAATGGTGGTCTGTTCATTGTATCCCTCTGCTCTTGTCTATCCAGGGCAAATCTATGCTTGCAAATCTATTGGAAGAGAGCAGCTTCCAATAGGTGCCTGGTATGCTAAGCGCTTTCCTATGAATGATGCTGTCTCCAAGAAACCATTCACACTCTACAGAGATCTCTGCTGGCTATCATGAAAGACATGACTCAATAATATGGACACACTGTGATACTGTAACTCTCTTTAAAAGTGTGGAATACAAGATCATGTGACTGTGGTCTTCTATGACTATTATGTGATGTGTTCCCTCGTTCCCCTAAGTCCAATCTTTTTTTTTTTTTTTTTTTTTTTTTTTTTTTTAGGCAAAGTAACATAAGGACAAATAATTAATTATTGATTTGACAACTGTTCTAGTCAAAACAGACTGTCATGTGTTGTTTTTCTTGTCCCATTTGAAATTTAAATTTGCTAATTCTTTCAATTAAATCTGGGTCCCACAATATGTTTCTGGGATTCCGTTTAGTTATTAACAGGAAAATATGTTATTATACAACTGAATGAATTTATTGTTTTATAAACTTTGGTGTTTATTATTAAAGATTAAGAACCCTCATGAGATAGTAGTTTGGAGTTTTATTGAGACTATGCATTCCATTTTTTTTGTAGAGTTTCTTTAATTTCCCTCAAGTACAGTTTAAGGTAAAATAAGGTATAGAAAAATTTCATTTCTCAAATTAGATCTAAATGTTTTGTGAGGGCACAGGGAGATAGATGCTCTTAATGCTGGTACGAAATGTAAGCTGGTAGAATCTTTCTGAGTGGCAGCTGAACAAAATCATTCCAGATTTAAACTTTATAAAAGTACTAAGTAAGGCTGCGAAGGGCAGGAGTGGAGATATATCATTTTAAAGCAAAATCCCAATCATTCTTTACCAACAAAAACTCAGAAGCCAGATGCTGGGGTGAAAACTTGCTAACTCAGAGAGGAAGCTATAGCAGCCAGCTGACCTTCCTGCTCAGCAGATGTCCCAGAATGAGAAAGACCCTTCTCCACACAGTCTTAAATACCCTTCAATTCCATGTATGTTCTTTCTGTGTTTACTTATGTTCACTCCATGTCAACTGGTTGCTTCTTGACCTATGGTTGGCTTTTCTTAGCTCTTGTTTATAGAAGGTTCTTGGGTTAAAGGTGTGTACTAGGGCTGAGCACACTACAACAAGAGACAGGTTTGTTTTTTTTCCAGTTCACAATCTCAGAGTTCACAATGTGATCAGATATCCTGCAACAAGATGAGACAGCTGGGCTAGTCTGAACAGGGTAGGAAGAGGTGTGTCCAAGACATATGCACTGTCAGAGTCCACGCAGGGTGAGAAGAGAGTTGGAGCAGGTAGGCAGCAGTAACAGCAATCCACGTAGGACATGAGAGTCCAGTGGGGATGCGGAAGACATTCACGGAGTGTGGAAGTTCTTGGCAGAGTTCCAGAGTCATGTCAAACAAAGGTGTTTGGGATTGGCCCAGAACAAGGCATTAAAACTTCATAAAAGCTAGGCGAGGTGGCATGTGCTTACAGTCCCAGCTCTGTAGTCAGCTAAGATGGGGGGAGGGAATGAGCCCATGATTTTATGTAGAGCCTTGGCAGCATAGTGACCCCTCATCTCAAACAAGCAAGAGAAGAAGGCAGCAGAAATAACAGTGAATATTCAGTTAGCTGGACCGCACAGGGGATGGCAGCATGCTGGAGGTTTGCTCATGTTAGTGAACCAATAGAGGGACTGTGGGACATGGTTCTTACAGTTGAAGAATAAAGTGGTAGACACTGGAAGAAAACTAAATAAACCTCATGGTTTTGAGTTGGAGTTGGGAATATTGGTATGAGTCCAGGATTTAAAATTTTTTATTAATAGTTATAGGAACAAGAAGAGGCAGAGTATGTGTGCGTGCGTGCATGTGTTGTGTACAAAACTTCTCCTGGGGAGATGCAAAACACGTGTCTACTCACCCCAGACAGGGAGCCACGGCACACAAAATTACAGATCCTGCCAAAGTCCAGCTTGGTGAACCATGAGTTTTACTGGGGTGACTTACAGGAATATAGGTGAGGGGTTACTGACAGGAGCAGAAATGACTCAAAGGCAGCTGCGTCGCTAAAGCCCACCCCTTCGTAGGTGGCAGCATGCAGAAGCTGGGAACCTGGAGTTTACCGCACAGCCTGAAGGCAGCTCAGTAGTTTAGAGAGTGTCCCTTAGAAGTGACTCTGGTCTGGTTTCTCTTTCTTCCACATAGCTGGTCTGGTCTCAGAGTCTTCTTTGCAGCTCAGCTTGATTCCTCTAAGAAGGTTTCTCAGCTTTTAGAGCTTACCCTGGCAAGGAGAGGCCTAGTGAATCTGGTCAGTTTCAGGGACTTCAGCTAATTTGAGTTGTTTTCCTTCCTGCTAAAGGAGCTTCTCTGCAGCATGGAATCTTGGAGGAAACCGTGGCATGTATGTGTGCATGCATGTATTTACACCTGCCTATTCATAGATTCACCACAGATTCACTCTCTCTGTCCACTAAAACAAACAAACAAACAAACAAACAAGCCCCTACTGATTAAAAGCAGTGAACACACCTGGTATCTAGATTTTGGTTTAGAACTACCTTTCGGTATTGAAAGTACCAAAGGCCACTGTACCCATGGTACCAGATCTGGAGCAGAAAAAGCAGAAACCAAGCCTGGATTTTCTTATTATGCCAAAATCAAAGAAGTGCTGAAAGAATGAAAGTAATGTGTACAAAATACAACAGCAGTGTGGGTAGGTTCTCAGTGAACAAGTCAGGAGTAATTAAGGAATCAAAATAAGTTATGGGCTGGAGGCATAGCTCAGCGGTTAAGAACACTTACAGCTCTTGCAGAGAGCCCAAGATCAGTTTATAGTACTTCTTCTGGCTTCCTGGGGTTCCTGCATACACATGATGCACATAAATTCGCACAGGCACACACCCATACAGATAATAAAGAAATGATCTTCAAAAATTATTTTGAATTATAACCTACAGAATCCAGGAGTTTATAATGATATGAGTAAAGGAATAAACAGGAAGTTTGGAGAAAAATGGAATATTGCATGGTTTCGAAATACTTTCCCACAAAAATCCTTATTAATTAAAATGGGAAAGCGGTTGCTTTATGGTGAAGAGACCTAACCAACTTTCCTTAATCAGGCAGAGTTAGCAGAGTGGCTAGCAGCACAGGCTGAAATCACACTCCACCTGACAGGACACAGAGCCAACAGCAGCATGGTTTCTGTGGCATTTTGAAAGCTGCACCCTGAATTCAATCATGAGGAAATCTCAGGTGAGCTTTGGCCCAGAGACAATCTATCAAGTAACTGGCCTTCAAAGCAACAAGGTCACACAGGTCAAAGAAGGCCTGGGGAACTCCTCCAGCACAAACAAGGCTGAAGAGAAAATTAAATGCACCCTGTGGCTTCAGCCTAGATCCTTTAGATACCTGGAACATTTGAATCAATTGGTGCAATCTGTGTGGAATCAGGCGAATGGTGTGCCAGCATTAACGTCCTTGTTCTGATGGCTGTGCTGTGGACAGAAACGAGAATGTCTAATAAAATATTTGGGGGCCGGAGCTGAGGTATCATGTCAGCCACCCACTTTCATCTGATTCTGAATAAAATTACTCTCTCTGTTCTTACAACTTTTCTGTGAGTTTGAGTTTGCTTCATAGTACAAAGCTTTAAAATGTACATACAAACCCTGCTTTTAGAAGGAGGTTATAAATAAATGGTCTTAGGCTATATTATTTCATATATACAAAGTGTAGCTACACAATAATATCCATGGGCACAATGTAGTGAGAGACAGTACATAGTAAGGACTCCATAAACCTAATCTTGGTCCTGTTACCATTTCCCATGACACAGCCCCCAGTAAGTGTGCAGGAACTGTGTGGAGGAGCAGACATCTTCTAGGGGTACAGATCCTAAATCTATGTCTGTGTCTGGGGGCTGAGGGTCACTCTCACTCACTAAGGCACATAGGGAAAAGCCAGGGTGCCAGCTAACCTAAAGCTGCTGAGAACTACGCAATAACTACTGAGGCAGTGCCCAAAAACTAGACTTAGATACCAGCACGTGTGGGATCAGAGGTTCCACACATTTCTGATTTTATCTGTGCCAATCAAAGACCGTGTTCTCTGGCTCACCTCAGGGTTACTGTGTGTGTGTGTGTGTGTGTGTGTGTGTGTGTGTGTGTGTGTGTGT
>NW_026586662.1:4543177-4602664 GCF_907164565.1 Psammomys obesus
TGTGTGTGTGTGTGTGTGTGTGTGTGTGTGTGTGTGTGTGTGTGTGTTATGCATGCATTCATGTTTACATGTGCAGGAACACCTGTGTGTAGGGGGGAGTGCACATGTATGTATTTTCATCTGGACACAGAGCTCACTATGATAGGCTGGTCTGGCTAGCCAGCTTGCTCTAGGGATCCTCTGTCTCTTCCAGCACCAGAAATACAGGCAGCCACAGGGCTCCCCTTGCATTCATGCGGGGTCTGGTGATACGAATGCTGGTCCTCATTGGGCTAGCAAATCATTCGCCACTGAGCTGTCTTCCCAGCCAAAAGATTACTGCCAACTGAGTCATAAAACTGAATCTCTCGCCATCACACACACAAGGTTTGCTGATCTCATTCATATTGATGTTTGGGCTGCCTAAACATTCTCCATATCCCTGCTTGGCCTGTGCTCTCTGGGTAGAGGTGACAGTTGTGCCTCCCCTCCAGCTGGAAAACCAAACTGCCCCCATACATTGCCCAAGGTGCCAAGCTGCCCAGTGTTAACATTTCAGAGCTCAGACAAGCAGCTCAAGTGCCTTTTGAACATGCCAAAGAGGACCTGGCCTCCAGGTTGTCCCAGAATTCCCCAGTCCCTGCCAGTTTCAGGGCATGGCTGGCATACCCCACCCTCTACCCTAAACTCTGTGGCCCAAGGTCTGGACTGCCCTTCCCCCAGAGGCTCTTCCCTGTATAATCCAGACATGTTGGTTACCCGGCCCTTTTTGTACCTTTGGTCTCCTGGCTGCTCTACCTGGCTTCTTTCTCCTCCCCGTCTCTGACACAGTTCAGGGTCATGACCACTCTGGACTCTCCCAGATTTCCCCTCCTCTGGCTATGCTCTTCCTTTCATCTGTAATAAACTTTGTCCTCCACAGTACCTAGGAGCAATCATGTCCTTTCCTTTTCTTTTTATTCCTTTTTTTTAATTCACCCAGGGAGACAAGGTTGGACCAAGGTGGGCTCTGCTCCTTCAAAGAGAGGGAATCTATTTTGGAAAGTCAATGTGTTTTTAACACACTGCACTGAAAAATAACCAGAAATTTCATTAGTTGTTGAGTTTCCTCTGGAATACACATTATGACTTATAATCCGCAAAATGTAAAATAATCGTAATTTCTAACAATAAAGTTTTGGTTTAAATAACCACGGCATAGTTCCAGGGCATACCTCTGTATGGAAGTTACAGCCGCAGGGCAAACCTACTCCCAGAATGTTGGGCACCGACTCTAGTCCAGCCTCGATGCTGGGGAAGCCAGGTGGGCAGCAAGGCCAGCAAAGTGGATCAATGAAACAAACAGAAGACTGAGGGCCAGTGGCGCACACCTTTGATCCCAGCTCACAGGAGGCAGAGGCAGGTGGATCTCTGAATGCAGGCCAGCCTGGCCCACGGGACAGCCAGGGCTACACAGAGAAACCCTGTCTCACAAAAACAAAACAAAACAAAGTGAGTGGATCAAGTGTGCTGTTTCTAGGTCAACACAGTTAAAAATGCTTCCCCTCAGCAGCAAAGTGCCTTGAGCCGAAGCAACATGGCTTTAGAATCTGGACTCCACCTTGTGAGTGGAGTTCACAAGTGACAGGCCGGCCACCACACCCACCCGAGTCTACACAGCTTCTGCAGATTTGAACTCTGGTCCTCTTGCTTTCGGGGCGAAGTCTTCAACCGCCATCTCTCCGCCTCCCAAACCAAACAGGGCTTTTAGCCAAGGAGATGTCAACGCTTTCTTGTTACTCCCGTGTAGTTCCAGCTGTCACAGATATTCATACTTATAAAGGGTTAGGTCCATAGAAAGCCACATGTAAGCAGTGGAGCGGTAGGCTAACGGACGATGATTTATTTATACCCTTCATTTGGACGAAACCCATCAGCTTCAGCATTGTCAAATCGGGATTCAATGGTGAACGTGATGTTACCTTTATTTGGGGGAGACTCACAATTCTTTCACATCAAAACACAATGCAGGCAGGGTACTGTAAATGCAAATTAAAAAAAAAAAAGACAAAGGAAGGCTTTAAACACTGAGAGGAAAAATACTCTACATTGGTGGCCCGGGAAAAAAAAAAAAAAAAAAAAGAAGAAGAAGAAGAAGAAACACCAGATCCGCCCCTCCCCGCACCCTGGCGGCGCGTATTCCATCGGTCCTCGGGAACATCATTTGTACAAAGGTTTAAAAATCCAGAGCTCCAGGATTCTCTGTCGTGGCGAGGCAAACCCCGTGGTGAACCTAGTTTGAGGAGAGAGATTTCATCAGATTGTCAGACCCTCCCCTCCCCAAAGCGTCGTCTGTGTTTAGGACTGGTTGCCTATAATCTTTCCGCTCTATTTGCTGCCGTGAACGTTCATTATTTTAGATCAAAGAAAACAGAGGAAGCCACTCACTCGCTTCCCCAGTGTCTCTCTCATTAAAAGTAATTATTTTCCCAGTTCAGTCCTCTTTGTTCACAGTCGTGTCCAGTGAGGAAACGGGTCTTAAGAAACCCAATTATGTCTGAGGCGGTTTCAGAATCCGATAAAAGGTTTGGGGGCTGGGACTTCAGAGCGGCCTGGCAGGGAAGAACTTCCTATTCCCAGCGCCCTGCCACATTAAGAATTCTGCTCCCTAGGATTAGCTTGCAAAGCACTTGGCCTTAAAGAGAGAAAATTTTCCAGTTTTAATGTCTAAAGCTGAAAATAATGAATTTCATTAAAAACGAATGAACTCATTTTCTGTATTACTTTACAGCACATGATTTAATTACCGCACCAGCCAATGAAGAATCACAAATCATTCCGGGAAGTGTTTTGGTAATATTGTGCAGCTCTGGATTTTGCTCGCTTTATTTAATGAATCTATAAAAGACATATAAATGATTTCTTCAGACAGAGATGTGATGCCCAGTTCACTGTGAAACAAATATATTGATTATTATCAAAACATCAACCTCGCCCAGTTAAATGTTTCTATACAAATAACTCCACAGAAGGGACCTCAGGGCCTACTCTAACATAATTTACGTTATTTCTTATTTATTTGTAGAGAAAGAGCTTTGTATCTTGAAGGCAAAAATAATGTGCTTAGATTTTTTTAAAGAGTGGCAAAATTTTTTTTTTTTTTTTTAAATCCCATCTCTCACAAAGAAGAGAGTGTGGACAGTGTGTGCAAATCCGAGTCCTGGAAGGCACTGGGCTCAGAGCCCACGCTCTCCGTTTTTTATATTAACTGTGGTTTTTTTTTATGATTGCTAGAGACATGACTGCTTCGTGCTGCTCTTCGTGTACACCTGGCAAACAGCTATAGCTTTCCTGCCTGGGACGTAACTGTAACAACAACCTCGCAATGGCCAACGCTCAGGACCCGCCTTCTCCAGAGGAAGAGGATGGGGTGAGCCTGGTTCTTTTTTACTTTTTAATTTTTTTTACTATTACTTGAAGTTTGTGATTTTCATGACCACGGGCTGTAAGTACGAAAGATGAGAGAAAATTCAGCCCAGTGGAACTTGACCAGTGAGTAGAAAATGCCATATAGCATCAGTAAATGCCTAAATGTCTCTTTCAAGTGCAAGCACAGGCAGGCAGCAAAGTCAACACCATAAAAAGTACAAATGGCTCTGGGACCTTCATTGTACACAAGCAAGGAAGCGAGCAGGGAGAAATGAATACAGCCAGATGACATATGCATACCGTAAGTATCCGTATGAGCCACCTAACGATCATAAAAACGAGGATACAGGTATCACGCCCAAACTCGGTGGTTATGAGTTGCTGGTACTTCATATTTTCCAGAGTTTTCTAAATTGAAAACATTTTGACAGCATTCCAAACACATGCCTGCTCTCTCAGTGCAAAAGAAGCGCAATTTACCTGTGTTGCTTTGTACGGATGGAGTTTAGGGTGAACTCTCAGAGGTAAAAAATAAGGTGAGAGTCAGGAAAGTCATTGCTATTTGTTGTGTGAGATGGGTTTTAAACATGAGCCGTTTCAATGACACGTGGAAAGGCTGAGGTGATGGAGCACCATTTCAAGATGAAATGAATTAGAATATTTTGGAAATTATTTATAGCCCAATTCAATAAATTACTCTGACTAGCAGGAATCAATACCACCTGGATGTGGTGACCCCGGGGGATTTTAATTAGTTTTGGGAGTACTTAAAAAAACAAAACAAAACAGAATAAAAGAAAAAAACTTGGGATCCAGTGCCTCATGTAATTCCGTACATCATGTTGAGAAAATACGATTGTTCTACCATGTGTGGCCTCCGGCTCACACTAGTCCAATTCAGCTTTTCTTCTAGCTCAGCTTCACAGAAAACAAGTTTTTAATATAGGAAGAATTCTAATAATGCCATTTTTTCCTCTCTCTCAAAAAACCTAGGAAACATTTTGCTATCTTGCTACTCTCGTAGGTAAAAACTACTGAGACAGTAGGTAACCTGTCTAAAGCAAAAATCAATATAGACAATGCAAGTGTCCTTTCCATTTGCATTCAGTGGAAGTTTTTACCATACAAGCAGCTGACGTGCCTTCCAGCCCCAGCTTTTGAGAAAATTCAAGATTAAGCCTGTTCCAAACTGAAAAAGGGCAGCGCTACAGCAAAGGCTGGGAGGCTGCCTTACCCTGTGCTGACGGTACGTCTGAACTGATTAAACTCTTTCCCCTCCCCAGGACTTAAACATTTGCCAACTTCATTTGTAAAAAGCTGATTTTGTAAATGGCAAAACAAACAAACAAACAAACAAACAAACAAAAAAACACATATAGGTGTGTGTTGACCTAAAGGTCTTTAAACCCAGAAGAAAATGTTATTTAAAACGTTTCCCTGGCTGAGGAGATGGCTCAGGGGATAGTGTTTGCTGCGAAAACATGAGGGCCTGAGTTCAGATCCTCAACACTCAGGGCAAAAGCAGACATGGGAGTACTCATAGAAGTCCCAGGGTTCTATGGAAAGAAAAGAGGAGAGATGGGGATATCCCTAGAAACCAGGGGCCAACCACCTTGCAGTACACAGCGGCTGAACTACAAGAGACCTTGTCTCAAGCAGGGTAAAAGATGGGAGACTGATATCAAAGGTTGTCGTCTGACCCCCACACTTGTGCCCTGGCCTGAGTCCATCCACACACAAGAACATGTGCCCACATCATGAAGATATAGTATGTAAAAATAAAGAAGTAGTACATATAAATCTATTTCACGTATGAGGCTCTAGTGCTTTGAATGAAAATGGCCCCCATAGGCTCATAGTGAGTGGCATTATTTGAAAGGATTAAGACACTGGCCTAGTTGGAGTAGGTGTGGCTTCGTTGAAGGAAGTGTGTCACTGGGGGTGGACTCTGAGGTTTCAGAAGCTCAAGCCAGGCTCAGTGTCTTTCTCTCTCACTTCCTGTTGCCTGCTGGTCCAGATGTAGATCTCTCATTCCCTCTCCACGTCTATGTCAGTCTGAATGCTGCCATACTTCCCTTCATAACAACAACGGCCTAAACCTCTATAATATAAGTCAGCCCCGTTTAAATGTTTTTCTTTATAAGAGTTGTTGTGGTCACGGTGTCACTTCACAGAAATAAAACCCTAAGACAAAGGCTTTCATGATTTCACTTAAATTTGAATCAGATGTCATAATGTCCAGTCAAGTGCATCTTTTTTTTTTTTTTTAATAGTGCAATTGAGCTGTACAGGATATTCTCTTTGTAGCTAAAGAATTAACCTAGACAGTATTTTTAATATAAGAAGATACAGGAGCACACCACATTAGTATAGTGCTTGAACACCCAAAGGGCCTTGGGTTCAATCCCTAGTACTGCCAAATCAAATAAACACACAGAGATCCAGCTAGCCAACATGTCCTGGTCACAAGAACCGTGGGGTGATCTCTCCTTCTCTTCTTTAACCAGTAAGATCAGAGTAGAATACCGCAAACCGTAAGAACCCCACAGCATAATTACAGAACAAGGGTAGTGCTGGCTGGTACTACTTCCTCTAAATTCCAGGAGGAATTTAGCTTGGGTGCTGTAGTTTTTCAAGTTAATGCAGAAAAAAAAAAAAGCCTTAGAGTTAAATGCATGCTAAAGCAGGGTCCCAGGAGAGAATGTCTGGTTGTGTTACTACTTTTAGAAGAAAAAAAAAAATGGGCAATAGATTTTTAAGCTGTATTTTTGTTTATCTTTTCAGGAATTAAAAACCTTTTGTATTCTCATAAATTGTTCATCATTATTATTATTTGTAGTAGTAATAGTAGCAGTATTTTATATGTATAGGTATTTTACCTATATGTATGTCTGTGCACTACTTTTCCTTTGGAGTCATCTTGTCTGGGAAAGGCTGGAATCAGAAGAAGGGATCAGAAGAAGGGCTTGAGCTAGCTCAACAATGAGAAGAACTTGCTCTCACAGAGGACCCGGGTTCAGCTCCCAACACCCGTTTCGGGTGGCTCTCAACCTCCTATAACTCTAGTTTCAGTATTTGATGCCCTTTTCTGGCCTCCTCTGGCACCTGAATACCTAGGGTGCACACACATATACTCTAGGCACACACACACATGCACATAAAAAATAAGTCTTTTTTTAAAAGGGGGATCATAATAATCCCCTTTGCTGATTAATGTTTTCTCAGACAGCAGGGACAGGTCTTGGAGTTCTAATCTCCCGTGGCAGTGCTTGTGGGAGGTCTTCACTCAGGACTATTGTTTCTCTACACGCATTTATCTCTGCAATCATCTTGCTGACAGAGCCCAAGGCATCTGATTTCCTAAGAGGATTTTCACTGATGCCTTCTGCGATGCAGTAAAGTCATTTTGACCCCTTGAGTTGCTCCTGCAGCTGGCTTTCTGCTTGCATCAGTGTTCCTGTGCTTGCTCCTTTGGGTCAGGGTACTTGCTGATGCTGAGATCATCTAAGAACTAACAATTCATGCAAGGGGGACCATCGCCAGCCGCTATATAAAAATTCTTGATTAAGAAAAAAAAAATCCAAGACAGTCTAAAAATAAACGAACAAACAAAACAACAACAAAAAGCCAACAACAACAACAACAAAACACTTCTTGCAGTTGCTTTGTGTCACAGAATGCCCTGCCCCCAAATCTGATGAAAAGGCTAACCTTTTCAGGAAGGTTCTGTTTATTTTGGTGCAGACCCAAACCCACCTACTCATCTGTATCTCTTTCTATGCAGATTTAGTTACTTTCAGTTTCTCTTCAGGGGATACAACCCACAGCTTTCTCTCAGAAGGCGGTGCCAACCCTGGAGGCAAGGTCAGGCGTGGGTCATCTCTGCAGTGGACAGCATAACAAAACCATGGCGACAGCCATGACACCTCTGTCAGGCTTTCAGTGGTCAGCCACACTCAACACCCAGACTCTTCTAGGGGATTCTGTGGTAGCTTAGAGCTGAGAAACTCAGGTTTCAGGGTAGCATCAGATCAAAAGCCACCCACTGGGCTTGAGCGGTCAACGCCTGCAATGCGTTTGGCTTTGTTTTCAGAGTTTACAGCTCTTGGGTCGAAATTCCAAAGGTCCTGGTTGGAGCCCAGTGCCGAACCTTGAGGTTTGAGTAGAGGAGAGGTGGGCAGTTGGTGAGTGGGATTTAAGCTCCTCCGTGAGGGCACAGCTAACTTGAGAAAAATGAAAGACAGAAACAATTGCTTTTGTAGAAAAGTACTGAACTTCTTTTTCTCGTTTTTATTTGTGCCTTGTATGTGTGGTATGTGTGTGTGCCCTTAAAGACAGGAAAAGCGAAGGCAACAGCAAGCTGTCCTTCTCTATTGTTTTCGACTTTGTTTCTTCAGATGAAGTCTCTCACTGGACTTCAGGCCAGTAAGCCCTGGGGATCCTTTTGTCTCTGCCCCACAGCGATGGCATGATAGGCAGAGGTGTGCGTCACCACACCTGGCTTTCCACATGTGTGCTGGGCATGCCTAGACTCAGACGCAGGTCTTCACGCTTGCATAGCAATCACCTTACCAAGTGAGTCATCTCCTGAGCCTCCAAGTATTTAACCTCTATACACAGCTGAAACATCATAAAAAGTCAACAAGAAAAAAAAATGCAGCCCTGTAAAGGAAAAATATTACAAATATAACCCCTATATTTGTATACAAAGAACTTTTTCAAATCATAATGGAAAAAAATATATCAAAGCACTTCACTGGGAAAAAAAAATCTACACAGTTAATTTCTGAAAGGAAAAAAAAAAAAAGACAACAAAGACATGCAAATGAACATAACACGAGCTATTGCTTGGACCAATTGGATCAGGCCATTATGTACGGAGGCAATCCAGAAATATGGATCAAATTTCACACTGAGCTGATTAGTTGATGTAGCCATTCTGCTTCTAGTCATTTAGCCTTAATTTTATCTTTATCTTAATTTAAATATTTGATTTAATCTTGAAATAATTACTTAGGCATATACATTTAGAAGAAGCTAATAAAACAAACCACCAGGGAGCCATCTGTTTGCATCAATCATTTGTGTCGCTTCTGCATTTCATCACAAGGTTTCTCTCTCTCTCTCTCTCTCTCTCTCTCTCTTTTTCCTATTCCTGATTATTCTTTTCTTTTTCCTTTGGCAACAAATAAGAGAGAGAGTGTGTGTGCTAATTGCAAACACTGATGAATGGTGGTTGAGGATAGTGGGTTAGTTGCTGTTTGCATTCCTTTAATCATGCTAATAATTCATGTTTACATTTCCACATTCTGTGGGGGAAATTGGACCCATCAGCACCTCTGCTCCCTGAGATCTGCTTCTTTTGAGAGATCTCTCCTTTCAGTCCCTAAGGGAGCCCCATCCCCACCCTGTTGTGCTCCTGGTAATGCCATCTTACACCCAACCAGAAAGGAGAAAATAAAATAATTCTGGAATCCAAGCTCAGGCCACATGAAGATGGCAGCACACATATCATGACCCTCTTCTAACTCTGGAATGAACCCGATGACTCGTTTTTCTTGCATGTTTTTTTTTTTTTTTGGCAGCCAGGCAGGGATACCTGACACATTCTAAGAGGAGCACTCCCTGTCCCAGGCAACCAGGAGCACTCCCTCTCCCAGTCTGAGGATGTTCTGGATCTTGCCCTGCCTAATGGAGAAGCCAGCTCACAGTGACTTGCACGACTTTCTCACTGCTTCAAAGTAAAGCATTCTCCAGCCCTAGGAGAACAGCAAAGCAGGGTGCTGCGCCCTGCCCTACTTCCCACAGCAGGCCTCCTGTGCATGGCAGTGGTAAAGGCTCCTATGTGACTTGAGCTGTCCCCGTGCAGAGTCCATCATAGCTTTTTCTAATTTGCAACACGTCCAATAACAAGTTCTGAACACCTGTGATGGGTTTTTGTTTCATTCTTAATCCAAGATAAGGAATTCTTATAGTTAAGTCTGAATTTTATGACCCTTCTGCTGTAGTTGGCAATGTCAGTTTTAGCACTATTGACACTTGGACACAGATGACTTTTCTGTGTGTGTGTGTGTGTGTGTGTGTGTGTGTGTGTGTGTGTGTGTGTGGTGCCTATCAGCATCTCTGACCTCGACCAGATTCTCTCAGGTATTCCTTTATTCCAAGTTGTGCGATGATGGAATCAAAATTTACAATCGAAAGAACACACAGGTCAACTTGTAAGTCTTCTTTATCTAAATGGGATCTTTCTCATGAATCCTAGCTGAGAGACTGACGTCATTTCCAGGCTTTATAGACCCGAGCACATGCTTAGAAACCCTGAACAGATATGAAAGAGGCCAGGTTTCCACTTCTAGCAATGTCCTCAGAGCAATGGCTTTGACAAAGCCATGTGAACTCATAGAACTTCTATGTCCTCTAAAATATCAGTCATCCCTGGGACTAACACTCACGGAAATGTTCTCGAATGCATAGGTCCTTTTCAGGTTATGGAAGGTGCCCTGCACATGGATTAAAACCAAAACAAAGTAAAAAAACAAACAAACAAACAAACAAACAAAAAACAGACGAAAGCCCAAGTCTGTCACTTCAGTGCAGACATGTGAAGGGTCGTGCTATATTTGACAACATGGGACAACTTTCAAGAGGATTATATGGGTCAGGAGGAAGGCCTTTATAGTAGTCTGGAAAAGGGGATGGGCTGTGATGACTTCACCCATGTGGGCTGTGCAGTTGATGCCACTCAGTTTCCCTCACAACTGCTGGAGCCATCAGAGAACCCTTTCATTACAGATTGCAGCCAGCTTCACAGGTGGAGGGCTCACAGCTGGGCAGCTCACCCTTGTCCTGCCTCTGAAAGGTCGCATGCTTGGTTTAACTGGCTGTAGTCTGCCCCCGTGTGCGTGTGTGAGTTTGTGTGTATTTATCTGTCTGTCATCCTCTGTGTGTCTCTCTGCATTCCTCCTCCCCTCTCCCTTCTTCTTCTTCCTCCTCCTCTCTCTCTCTTACGTAGATTGGGTCAACACTCGCTGTGTTGCCAGGCTGCCTTCAAGCTCAGGAGCCATCTGCCCCAGCTGCCTCCAGGAAGCTAGAATTACAGGCATGCGCTACCAGCTCCCATCGATGGCCTTGCTCTCACCCCCAGGAGAGTCCGCATACTTGTTTTTCACAAAGGGCCATGGCTAGTGTGTGATTCGTCCTGCTGATGGAAGGTGTTTTTCTGTTCTGTCTTGTTTCTTTTCGGGAAGGTGGTCTCCTTACAATCAGCATTCCTAGCTTTGAGGAACTTCAACTATAGTAATAGGAGGTACATACACATCGAGACTCATGGCCCACGCCAGGCAGTGTGCCAAGTTCTGTTCTGAGCATCCTGACCCAACAAACAGCCCTATTACCACCCCTCTTCCACAGTGTGGGACTAGCTAAGGAAGGTGTCCAGGGTCACACCACTGAGTCCAAGGAAGCCATTGGTCAACCCCTCCACTGGCCCCCACAGCCTGTACTCCGTCCACACTATCCCACCAACACCCTTCTGAGGTTTAAACGTAACATGTGAACTTCAGATACCATGTCACTTGTCTTAGCCATCGTTCCACTGCTATGAAGAAACACCGTGACCTTGGTAGCTCTTGTAAAGGAAAACATTGAATTGGGGCTGGCTTACAGTTTCAGAGGTTTAGTTCATTATCATCACGGCAGGAAGCATGGTGGCACACAGGCAGATAAGGTGTTGGAGAGGTAGCTGAGAGTTCTTCATCTGGATCAGCAGGCAGCAGGAAGAGAGAGACACTGGGCCTGGCTGGAGCTTCTGAGACATCAAAGCCCACTCCTAGAGACACACTTTTTCCAAGAGGATTATACCTTCTAACAGGGCCACTCCCTACGGGTCTGTGGGGCCACTTTCCTTCAAACCACACTACATCTTGCTCAAATGACGTTAGCAAAGACCAACCTCAGGAGCCCCAAGCCCTGTTATTTTCACCCCCATTTTCTTTTTCTCACATAGCTTATTCCATTTGTCACCACAGGTTCCATGTGTTTTCTCTCTGCAACGCTTCAAGAGTTTGGCTTCTTACTCCCTTTTTGCCATGGCCACTCTGGCCCCAGCCCTGCCCTCTGTGGAACTAGGCACCTCTCAAGCATAGGCACCATCATGTTTCCTGCCTTTCCGATGCCTCCCAACTTCTTCAAAGAAAAGTCCTTACTGCCTGTGGTACAGAGTGGTATGGCCTCAAGTCCTGTGCTCTCCCTCACCCCTTCTTTCCTTGTCTCATTATTCACTCTTTTCAGTTGTTTGTCAGAACAAAACCAAACTTCTAAAGGCATTCTACTCCCTCATATCCACTGGCGCACCCAACCCTTACGCCATGCTCAGGCACTGCTTTGCACAAAGGCCTTTTATTAGCCTCTTTTCTCCTCTATGTCGAGATACCTGATAAAAGTAGCTTAGGGAGGGATGGGTTTGTTTTGGCGCACAGCTCCAGAGTGTAGTCCATCACGGCAGGGGAGGTCATGGCAGCAGAGGCTGCCATTACAAGTCAGCTGAGGACAGTTAGGAAGGGGAGTACAGTCAGGAAGCAGAGACAAGGCAAAGCTTGCAGTCCGCTCCACTTCGCTCTCTGGACCCCATCCCATGGAATGATGCTGCCCGAAGTTAGGGCAGATCTTCCTGACTCCATTAGCCTAATCTAGAACCTTCCTCACAGATACTCCAGAGCTCTATTTCCATTGTGGTTCTAGATCCTGTCAAGTTGAGAAATCAGTGCTAACCGTCACAGGTCTTGTCTGAGAGTGATCTAAACAGGGCCTCTTCCAACATGCTCTGTCAACTTACTCAGCTGTGTTTGCCTTCCAGATCTCTGTGCTAGATTAATAAGCCAAAGATGGCCACCGTGTCCTGACTCCTGGCTATCATTTGCACTCATTACCTCAGGCTGAAACCTCTTAGCCTGAAAATATACCTGAACCAAACTCGAATCTTTAGTAGATACTCATCATGTTCCTAAAGCTTATCTTTAGTCACACAGAGTCTGCCTTTTATCTACCTCCCAAAAGTTCATACTCCAGCTGCTTCACAGGGATAAACAGGGCTCTGCACCCATGTAGGTTCTCTGATTCAGAGGGCATGTGGCCAAGAGTCCCTGGAGACTCCATAAGTCCCACCACTGACATACCTCTCCTTTGCCCCTGACCCTTGCCCTAACCTCAGAGTAACTTGGAACTGTGATGGTCTCCCTGTGTGTTACTTCCTGTCTTAGGGTCTCTAGTGCTGGATAAAACACAATGACCAAAAGCAGCTTGTGGAGGAAAGAGTTTATTTCAGCATACAATTCTCAGTGACGTTCTATCATTGAGGAGAGTCAGGGCCGGAACTCAAGGCAGGAACCTGGAGGCAGGAACTGGAGCAGAGGCCATGGAAAAGTGCTGCTCGCTGCTTGTGTCTCATAACTTCCTCCGCTGGCTTTCTTATACAAGCCAGAGGTGGCATCGCCTCCATGGGCTGGGCCCTCCCAAGTCCATCACTAGTCAAGAAAATGCGCTACAGTCTTGCCTACAGGCCAACCTGATGGAGGCATTTGCTCAACAGAGATTCATCTTCTCAGGTAACTCTAGCTTGTGTCAAGCTGACAAAAACCAAACAAACAAATAAACAAACAAAAAAACCAACCCAACAACAAAACAAACAAAACCAGCCAGAATGACACTGCCTCTGTGGTTAGATCTTTCCCCTTAACCAGCCTCCAAATCTTTTTAACACAACCCCTGCAATGGATACCCTTGACATCCCTTCTCTCTCCTTTTTAAGCACCAAAGATCAGGAATTTGTTCTCTGTACTGATGCGCTCCTAACATCTGGAACAAAACTTCACACGCTAACAGATACCAGATATAGACATGCACAGTTTATGATAGCTCAATGCAGAAACATCAGGTTCTCCACAGGGCACAAGTGATTAGCAGTCAGTAGAAACCTCCTGAATTCTGACTTTTGATCTTTTCCTCCCAGTAGCAAGTACTGTCTTCTTGGGAGATTGGGCAGTGGTAGAGAGCTGGTGCTCCCAGCAGGCACATCAGCAGGAGGAGAACGCTGGGTACTCCTCAGTGTACTATAAGCAGGGTGGGGCTGGAGAGGTGGCTCTACATTTAAGAGTGTTGGCTGCTCTTCCAGAGGACCAAAGTTCAGCTCTCAGCATCCATATTGGGCAGGTCACAACCACCTGTAACTGTAGCTCCAGGTATCTGACGCCCCCTTCTGGGCTCTATGGGCCCTCATGTGGACAGTAGTACAAATGCGCACACAGATAAAAATAAAATATTTAATTCAAAGTGAAATCAGATGGGCTTTATGTCAGATAAACTTTGCCCCACTGTATGTTAATGTAAGTGCTCCGAACCTGTTCAAGGGAGACGAGGTGATGCAAAATGTAACGAACACATTTTAAACTCGTAACAGTTCAGTTTGCAATGGGTTCGTGGAGGTGTAGCCCCACTGTGAGTCAGGGAACCTCTGACTGTATCCACTGGCGAAACAAATGAGTAAATGGATCATCCCTGTGCCTTACTTCCCTTCTCCCAGCAACACTATCTTTCCAGTGAGGAGTTTTCTTCACAAGCTAGCAAACTATTAACCTGGGGAAAGAAGGGGCTCTTGAAATCTACCACTCCTCAGTAGAGAGGCTAGAGGAAGCCAACTTCCCACTGCCGGGACATCCTCCCTTGAATGCATGAGTTGAGACCAGAAGGCTGATGCCTCACAAGTCACACTGCGTAAGTTCTTCCTGCCACGCCTGGTCGGCCTTCAACCTCAAGAGCCCCCACACTGCCCCTCAGCCAGAGTCACACAGACAGACTTTGCACTGGTAGGGAGTGCTTAGAGAAGTAGGGTGTTGGTGGGGAATGCCGTGGACACAGTTCTGCGTGTCCTGTGACATTTCTCACACAGCTGTGTCTGCGGTTTCCCTGCGTTTGTTCCGGGCGTCAACACAAACCTGGCCACTTTCAGGGGCTCACTCCCCAGGCCACGCTCCTGGTTGTCCCTCGGTAGCCTCTGGCTCTGCCGACTCCTGCTAAGCATCCTTTTCTCCTAGCGAGCACCCCTTAGCTCCTTCCACACTCCTGGTCCTCCTGGACCTATCAGCTCTTTCCCCATCTCCCCTGAGCTACCCCTGCTGCACAGGCTCCCGTTGCCTGCCTGTATCTCCTCCCTCCCTATGGTTCTACCATCCATGGATCCTGGGAGCTAAGTCAGCACACCACACCCCTCCTGCCCAGCCAACCCGATTGCTGTTCCTTCTACCCGATTGCTTATCACTCCATAACACAGGATAAATGCCACCACTTCCGTCTCCCATGTCCCTGAACACTGAGCTTAAATTTGAAGTTGGCATTTTAAGCCACAACTCCCTCCCAGACACATCTGTATTCTTGATCTTGATCCGTCCCTGTAGAAATTTCTTCCACCCCACTTTCTAATCAATCACATTTATCTTTTATTTTCCTCCTCAACTAGATATTTTCCAAAAGTGTGCATGTTTTCCCTCTGTTTTTTTCAACACAGTGACCCTTGATAAGTATCTATTATGTTAACGCGTGGATCCTGGGTTTCCAATATCTCGTGATTCCATGACAGCTCAGCCAGGCGGCCTCCCCCTGTGTGGGTTTATTTCTGGCCTCCTTTTTAATATTCTCTCCCTCACTTTTAGATCCGATGTCTGTTTTTACTTCATGATGAGACTATGGAGGGGTATTTTTTCCTGGGCCAACTGAATTTTCTTTTCTCTACCGTGGATGTGGAGACCCGTATCCCCCTTCCGGTGCTTTCGATTTCCTGCACCCAGCCCCTCGGGAAGGAAGGTGCAGTCGTTTTCTGACAGACACAGTCCCTGTGCCCTGGAAGAGGCAATGTTGTTCTATGGGAAGAAATGAAGAGCCCTTCCTGCACTCCGCGGCTAGAGAAAAGGTCCTGGGAAGGGGTGAGGGCGGGGGGGGGGGCGGGGGCGGGGGGGAGGGCAAAGGTGGCTCAGAGTGCTACTGATCAAGGCCTTAGGCACCACCACACCGCAGCGATTCCTACTCCCTGCCCGGACCTGGGGCAAAAGCTGGAGGGGTTAGAGTCAGGGAGCTCACACATAGAAAGACGGAGCTGCCGCAGTCGGGTGGACCGAAGGGAAGAGCGAGACTATGGGAAGAGCAAGCCACGGAGAGGTTTCAGGGAAGGGGTAGGAGGCAGATCGCTAACGGTAGAACCCTATGTCCCCACCCCCAAGCTTCCTTACAGGTGTGTGTTGTTTCTCTGCGGCGCCACCCAAGGTAGGGATGAACGCAGCCTCCACAAAATAAGCGCCACCCTGTGGCCACTATAGACGCTACAGCCGAGGGCCTCGAGGGCCTGCTTAAGCTAGAGAGGCAGACGGTGCCACAGGACACCGGTTATTTTCAACAAAAGAAAACGTGGCGCTTTATGCCCGTCATCCTGGCGAGACAACGCATATTCCCAGTCCCTCCTCTATCCTATCTTCAGTTTCTCTTAGTTCTTTTTTTTTTACTCCCACAGTGAACAGCTTACAAACGAGAAGAAAAACAAAACAAAACAAAACAAAAAAAAACAAAAAAAAAACGAAAAGAAAAAACTCAACCTGCTGTAGGTATTATGGCACAGCACACGTAACAGAACACACCTTAATAGTTTTTAAACATTGCTCCATGTGCACCTGCAAAACTTGTTATCTTCCCAAACTGGAACCCCGAACCCACTCAGCAACCCAGTCCTGCCTCAGTTTCTAGCCACTCACCTCACTGGTTGACTCTCTTGGATGCACCCTGGCTTTCGTGGGGAGCTGGGAACCTGACACACCCCAGTTCTAGGTATATTCCCAAATAGTGGAAAACTTCTTAGGAAGTCTCTATTTTTTCTGACTTTCTTTCTTTGCCACAAAAAGCAGGTATAAAACGGAAATATCCCCGACGGACCCTGAAGAAGGGAGGTGGGTAAGTGTGTAAAAGGCAAGTGGCTAGGGTGGGCGGGAAGGGTGTCCCAGGCCAATGGAGCAGCAGGGAAACTCAGCTGTGGTGCAGTTTGGGTGCCACAGCAAGAGCTTGTGTGGTTGGCAAGAGAAGAGGGAGAGCAGCCAGGGAGCCTGACAGGTGGGTAGACGGCAGGTCTGAGGCAGCTTTGTCTGCCACACTGAGCAGCTTGTCTTTTTAAGTAGCAGAGATGGGGTTTAAAAGAGCAGGTGCTTAGTCAGAGATGGGCTCATATGTTTACATGCTTGATTCCCAGTTGGTGACTGTTTGGAGAGGATTAGTAGGGTATCCTGTTGGGGGCCAGGAGCTTTGAGGTTCCAAAAGACTCTGAACATCCCTATTGTGCTCTTTTTGCCTCCTGCTTGTGGATCAGGATGTGAGAACTCAGCCACTGGCCCAGCCCCAGGCTGCCTGCCTGCTGCCATGCGCATGGCCGTGATGGTCAAGACTAACCCCTAAGCCTCCAAGCACTAAATAAACTCTTTCTTCTGTGATTTGCTTTGGTCATGGTATCTTATCACAGCAATAGAAAGGAAGAAGGTGTTCGATGGCACGGGGAGCAGACTGAAGGAGAAAGCCTACAGGCTCACTGTGGGACATGCAGGGCCTTGGCCTCCTAGAAGCCATGTCAGAGAAGGGCAGCTAGGAAATCACATATGCAGGGGGAGGACATATGAGGGATCTCAAGGGGCAAGGACATATATAAAGGGTTAAAAACATATGACTAGGGACCAAAGACAAAGGGGACACCAGGAAAGCCAGGTGTGAAAAAGACAGTAGCCACCCTAAGGTCTAACTGATATCTTCCCATTTCTATTATAGTTCCTGACTGTAAGTAACAACGACCCCATCTAAGTGGGAGCACTGGATGAAAACCCACTGGAGGCCTGCAGAGCAGGCCACAGAATTAAAAAGCTCCAGACCCCAGAGCACGCAGAAGGAAGGGGACTCTGACATTGCCACTCCACATGTCCCTACTCCAGACTGAAGTTCCTGGAAGGGCCATCTCATTATTCCAACCTGTGTGATAGCCCTCCATCCCAAAGTGATGGTATTGTTATCATGCCTTGGCGTACCCACAGAGGCCCTGAGAATTATAACAGGAACAACTGAAGAACAATACTTACAGTCAGAGGGAAACGAGGACATGATCATCATCTGAAAGCCTGGGAACCGAGTTTTAAGAGAAGAGGCCCATGTGTATCTAACTTCACACAGAGGGCTAGAGCCAGCAAAACGAAGGGTTGAAGTCTCAGATTACCTTGGCAGGTAGAGATCATTGATGAATTTTGTCCTAGTCGGGTTAGGGGATAGAGAAGGGGAGAAAATTGCTGTGGATTGACAAGCAAATGGGAGAGCAAGATGGGCGGAGTCTTTACAGGGGGAGAGAAAAGGATGCTCAAGATGAGGATGTTGGCGTACTTTTTAAAAGCTCTTTTATTTACATTTATCTTTTTCTCCCTACTCCACCCCAATACCTTCTAACACCCCAACACCAGACAGGAGAGAAAAAGGGTTAGTGGGAGAGGAGGAGCAGTTCTCTTAGCTGCTTCCTGCTTGTTAGGGTTGGTGGGTTCCTTAGAGCCAATCCAATCCTCATTTCAGGAGAGCTCTCTCTCTTCTTGGCTCACAACAGGAGCAGCAAGAGGGACGCAGCAGCAGCAGCCTTGCTCTTTCTCGGAGCCTCCCCACTCTCTAGGTTCTGGCATTTTTTCTCTCTCCAGAGCCCTCAGGTTTAAACTATGTGCAGCTGGCAAAGAGCTCCTCTCAGAGCCCGCATGAGGCAAATAGTCTGCTGCTGTGGACCATCTGAATCAGTCCCACATCCCACACCTGGGACCAAAACAAAAACATGTTTATATCTACAACACAAGGAACTATTTAGTCTGTGGCTTGTCCTGAAACTTGTTGACAGCAGAGTGTGAAGGCATTTAGAGCCTGCAGGGAAAGAGCCATTGGAGGGCTCCTCCACACATGTGGAAAACGTGTGTGTGCGTGTGTGTGTGTGTGTGTGTGTGTGTGTACTCCTGATTTTAAGGCACACATACAGTGCCTATGTGTGGTCCTGCTTAGATACAGCTCTCTGTATCAGAGATGTCTTATTACTTGATCTGTCATGTGGTTAGATGTGGCAGAGGGAGTCCCAGGAGGCTCTCCCTGAGCCTGACTCCCTCTCTCACCTCTCCTCTCTGCTGCAGGACCCACCATCATCTGCTGAGGGGAGGTGGCAAGTGACAGAAGGAGAGCCAACTCTGTTTCGGTATGGAGTCTGAGGTGGCCCACTGCTGCTGCCTCACTGTGACCTCATTCCAGAGAGGCACCCCGGGTGTTCTGTGATTTGTCAGTAAGATTTAACAAAGCGGGTTCAGGAAAGAGTTGCACCATGGGGATTTGGCTACCATTTGCCAGTTGGCTCACTGCGATTGTAGGGCAAATGAGTCAACATGTCAAAAAGAAAGTAAAACAAGTGAACTGACATAGCCCATCAGAAACACACTGGAGAGTAAGTCAGCGCCATCCTGAGTAGTTCAGGAAGACATCATTTCAAGGATATGTACTTGTATTTTTTTTTTTCAAGAGTCAGATGGGCACTCAGGATGAGTGAGCCCTCAGGCTTTTGTGGCTTTTGGGGGGGGCAGCTGTCCCCAGAGCTGCCCAGGGAGCCACTGGCTGCCTCCACAGAGCTTAAGAGGCTGTGAGGCCAGCTGCACTCACATTTAAATCCTTAGCACCTAGCCTGGCATGCCACAGTGACCAATTATTGAATCAGCTGGTGAAGGTGTAAGTTGTACAATAGGCTACGTTTCCTCAAGGGATGACCAACAAAATCCACTTAGCTGGCTCTCTCGGACCGAACACTCCTAAAAACCGTTTTCTTAATTTCCATTTAGGTGATTTTTTTTCCCATTATCTAAATAAAGGGATTAAGTGGTTATTTAGTTTAGAACTGAGGGTTTTAAGTAAAACAGCTCAGGCTACATATTTTTCCCGACTGGCTCTGTCCTTGCGTGTCTAACAAAGCCATGTTCACAGTTAATTAAAATGCAGTGTCTTTATGAAGAGTCAGGGCAATTTTCCTTGTGTGTTATTTTCACTGCAAACTAGATGGAACAGGTTTGAATTTGTTCAGTGACAAAAATAAAATTAGGGACTTTTTGATTTCATATTTAACTATTCCATGACTATGGCAAAATAAAATCAAAATCAAAACCCCAAGTGTCTGGGACTAGAAACATGACTCATCGGAAAAGGACTTTGCTGCTGAACTTGGTGATTCAGGTTCAATCCTAGGGACCCTCATGCTGAAAGAAAGAGCAGAACCAGTTCTCACAGATTTTCCTCTTACTTCCACATACACGCTATGACAGGCACGACCACATGACACACCAATAGATAAATGTAATTCCAAATAAGTAAATGAATGAATATCTAGTTTTGTGTGTGTGCCCTCTTCCAGACACAAAGTTCCTAGAGCTCTCCAGAATGATGTATCGTTTGTCTGCTAATGAGATCACAAATGGCTACAGCCTTCTGGCTAGTTCCTACATAGTTACCAAAAAGAGCAAGCTTTGGTCAGAAGCTTAGCAGTTTCCTGCCGACTTGGTGATGTTTGCTTGTAATTCCAAGTTGGGAGGCTGAGGCAAGGAGATGATGAGTTCAAGGCTAGCCTGGGCTACACAGTGAGACTTTATCTGTCTCCAAACCATACATACATACAAACAAACATACATACATACATACATACATACATACATACATACATACATACATACATAAAATGCTGGGTTGTTCATCCCTCCTCCACTGGGGAGGAAGGAAGGGCTGGAGATGGATTTGATCTCTAAAGGTCAACGACTTAAGCAACTATACCCGAATAACAACTGTTCTAGGAGAACCCCCAGACACTGGATTTAGAGTTTCTAGATTGGCGAGCACACTGAAGGACCGAAAGGTAATGCCCGCTCCTGACCCCATTCATGTTTTTCCCTTGAAGCTCTTCCATTTGGCAATTTCTGAGTTGTTATTGCCTTACTTTTTTTTTATATTTTATTTCTTTTCTCTGGATGGATGGAAACAGCATGGCTGTATGTGGAGACAAGAGTCAGTCCTTGCCCTCCACCATACTGGTTTCCAGGGATTGAACTCAAGTCTTCAGGCTTGGCAACAAGCACGTTCATTCCCTCAGCTGTCTTACCCCTATGTCTGAGTCTTGAGTAAAGCACTTCTGTGAATTATCTGAATCTTCCTAGTGAATTATCAAGCACAGCTGAGTCTGATGGGCAGCCTCCGTTCACAGCTGGTCTATCAAAAGTGTGGGAAGCTGCTGACTTTCAGTTGGCATCTAAAGTAGGAAGTGGTCTTATGGGACAGAGAATTTATGCATTCAGGATTTGATGCTTGCCCTAGTAGACAGTTTTAGAATTTAGCTGAATTATCAGATATTCTTTTAGTGTCAGAAATACTGTGAGTAAAAACCAGCTCACCATTCTTATGTCAAAATATACTTGAATTGCAAAATGAAAGAAACAAAGAACCATGTAGCTCACAAAATTCTTTCAATTATGATGAATGAAAGTACAGTTATGCCTCAACATCTGTTCTCAATCTGTGGGTTGTGACCCCTTTAGGGTGTCATGTGTCATCTATCCTGCATATCAGATATTTACATTATGATTCACAACAGTATCAAAATTCTAGTTATGAAGTAGCAACAAAATAATTTGATGGTTGGGGTCACCACAACATGAAGAACTGTGTTAAAGGGTCACAGCATTAAGAAGGTTGAGGACCACTGTCCTAGAAGCTCTTAGTGGAAAAAGACATCACAAGAGAATTCAGAACTCATCTGTTTATGATTACTTTTCAAATGTAGTGATCTCTAAGAAGAAGAATCTGAAGCAACTAGATAAACTTGAGGATATCCGAAACTGTCATTTCAGAACTGGAAAGGGACCTTTGAGACTCTGGTCTATAATGGAAATTTTGGTTTCCTTAAAAATTCAGTTATGTTATGTAATGTGTTTTTCTTTTAATCCCAAGTGTGGGATTTTAGTTTGGGCATTAGTTTGTCCATAGCTGATAACTGCCTCCTGAGGGGAATGGTCTTGTCAGCTGGTAACAGCCAAGCTTATGCAGCACGGAGAGGGGCGTGGGCTAGGGCTCTGAGGGATATAAATACGAGAGCCCAGAAAGAAAAGTGGTGCAGTTTGGAGAGACCAGAGACGGATAGTGTGGTGGCTTGGAGGAGACAGACGGAGAGAAACGTTTCAGTGCATGGGTTTACAGGAGACGGCTTGCTGCATTTGCCATGGATGGAGATTGGTTTAGCCCCCAAAGAACATCAACCTTAACCAGCCGGGCAAAGTAAAGGGGTTTGCACCCCCCCCTCCACTAACCTTCTGTCTCTTACCTATGGTTAAAGGGTCGATGGAAGGGAGGTAGAGGCTTAAATACCCCAGATAAAATAGAGTTTAAAAATTAATGCAAAACTGGTCCCATCTAGAGCATCTGATGAGACCTGGAGACTCAATAAGTGCACTGTCTACCCAAAGCCAGTAAGAGGAACGAGAGTGTGCTGTCCGTCCCCGCTCTCGCTGTGAGAGACCAAAGATTAAAACCCAGTGGCTATTAGTTTAAAGTTTAGAGCGCAAGCCTGAACCGAGGCCAGCCAACTAGAGATATGTCCAGCCTTAATGCCCTGAGGGGAAGAACTAGCCTCACTGCACTAAATACACAGTTGCTAGGAAACCGGCCCCTATGACCAGGCCCAAGCTCTTTGCTGTCTTGGCACCTAAAGTGGACCAATCATTTCAAAAGTCAGTTTCCCTTACCCAGTCAGGTAACGCCAAGGATATAAGTCCCTGCTTGCGTTTTTTTTCCCTTTAAAAACTCTGTACTCCTAGACCTCGGGGCCGAATTCCTCTCCTGTTTCCACGGGAAGTTTGCGTCCGTGTTCGAACACGTACACAATTTTAAAAAACCTCATGTATTTACAGCGGAGCCTGTTCCTGGTCTTTTGGGGTTCATGAACTGGGCATAACCCCTGCTCACCCAAGACCGTCCTTGTGGGGAGGAGCTGCTACAGGTGTGCTCTGAAACATGTTCCCGCCAACCAGCCGGGGGCTGCTGAACTAATTGCAGCTGCTCCTCCACCTTCCCCAGATCCCATATCTACACCCCCCTCCCAGAGACCCTTCCTTAGTTTAGGACTCAGTTTACCTCCCTACACTTCAACTTGGTTTTCTCTTTGGGTTTTTAGAGTTGGATGCAGTTAGAAGCCACTACCCACAATTACAGTAGGTTGGCAGTTCAGAAAACCGCAGTCCCTGAGGGATCACTTCCGCCCTCTTCCTCTCCATTTGCTCCCAGCGAGTCATTTGACTCTCACAGAGAGGAACCAGCTCTATCTTCATAATATGGTAGGTTGACAATTAAAAAAAAAAAAAAAAAAAAAAAAAAAAGCAGGCTCTGAAAGGTCTGAAGGGAGTCTTCCCTTCCTCTCCATTCTTCCCCAAGCAAGTCAGCACACTCTCACAGAAAGACACTCACCCTATATGCAGAGGAAAACACCATCTGTGAAGACACAGATTTCAAGAACCTGGATGAGCAGAACCTGCCTGTCATTCTCTTCACACACGCAAAACCACGAAATCATAGTTGCCTCCGTGTCTCTCTACTCTTGATGGAACCGCAGAAGAAAACTACCCAAGTCTGAGCTGAAGAGATAGCCTAATTTGTAACGTTCTTATCATGCAAACACAAAGACCTGAGTTCAAATCCCCACCCCCACCCCCCCCCCCACCTTCATCACAGAGCCCTTGTTAAAAAAAACTGGGCACATCGGAGTGTGTTTGTAACAATCCCGGCACTGGGAAGGCACGGGTAGGCATATTCCTGTACCCATTCCTGGGCTTGTTCATCAGTCGACAAGCTCCTGGCCAATGAGGGATGATGCTTCAAGAAAACATCAAGTTGTGTGGCCTTTGAGGAACTACGCACTTAAAGCTGTCCTCTAATCTCCACTTGCATGCTCACCCACATGCAAACACCCCACAACCCACGTCCCCCCTCCTCCCCACCAGACATACAAATATACAAAATATACAAGTTTCAGGCTTTCATTTCTCTAAAAAGGCTCCTTCCTGTGTAAAACATCAGTAAATACGTAGGCTTTTCTTTTGTTAATCTGTCTTCTGTTATGAATTCCTCAGCCATGATCAGTGGTTGAGAAAAAAAAAAAAAAAGGTAACTTTCTTCTCCCTACAGGTTCTTAGGATTTGAGGGTAAGAATTTGAAGGAAAGAATCAGCTAGAATGGACACAGTGGTTTCCAGGTTCTGACACACTTCGGAAAGAATCCACACTCATTTCTTTTTGTGACTGAATTTCTCTATATATGTACTGTATCTTCCTTATCCTTTTTATTAGCTGCTAGACTTCCTCCAGCTACCAACCTTTGACAACGATTGCCAGCGCTGCTGTTGTAAACATTTAAATGCAGTATGGGAAAACTGCATTGAAGCATTTTTGGATATGTACTTAGGAGACTTACTCGTATCTTAGCCGAATTTCTATGCATTTATTTTTAAAATGTCTATATCCTTTTAAGGAGTTCCTAAATTTGGTATGCTGAAGGGGAGTTCAATTCATTACCAATTATCTGGGAACTGTGTGCACCTCTCCAGCTGTTTACAATCAATCCTGCTCAGGAAAACAATGAACCCTGGTTTCTGGGTGAAAATGGAGCCGTTTAAGATCATACTCAGATGTACACATGTCTGAATGTGGGTGACTATTTATCCAGGAACATCCAGGTCTTTTAAGGAAGCCATTCATTTGCTACAGACCTCAAGACAGTATCTTGTACTTTTTAAAAATATTTTATCAGCACTCAGCTTAAAGCTGTTTCTTTTTCAGTCACCAGGTGAAAATAGCATGCAAATCCTTTCCGTGATATGTGAGGCACGGCACGGCTACGTAGCACAGCTGTTAATTAAGCTATATCGGCATTAAAAACAAAACAAAACAAAAAAAACCAAAAACAAAAACAAAAAAAAAAAACCCCACCACTTTCCATCTGCAAATAGCAAGAGGATTCTAACGTGCCCATGCCCTCCTCATGGTGTCAGCATGTCGAGGTTTATTCCTTCCCCTCTTCCATCCCGGCTACAAGAGTGACCGGGCAGAACCACATGACAGGACAGGAAGACTCCCGAGGGCTCGGCTGGAAACAAATAAAAGAAACAGGCTGCTGTTTCTTTGATGGAGGAAGGCAGAAGGCAGGAGACGGCAAGGGAGGCTTAACCCAGAGGAGCACTCAGACAAGCCAGCATCCTGATCCTGACAGTGTCCAAAGACGGGGAGATTTGCTCATATAAGAACATGTTAGATTCTGTTTGCCATTCCACTTTGGTTTAAATGCTTATAATTTGCTGCCTTTACTCTCTCTCTCTCCCTCTGTCTCTCTCTCTGTGTGTGTAAGTCAGAATAAATTTGAAGTCTTCTCCTTTATTCCTACCTTAGTTTCCTCTTGAGGGTCATAGGGTTAGTGTACCTATTTTTATAATTCCTAATATATTCACGAGAAACATAGCTAGAATATTGTTTCCCTGCCTCTTTAACGTTGCATAAATTCCCGTGACCCGTGTTTGTCTTGCTTTCTAGATTTTCTGTCAGCCTGGAAGTGTATTTTCTTCACTAAACATTGTTTTTGAATCTGAATGTCAGTTGTGACTGTTAAAAGGCCACATAGCTAGAGCCTTGTTTCAGCTTGACAGTGTCTGCCTGACATTCACCCGAGGCTGTGAATAACACTCATGCCTGCAAAGCTCTGGCAACAAGTTCTAGGGAAGTAGTTTTTATTTGAACTCATTTTAAAGAATTTCCTGAGGTTTTATAGCCAGGACCTCAGTCATAGATGGTCTTGTAACTTTGGTCAGGATGTGGCCACCATGCCAATTCCTGACATACACACACACACACACACACACACACACACACACACATACACACACACACACACAGTGTATCATCAAGGTCAATGACTAAAATTTACAAATCATCATGAAATTAAAAAAAAGCAGTGTCCCTTATACACAAACCCACTGACCTTGTAAGGAATTCTCGTGGCTAGAGCATTGGTCCAGACCAGTAAGTCACTAAGCAGAGCTCCAAGGGCAGGATGATGGCGGGGTCTCGCCAGCTGGCAAAGGGCAAATGCAGGATCTTCAGAAAAAAAAATTTAAAAGTCATAAAACCAAGTATGAATCATTCTCCTTTTTAATTTCTAACATCACTATGTAATAACAATTTTAACAGTAAAAGGTTTCTTTCTACAGATCCCCTTTGTTGGTCTAACAGCTAAAGAGCTGCTGTATATTGTTTATGTGTGCTTCAGTTTCCTATTACATGTTTTAAAATAAAGCTTTACTCTTCCTATAATTTAACTTAAAGAAATCTCCATTAATCAGCTCCCAACACAAAGCTTGATCACCTTTCTGTTTTGATATTTTGCTATTGTTGATGCTCTTCATGTTTATTATTGTTGTGCTGTGTTTTTTTTGAGTCAGGGTCTCATGGAACCCAGGTTGATAGCGAATTTGTGAATTTCCTGCCTTCACTTGGTGAGTGCTAGGATTATAGTTGTATATCGCTGCACTTAGTTTAACTTGTATTTTATATGAAAAATACGTTTACAAAGAGGGTCCCCCCACTGTCACCACTCTAGAGGCAGTGGGACCCATCAGAATTAAACTGATAAATGAGACGGACTGAAGTCTCCTGCAAGAGCCAACTTTATCCCGAGCCCCAGACAACTTACACTCTGCCGGTTAAGAAAAGTCACACAAGTAAAGTTCTCAGGAGTTCAGGCTGTGTACAGGGACAAGGAAAAGTCACAGGTGGCAAAAACGTGTTTCTCCACAGAGGCGTAAACATTGTGCTGAATAACAACATCAAGCAATAACGAAGAATCCGAAGTAAACTCACTCCTGTCCACTACACCTGGGAGCAGATCACAACACACTCTAGGAACAGTTCCATGTCTTAAAGAAACTGAGGTGACAAGACGCTCGTTTTGTTTTTTTTCTTGGAGTGTCCTCACAAGCACCCTTCGCTTGGCTCCATTCCTGGACTGTGCTCTGACATAACAACATTATGGATTCTCCCTCTGGGATTCTAGGTCAAAACAAACACCTCCCCCACCTCGCCCCCCCCCCCCCCAAAAAAAAAAAAAAAAAGATTTGACTTGGACCTAACCACTGTGGCACTTCATCCTCTTTTAAACAGGATTGTAGAGAGTAGGAAGTAGAACTAGAACTCCTCAGTCCTGTTGTTTTATTTGGCCACTTCGAGTTTCCATGTTTAAGATACAAGAGAGTGAATGGACGCAAAAAGGTTAGACCCAGTTTTGTCACTCGGGGCACGCAAACTCCAGTTGTAAGATTTTACTGGATTTGAGGAGTTATTTTTTTAGGAGTGAGTTCAACTATCCGATTTTTAAAAATTGCAAACTAAAAGAAAATTTAAGTAAAGTGAAACCCTGAATCAGTGGCGCTGTTGCATAGAAGCCAAGCACTTGTAAAAAGCACAGCACTTAACCATTGGTTTGGCCGGCATTCTCCATGGCTTACACACCAACCAAATGACAAAGTGGTCAGATATGTCCAGGTAAAGCTGATAACGCTGAAAGAAAAAAAAAGAAGACTCATTTTGAGTTTCTGGAAGACTGTGGTAGGACTCACGCTGAGACAGCTGTGATGATGGATAGGCACAAGCAGCCTTAGTGGTCAATACTTCGACAAAGCCCAAGCTGTGGCAGATGTAACAGCATCAGGCAAAGTCAAAAGCCCCACAGTCCTTATACAGACCTCACTTCAGCCCTTTGGAAAGTGCTGCTTCTCATATGGCTTCTTTGGAGATCTTGAAAAGCTCTTTACTTGTCTAATTCTCACTTCATCAGTAGAAAACCAAACCAAACCCTGCAGAACACATTTGTAATAGTGAGAAGCTTGTCTCAGGCTAGATGGTCAGCTCACAGACGGAGCTTTATAATCCGGAGGAGTTCAAAAAGTTGATTGACCCTTCAAAGTACCATACAATCAAAACAGAAGCATGGACTCAAGAGAAGCTCAGTAAAGTTTCTCTCTATCGACAATGTTTTTTTCTTTTCTAATTTATCTTTTCTTTCTTTCTTTTTTTTTCTGATAGGAAGTTTTGGGTGAGGCTAGTAAGGTACCCAGATATTTGCAAGCAGACAAAATCAGCCTTGAACAATGAGTAGTGAGGCAAGCCTTAAAAACATTTCATAAAGAAATTTTGAACACTAATTGTGTCACATATCATCAAGGAGACTAAAAACCAACTAAATGTCATCTGAGTATGAACATTTTACCCTCTGATCTGAAGACTCTGAGCACAACAGACTCCATTTTGGTACCAGCCTCCATCTTATAATTGACCTAGCTCTCACCCCCAGAACCTGAAAAACGTGTTTGTACTTGCAGGAAATCATGACATTCCAGGAGACACAGTCTGCCCACCCTAAACCAGTCAATCAGGAAACAGGTCAAAAGGACTGTTTTCCTTGTGGTTGCTAAAACAATTATATGTTTTCCTTCTGGTTGCCAAAATAGTTACTCCAACTTGTGTTTAGCCAATCACTATGTAACAAGCCTGCTCTTGCTAAATCTCACCCAATCATTAACCCCCAAGTCTGGAAGCCCCTTCCCCTTGCTAAAAACCCTATAAAGACCAGCTTCTTTCTAGGCTAGGGGCTCCTGGCCTCTGACTGCTGTATCAGTTCATGCTGGCAGTCTGAGTTTAAGCCCAAAATAAAGGCTCTTTGCTTTTGCAGATGATTTCTGACTCCTGGTGTGGTCGGTGGTCTTTTGGGGTCTGGTGAACTGGGTATAGCAGATCCAACTCCCCAACTCCAAACAAGGCTTTTGAAATCAAACTTAATAAGAAGTGCTTCTCTGTCAACCATGAGTGAACATGGATTAATGAACCTGCCTATTCAACCATTGAAAATGAATGTATGAAGACCCATCATGACAAAACCGGAGCAAGCGAGAGAAGCAGTAAGACACTCATTACTCTACTGTTACTCATTAGGGCAACAGAGTGATCTAAGGGCATAATTTTCCCCTTGTTCTCAAAATGCAAAATGCTCATTAAAATTTAATAATACACATTTTTATTTTTCCGTAACACCTTGTTAATTTTTTTAATGTCTTGTTGACATGATCATATTTGCATACATTTCCCACTGGTTTTGTGTCTTTTCTGCCCATCATCATTATTTATTTCTGGACACGACAGTGGGAGTGCTTTTCTGAACACAGAACCATCTGGACATGGCTCATCAACTAAAAGTTAGCTGCAGGGACAGGTAGCTGAGAATATCTGTACATCAGGGCAATGCCAGTTGTTTCTTTTTTTTTCTCTGTCCCCTGGAACAAATTCATGCAGTGTAGTTCATTATGGATTATATGATAGCAACTTATAAATGTCTTCATTGAGAAAGCTAGAGCATCTAATTTTTTTTTTTAAATCACAAGTAACTTTAAAATCTGCCTGCCACAATGAAAAATTGAATTTAGAAGGGGCGCAGGCATATTTTACCAAGATTTAAAATTTAGCAACTTCCTTGCAGGCTGAAACAATTTTGTTGTGTACAGAAGGGTTTGAAACAATAATGAATTTGTCTTTCACACTCCCTTGGTCAGCCTATAGAAAAGAGTAGTGATTCTGTGGCACCCTTCTCTTCACAGTGTACCCCTCCACACCTCGTCTTCCTTTTCATCCCTTTTGCTTCCTGAACAGCCTATGCCAACCCAAATGCCTGCAGAACAAATTGGCAAACTCTTAGTAAACCAATGGCTCTTACAGGGGTCACCTAAGACTACCCAAAAACATTATGTACATTATGATCCATAACAGTAGCAAAATTACAGTTATGAAGTATCACTCAAAATAATTTTGTGGTAGGGAGGTCAACACAACAAGGACTGTATTAAAGGGTTGCAGCATTGCGGAGGTAGAGAGCCACTGTCTTAGACACACCTCTAATCATTCTTTGACTAGAACATGGCAGCACTTAGTGCCTTATTGCTCCGATCCCAGCAAACAGGAAAGATTTTTGATCAGCCCCACATACCACACAGTTCAGAACAACTAGACTGTGGATACCAGGCTATCGTTCTGGTATCTTCTGCTGATGCTAATTGTCCCTGGTTGGCATGGCTTAATATAATATGTACAGAGATTTCAGCTCAGTACATATTTTTGGACTTTTCTCCAGTGACATCTTTTCTCTTTTTCCTGTGTGCATATGTGCACAGGGCCATGATAGAGAAGCCAGAAGTTGATGTCAGGTGTCTTCCTCAACTATATTCACCTTAGTTTTTGAGGCAAGGGTCAAGGTCTCTCATTGTTTCTGGGGCTCCTTGATGGGCTAGATTGGCTGACCAGCAAGTTCTAGGGTTCCTCCTGCCTCTGTCTTCCAGGATTGGATGCTCAGCGTTTCACATGGGTGCTGAGGATCTAAACACAAGTCTTCATGTTTGCAATGTAAGCACTTGACTGACAGAGCTATCTTTCCAAGCCTCTAATAGCAATTAAAAAAAAAAAAAAAGGATTACCTTTAGGAATCATGCAACATTCGATTTGATTTGAAGTCTTAACATGGAATGGCAAGGACCTGTAAAAAAATAGGTGATGGTATAATCTTAATGAACAATGAGGTGAGACAAGGTAAGTTTATTGTTTTTCCCAGCTGTTGTGCCATTAGGGCAATTGTCAGTAATAAAAACATAATTTTGTTTTTAGCTGAAAAATGGAACTGTGCTTAATTGTACTTTTGCTTTGAAGATGTATACTTATTAAATCAGTTTTAGAAAATCAAGACTCCATGACATAAATCCCTTCTTATATGGTTCCACATTCCTATTAGGCAAGTTGTAGTCCAATTTCTTCATCTGCCTTTGCTTCCCCAGGCCAGAAAGTTTGAGGGAGAATGGCTGGCTGCCTGTGCAGTTCCCTCCCAGGGAGAAGTCATGGAGGCAGCCCCCACAAATGAGCTGTGCTGTATTCCCGGGTCAATGACCTGGAAGCCTGAGCAAATGGAAGCCATCTCTTATTTTTCTCTTTTCCTTCTCTCGCTGGCTGGTAATTTGGGCACATGAGACCAGTGAGGAGCTGATTTGCTCTGTGTAAGCTGACCCATCGGGTGGAGGTCCCTGCAATAAATGAAGAAAGGGGAAAACGGACATCAAGGAACTCCTGTGGCTTTTGATTTGGAAGGAGGCTCAGACATTGTTTGATGGTTTCTTTATAACAAACACTGCCATGGGGGAAAAAGGGTTGTGCATATATCCTTCCCGTTTAAAGGTAATATTGGTTCTAGTTTGCTGGCTCGCAGACAGGAAAATTAGTGATCACAATGCAATCATGATGATTGAGGCCTTCCTCAGAAAATATTTAAAATTGTGTACATCTCTTCCCTTCAATAAGAGGCTATCTAGATTTTTATTGGGTAGGGAAAACCTCAAAGTATGTAAAGGCTGATATTTCAAAGAACAAAGCCGTAACAGGAAAGGGAATACAGCGCCGTCCTGATCTACATAATAAGGTCTTTTAACTTGAGCTCTACCTACAGCATAGGGCCATCTCCCTTTATCTCCCTTTGAAATGCCAATTCTTCATTGCAATACACTGGAAGCTGAAATAAACACTTTCACACTTAATTAAGAGTGGCTTCCTGATCTCTACGTCACAGGCCACTTGGATAGAATGCTTCAAAATCTGTTTTTAATCCCTTCAACCTGCCTTTCAAATGAAGGATTGCTCCAGTACAAAGAACTACTGTTACTCACTCATATAAACATACAACATAGGATAAACCCGCTAAAATCTGTGCATCTAAACAAACTAAGCAAAAGAGAGGACCCTAACTAAAATGCTCAATCCCCATCCTGAAAGGCAAAGAGGATGGACATCAGAAGAAGAAGAAAACAGGAAACAACCTAGGAACCTGCCACAGAGGGCCTCTGAAAGCCTCTGCCCTGCAGACTATCAAAGCAGATGCTGAGCCTGATGGCCAACTGTTGGGCAGAGTGAATGGAATTTTATGTAAGAAGTGGGAAATAGTAAGAGCTGGAGAGGACTGGAACTCCACAAGGAGAGCAACAGAACAAGAAAATTTGAACACAGGGAACTTCCCAGAGACTCATACTCCAACCAAGGACTATTCATGGAGATAACCTAGAACCCCTGCACAGATGTAGCCCATGGCAGTTCAGTGTCCAAGTGGGTTACATAGTAATGGGAAGAGGGACTGCCTCTGACATAAACTGATTGCCCTGCTCTTTGATCACCTCCTCCTGAGGGGGGAGCAGCCTTACCAGGCCACAGAAGATGACAATGCAGCCACTTCTGATGAGAACTGATAGTCTAAGATCAGAAAGAAGGAGAGGAGGATCTCCCCTATCAGTGGACTTGGGGAGGGGCATGCATGCAGAAAGGGGAGGGAGGGTAGGATCGGGAGGGGAGGAAGGAGGGGCTTATGGGGGGATACAAAATGAATAAAGTGTAATTAATAAAAGTTAAAGAAAAAATAAAAAAAAATTTAAAAAAAGAACTACTGTGAAACTATACATGTGACTAAAAAGTTTCCGTTGTGTTAGTTTTTATTAATTCGTCACACTGAGCCACTACTGGGTTTTCTCCACAAAAGAAACTTTCCAGTTTTTTGTATTTTTTTTTTTTTTTGTTTTTCAAAATAAATGCTGGTCCTTGGGCCACAGTGCTGGGACTAGAGTACTTGAGGGCTTCATTCTTTAGTGAACAGACAGTGGTTCTCAGCCTTCCTAATGCTGCAAAACCCTCATGCTGTGGTGACCCCCACTTCATAGCTGTAATTTTGTTACTGTTGCGAATCACAATGTAAATATTTGTGTTTTCCGATGGTCTTAGGTGATCCTCTGAAATGGTCATTTTAGATCCCCAAAAGGGATATGACCCACAGATGGAGAAGTGCTCCATTAAGGAGCATGTGTGTGTGTGTGTGTATCCAGGCAAGGCCAATTACAGCCGTCCATGGAGCTGAAAAATGAGCAGTCAGTTAAACACACACACATACACACACACACACACACACACAGCTCTTTTCCCAGCCAATTCTCTCTACGTTGAAACTACAGAGGACAGGTTCACGCTGTATGGAGATCAATAGGGGTGGTGACCAACACAAAAGACTTGAAAGTGACAGAAAAGGAGCTGAAGCATGGTGCTCTCTAGATCCACTAATCCCATTGGAATTGTCACCTGGGATAGGCTTGCATCAGATATGTGCAATGACTCACCTTTTGGTCCATTTAAAAAATCTTTCATTACAGTTTCTACAGTCCAAAGCTTAAGGTCTTAGGGTTTTTTTCTTTTTTCAGTTGCATCCATTGTGTTAGCTTTGGCAAGTTCAGAGGAATATACAAGAACCCAGGGGAAAGACACCGACTGGGTCAGTCATCCCCTGCACCCATCCCCCACATCCCAAGGAACAATGAGTTCTCCATTCCATAGTTCTGTTTTTCTTTTCTTTTCTAGAATGTTCTATAAAGGAAATGATACAGCATGTGGCCTTTTGCACCTGACTCCCATCAATAAGCACTCATGCATGAAGGGACGAGTAGTAGATATTGCTAGCTTTGAAGGACGTATGGCTGCTTTTGCTGCTAATCAGCTCTGTCACCATGGCGTGAAAGCAGTCACAGGAAAACTGTAAACAGCCGTGGCTGGATTTGGCTTGTGAGCCAAATAGTTTACTGACCCCAAAGCACAAAGCAATGGTGGTCCATCCACACCTGACCTAGACGAAGTTTACTCCTTTTGATTGCTGAACAACGTTCCACAGTACAGCTGTGTTACAGTGTGTTTGTCCATCTGAGACAAGAAACTCATTTGAGTTGTGTTCGAGTCTTGGTGATTATGAATAAAGCTGACGTGGCCTTCCCTGCCAAGTTCAGGCTGAAACTTGATCATCAGTATGATTGTATGCTTTGGAGCTCTTTAGGTCTCAGTGACTGCTCCTCTGTGAATGAGATGAAGGCCCTTACACAGGACACTTTGCCTGAGTCTTTCCCTTGGGGAGGATACAGCGTTCACCCACTCTGAAAGGAAGTGACCGTGAGGCACCAGCTTGGAACAGAGATGTGCTCTCCCTACACACAACACCTGATGGAGCCTTCAGCGCTTCCTGGCCAGAACTGTAAACATAACTTTTTGTTGCTGTTCTTTTTGTATCATCCAGTCTCAAATATTAGATTAGGCAGCACAAGTAAAGCTCAGCAGAGCTGCAATTAACACTTGGGCACTTTTTTTTTTTTAACTTAATCGCTGTTGCTCATGGGCAAAATACCCTGGAGTGAGAATGCGGAGCCGAATGCTGCTGCATGTTTAGTTTAAGAAGCAACTAACAGGGCCCAGCTGAGCTGGTCGCATGGTGCTGGCTTTGAAGCCAGTAAGTCAATAATTTGTTACAGGGGCAGGTTGTTCGCAGCAGGCTAAGCTCTATATTGCTTATTTTTAAGGCAAGTCCTTAAAGTTGTTGTTACACAAAAGTTGTACCTAATCTTTCACTTCTTACAGAGGTTCCTATTTTCACAGTCCATGCCCTACATGTGAAGTCCTGGTCAAATGTTCCCAGGGCTCTGCTCTGACTGGGCCTTCAGCCTGTGTGCTTAGAACATGAGGTATTTCCATTTACTATTCACACTTGATTTGAGTAGCAGAATATTTCTTTCTTTCTTTTTTCTTTCTCTTTCTTTCTTTCTTTCTTTCTTTCTTTCTTTCTTTCTTTCCTTTCTCCTTCCTTCCTTCCTTCCTTCCTTCCTTCCTTCCTTCCTTCCTTCACTTTATCATCCTGATAGTAGCCCCCTCCCTCCTTTCCTCCTGGTCCCACCCTCCCTCTTCCCCCAACCCTCCTCCCCTTCTCCTCAGATAAGCGACCCTACCCCCAAACCATATCAACATATCAAGTCAAATCAGCTCTGAGCACATCTTCTCCTATGACCGGGGGAGGCAGCCCTGCCAGGAGGAAAGATAAAAAAGCAGGCAGCAAAGCCAATATCAGAGACAGTCCTCTCTCCCCTTTCTAGATGACCCACATGATGACCAAGCTGCCCATCTGTTACCTATGTGTGAGGGCCCTGAGTCAAGTCCATGCATGGTCCTTCAGTCTCTGTAAGCACCCCTGGACCCAGGGTAGTTGGCTCTGTTGGTGTTCTTGTGGAGCTCCTGTCTCCTCCAGATCCATTGATCCTTTTCCCCACTCTTCCACAAGACTGCCTGTTGCTTCACCTAGTGTTTGGCTATGAGTCTCAGCATCTGTTTCCATCCACTGCTGGGTGAATCTCACAGAGGACAGCTATGCTAGGCTCCCATCTGCAAGCATAGCAGAGTATTGTTAATAGTGGCAGGGGTTGACCAAATACAGAATATTCTAAGTTCCAATGAAAACACACTAGGCTATTACAATAAAGATACCACATTGGACTGATAGTGGATTTCAACAGATTGGATAAGAAAATTCCCAAATGTTCAATATTTACCTGAATTTCCAGCTGTCTCAGTTTCTCTGTCATGAGAAACATCAAAGAGCATGGGTAAAGGAAAGAGAAGAGGGGAACTCTGTTGCTTAATCCTCTTACCATCATGCTCCACAACACATCATACTCAACAAAGTCCCAGCCTTTAAAACACAAATGAAGAGGGATGCTGGTCATTGTACCTGAAATTCCAGCATAGTAGAAGGCAGAGATAGAAGGATCTTGAGTTCAGAGCTATATAGTGAGGCCTTTATCTAATCAGAATCAAACAGGAGAATCACACACACACACACACACACACACACACACACACACACACGAGAGAGAGAGAGAGAGAGAGAGACAGAGACAGAGAGACAGAGACAGAGACAGACACAGAGAAAGCTTTAGTCCTATTCTTACCATTTATTAATTATGTGATTTAAAATAATTTACACCTTTTTTTTTTTTTTTTTACCAGTTTCAATATTCTGTGAACATATACGGAAGAAACTGAAAATAGACTAGTAAATGTAAAACCTGAAAGGGGGATTTTTTTTTTCTTTCCAATCGTTGAAAGTTTAGAAACTGTCTAAACTGTCATTTTAGGATTAGGGGGTCATTAATCAGACACAGCATTGGGCATACTAAACAGGTCTATAATCACGCTGACTTCTGTTTTTTAAAAAAGCAATAATCACTGAGTAATTCATCCAGTATCTTAGAAAGGTAGTGGCTGTCCAAACTCAATTATGATTTGCAATTAAGTGAAAGCCCAAGCTTGAGTGATTCTAAGTTTATGACTGAGCTGGCACCTCTGTGCAGTGCTAAAAGTGAGACTACGGGGAGTTGCAGATTTAAGGACAGAGAAAGGACAGTCTCTTTAATACCACAGGGACTGTTAAAAGTAAAAGTGAAAAGCAGCCACTTTCCCACTTGCAAGAGAATTTGAAATTAAAAAACCAGAAGAAGGTGGAAAATCAGCACGAATATAAAATGAGTGCATAGAAAATCGTGAATGGCCCTAGCTTCGATAAGAAGAATCGGAAAGGTCTGAGGAAATCGAGACAAATGGAGGATCACCAACACACAGCAGTATAGCATGAAGAGAAGGTATTGGTTTTCTTCACTGCAGCTTCCTCGATCCTTCCCTTCCATGCCTGCACACACGAGAAATGAGATAAATTTCATTATAGAGGCACATGCCTTGCTCCTTGTTCTTCTGCTTCATCTTTAGCATAGTTATCCCAGCTCGGTCACATGACATAGTCTATTGTTTACCTTTGAAAAGTTGTTCAAACACCTATTTACACACCTTCCTCATGGTGAATTTATATTGTTTGCTGACAGGATATTACCAACACTGATGTCTTGCTTGTATTTTCTATTTGCCTTTATCGTGACCATCTATTTTCTTTCATTTTTTTTTCTTCTCAGTCTCCTGACAGTTTAGAAGCTCTATGTTGTACTTCACACATTAAACTATTAATGCGTAAAACGGTAAATCTTTAAGTTAAATTTTTAGATATTGAACAATACATTTTCTGTAAGTGCTTGATGTTTTTCAGTATTTTTATTTTCATCCTCATAGTAATATACCTTCTGCTACAGCTTATGATGATATATTCATTCAGTAACTTTCATCATTTTTAAAAATCTGGTTTTAAATTGAAATTTTCTTTCAACACACACACATACACGCACGCACACACACACACACACACACACACACACGGAGAGTGTGAGTGGTTGGGGAGATAGTTCAATTGGTAAAGAACTTGCCATATAATCATGAGGACCTGAGTTCAGACATCCATGTAGAAATGATAAGACTGACACTGGAAAGGCAGAAACAAACAAACAAAAAATCCCAGGGTTTCTGACCAGCCATCCTAACAGAATTGGCAGGCTGCAAGTTCAGTGAGAGAAGCTATCTCAAAATAAGGTGGAAGACAGTTGAAGAAGACAGATGATGTCAACCTCTGACTTCCATAAGCAGGTAAGTACAAACATATAGACACATACAAACTATGAACAAGTGGTAAATTTCTAGTCAATACAAACTCAGCAGTTTTAAAATATATTCTGATGACATTTGTTTCCTATAACTTAGCCTTACAAATTAACGGTTTTTTTTGTTTGTTTCCTTTTTTGTGTTTAAAATAGTATTTTATTAACTGTTTGAGAATTTCATACAACATATTTTCACCATATTCATCCCCCCCTTCTTCAAGACTCCCAGATCCACCGTCTCCATTCTTACCTTCCTTCCCACCTACCTTTGGGTTGCTACTGCAGCTGCCTCCTCACCCACTTCCTTCTTTAAACATATTCAGCAAGGGTAACACCGTAAAAGAATCTGTCCTCCCCCAGAAGCTTCTGATACCAAGAGCTCCTCAGCCACTGAAGGGATTTGTGTGTGTGTCCACATCCCTCCCACTCCATGCTGGCATTTTGTCTGGCTTGAGCTTTTGAAGGTCTTGTGTGTGCCGTAATAATCACTGTGAGCTCATATGTGCAACTAGCTGCCTTGTTCAGAAAACAGTTTTCTTGAAATTGCCTACCACATCTGGATCTTACATGTTCCAAGAATATCACTGGGCTTTGGGGAGAGGGGTGTGACATATGTGAGGTGATGTGTTAGTTATAATGGGCAGACAAAAACCCAACTAGCCATCATATGCTTGTGAATTAAAACAAAACAGTACCAGGAAGGGGCTATCTCTTTTTTAGGTTGTTGGTCAAAGGTCTTTAGTTCACAGGACATTGCTGATGCCCTTGGTTGCCCTCTAGAACTTGACAGCAAGAAACTATCACATGCTTGAGTCATAGGGTGCTCCCTGGAAACTTCCTCTCTACTTGCCGGCTTTCATAGTTCTGGGAGATGCTATGCACCCTACCAGAGGAGAGAAGCCATCACCCATCTTACCCAGTCGTGAACCACTTTCTGGTTTACTCTAAGGCATGCTCCATGAGACAAAATCCATACCTGGCACTGATGACAGGGACAGGAAACTGTTTAGATATGTCATAGGTGCCAGGAGAGAACATAATAGTATGATTCTGATGAACAGACATAGTTAAAATGACTCTTAGTAACTTAGCGCTGTGCCCACAGATGGGTACATTTCTGAAGCCTCTTCAGAGAAGCCTTTTCTTTTAGTAGACAATTAACATGGAGACCCTCGATTGGTCAACATGCAGAGAGATGAATTTATTTTGGCACAGTAATCCAAATAATTCTTAATAATTCTTAACCCTTAATAACTCTGAGGGAAAGTTAGTTGGTTATAACTAGTTTTAGTTTCAATCTGAAAACACCTTTTAATCTCAGTCTTAAATGACAACTTACCTAGAGAGAAAAATTTCAAATTGATAGTTATTGTTCCTTTGGCAATGTAGCGGACATTAGTGTGTCACCCTCTGTTGTTCACTGTGTCAGTGGCAGCTCAGTGGTCATCCGGTTGTTACAATTCTAGCTATGTCTGAGTGCCTAGTATATCTTAGTGAGCTCAGCACATGTGTTGACTCCTTTAAGATGTCCTAACTACCCTCTGAGGTTGGCGTTCATATTTTGCTTTGGTAGACAATGAAATCAGAGCATCCATGGTTGAGTATCTTTTTTAAAGATTTATTTTGTTTTCATCATGTATGTGTTTGTGGCTCTATGTATACAAATAAGTGCCAGGGACCCAATGGAGTCCTGAGGTATCAGACGTCCTCAAACTGCAGTTACAGGTGGTTTGTGAGTTGCCTGACTTGAGTGCTGGGTACCAAACTCAGGTCCTATCCAAGAGCAATGCATGCTCTTAACCTCTGAGCCCTCTCTCCAGGATCAGTGTCCATAGTCAGTTCATGGTAGAACTAGAAGCATGCATTTATCTCCCTAATGCTTGGTACTCTGAGAATGCTTTGAATCCAGTGAATCGTGTCCTTCAGTTTGTTTATGAATTCTCTGTTTTTCCATTATTCTGATTGCTCTCATCAGACTCCTCTGTGGCAAGGACTGTCATGTGTAGTTTTGGACACAGCATACTATGCAGTTCTGGGGAGATTGTTCAGCTATGATTCATGAACCCTTCATTTTCAGATTACTTTATGGCAGTTCACCTAGGGACAATTTCATCACTCGTGAAAGAATTGTTTAAGTAAGGGAGACTCTTCCAAGTTTGCTTAGGAGCTCATACACTACTTCTTCAGGAACCAAGACTGTTCATTGCTCTATGAAGTATTTCAGGTTGATCCCAGCTCCATAACAATAAAGATAATAATAACACCCTCTTCCCCTGTGTCCTGCTCCACTGTTCAAAATGGACTGTTACACATTATTCAGTAGGAGTCTCACCTCGATTATGTGAGAGAGCATGGCAGGAGATGGTATAATCACGTCCATTTGATAGATAAAATTACAGGTCTCAGAAAAACCCATCCACCTAAACCAGGTTATGGAGCTATCAGGTGGAAATTATACCCCCACCTTCTGAGTGTAGAACAACGCTTTCAGAAAATTAGTCATGCGCACAGCGAGGGGGACCTTTAGAAAGCAGGGCCTGTTGTGTGCATCACACTGACTTTGTCCCTGCTAAGATGAACTTGACCGTGAAATAAATGCATTGCAGCAGATGACACAACAGATGATGTGGCAGGGTGGGGAGCTTTGACCCAACACGTTGAACCCAAATGTCTCCGGTAGATAAAGTCTAGGCACCCGCACACAGCCTGCAAGACTCTTAATCTTAACCCTTCCGTTTCTCTCTTCTGTTTATGACCTCCGTCTCAGGAATTGCAATTCGTTCACATTTCTAAATATCTTGGGGAACCTCAGAGCTGACATCTGTCCTCCTCCTTTTCCTCCTCCTCCTCCTTCTTCTTCATATCTTTGCTTGTTTTTCGAGACAGGGTTTCTCCGTATAGCCTTGGCTGTCCTAGAACCCACTCTGTAGAATAGACTGGCCTCAAACTCAGAGATCTGCCTGCCTCTGCCTCCTCTGCTGGGATTAAAGGTCTGTTCCCACTTCGGCAACACCTATCCTTTTTATGGCCTCTTTTGCCCTCTCATGAAGGTCAGATCAGCAATCCCCCTGTGAAGTTGCTCTGCGTCACAGGTAGTCCTCATTTGTATGTAGTATTAATTATTATTTGGATCACTGGGATTCAATCACAGAACCAATTTAAGGGAAGATTTGGGGGTGGGGGGCTTACAGTCTGAGAGGGACAGCATGCAGTCCATTGTAATGGAGAAGGCAGGTAGCTAGTGGTGCTATGTCTGTGATGCAGAAAAGCAAGAGGTCACCTGTTCACATGACATGGACCAGGAGGCAGAGAGGACTGACAGAAACAGACATGTGTGAAACCTTCAAAGATCACCTCCAATGACCCACTTCCATCCACTGGATCCCACCTCCGAAAGGCCCAACAACCTCCCCAAACAGTACATTGGCTTGGGAACCACTCTTCAACCACATGAGCCAGGAGGGGCTGATCACTAATCTTAGTGGTCACCTTGACACAGTTGGGGAGAGGGAACCAGGGTGGGCATTTTCTTGACTGGAGGAGGGCCAGGCCAGGCCATTGTGGAAACCGTAACCCCCAGGGCGGGTAGGTCTGGGTTATACAAACAAGCTGAGAATGAACAAAAAGAAAATGGCGCAGCCTGTAAGCGTCATCACTCAGTGGTTTCGGTTCCTGCCTCACTTTTGCCAGATGACAGACTATTTACTACCTGTTAGCCAAATAAACCCTTTCCTCTCCAGGCTGATTTTAGTCAGGATATTTACCACAGCAATAGAAAGCAAACTAGGTCAGGGACTTTTTGCGTTCAAACCATAACATGCTTCTGTACTAATTCTCTCCTTTACCTGCTGCTTTTCCTGTGAGCCGCAGAGAGTGCAGACCAGTCTGTTTTGTCTGTGTAGCTACAGTTCTTAGGATAAAACTTGGCCCAACCATGGGGGTCTTTAATATTTTTTGTAAATAAACTAATTAATTAAAATAAGTTCGATAAGATATATTTTATGAAGTTTGAATTTTTCAAAGCACTTTTGTATGACAGTACCTAACATTTTGCTTTCTAGTTCTCCCCAAAATACTAGAGTCTACATTAATAAATGTCAAATAAATAATGTCCACAAATAAACTTGTAAATGAGCTAGTGGGTCATAGAGATAAAATATGCACTACCCTCATATGTGGTGCTTAATAATAACTGCTGTCACCTTAAAATTTAATGTTGTTACTTCCATGTGCAATCCCTACCTTTATTGGCATTTAAATCTATAAGCTCTCATACTTAATCCTTAAAATTAATGCAATGTAATATGCTTAAAATCTATCAAGGAACCAGAGTGAAAAACTGTGAGGAAATATAATTCACCATGTTACATATTGATTTTATCATTTCTGACCCAGGAAAATAGAATCAATGTTTATGACGGTAGTTGATGAGGACGGGGGGTGAAGGAGCTTCCCATGTGTATTCAGAGCTGCTAAATGAAACAAAGAGATCCGCTGTGAGTTCCATCTCTGGTGAGTGCATATGACTGAGACAAGGCAGCCGCATGCAGGCTGAGTTGCTTGGAGGATGTCTCTGGCTGACAGGAGCAGCGGGCAGTCACTTCCTCGAAGCCCAGTGATTTCGGTGCATCTATATAATTCCAGACAACTGCAACTGTAGACCCTGGGGCACCCGGTCACACTACAGAGGCAGCCAGGCCATAAATGTAAATGACAGAATGGCTGCTTCAGGGAACCCTCACCCAAGGAGCAGTGGGATCTGACAGGCGCAGAGAAAGCAGCCTCAGACACCAGGCATTCCGTTAGGTTGTCAAGGCCGGAGTGGAGAGAATCTGGTCTCTTTGCTGGTTTTGCAAGCTGGCACAGGAGAAGAACTATAAGCAGGTATTCAAGGAGAGAAAAATTGTAAGTGTGCTGTTTTCACAGCTGGTCTGGGTCCTCTGTGAATTACAGAGGAATTTTAGAGCTTTGGGGGAGGTGCCGCCGCAGGATAGAAAATGCCAGTGTGTGGCTATTTGTGTGTCCTACTTCCCCCGCTCCATTCTGCAAATGTTCACAGGGTTCCTGCTGGGATACATAAAAGATATAAAGGGCACAAGTCGGATCTGGACTCCGGTAACCTTGTTTGGCTAAGACGCACCTTGTCATTATCAATTAGGTTGCGGTTGGGCGCAGCAGTGGAGAGCATTTAGTGTGCTACCCAAATGCACACTCCCTTCCATGGAGTCCAGAGCGTTCTCTGTCACACAGGACCCCAGTCTTGTCGCTGTCACTGAGGTGCTCATTCTGGAAGTGTTTGGCATTGTGGGCCATAGGAATATGCAGTTTAAGAAAATGATTCCTTCAATCATGTAAGTATGTAGCTTTAGCAAAGGGCAGCATTTAAAGGTGTTTTATTTAATACTCAAATTCGGCAATTCACTTCCTTCCAAAGATCTTTATTAATTAATCTGGAACTTTTTCAGGAGGTTTTGGAAAATTAACTTTACTGATATAAAAAGGGAAAATTATGGTGAACTTTGCTAATGTACTAACTACAATGGCAAGTTATTAAACAGGATTAGTGGTAAGGAATGTTCCTTTCCAAAAGCTGGGCATACACTGCCAGGCTGAGAACCCCTTTTAACAAGATTCTGGAAAAACATCAAAAGACTCTTGAAAATAAAAAAATAAAAATGAATTAATTAATTTTAAAAAAGAAATAGGAGCTGGAGCTCTAAATCATACATAGATTTCAGGATCCAGTATGATTAGCCATATACTCTGTCAGACCTGGGTAGTTAGAGAATCTATTGTGTGACTTTCCCCAGGAGCAAGTGACTATTTTTACCTCAGGAAGCACAGTAATGATAGACCCAAGAAACAATTCCACCCAAATCTGGCTTGCTGACCAGTGAGTTTATTGTGGTTTCAAACAGGAACACAGGGGACAGGTTACTTCCAGGAGTTTGGATGAATCAGAGGCAACTATAGCACAAAAAAGTCTCCCCACATGGGTGAGAATTCACATAAGCTGTATCCCGGAAGTTCCCTGCATGACTTGCAGGCGGCTCAGTCAGCTGGAATCTCCACTCCACTGTGTGCATAGCCTTGAAGAGGAGCCTAGTGAATCCTGTACGTTTCAGGAGTTTTCTGAGACTTGTATGTATTTATTTCTTGGGTTTTGTAAGACTGTTTACTACCTGAGTCTTAAGAAGCCTCCCTCTCCATCCAGGGGGGAAATTGTTCAGCCTAGAGGAAGCAGTTACGCTACACAGTCTCTCTTAAAGCCTCAGTTTCCTGTTTTTAAAATGCTATGGACAATAGCAACTGTTAACCCTCCACGGGCAGTGGTGCTTTAGATGCATCTCTTGGTGGGAAACGACCTCAGAGGTGCAGACTGATAGCACCCAGATTTCTCAGAGGAGGAAACTGAGGCACCCCTTGCTCCAGAATATATGAAATCCCACCACACCAACAAAGCCATGACACATGTCCCGTGTCATGGTGGCAGGTTGTACTTTTTTATTCTCCAGGCTTCTCTGGGCCTACAAAGAAGATGGTGGCTTCTTACAGGATCCCTGATTGTCTCGGCTGGGAGTGGGACAAAACACAGATAACTAAACTCTTGTTTATTGATATGGATGAGAAGGGCCAGTGAACTGGGGTTTCTCATCTCCTACAATATCTAAAAGTCAAACTCATGCTATACATTAATACATAATTTTTATTTTCTCTCCAAATGCCCATCTGGTCCCAGAGAGTGTCTCACATCTTATTTAAATATTTTTTACCCTTATTTTGTTTCATTTAATAATGCTGACTTTAATCTGTTCAGTTCATTCAAACACCCCCATTCACTTCCCTTTAGTTTTCCCTCACTGGTGGGCGTGGCTTTGTCCTCCCTTGCTCTCCTCCATGGCCTGGCTACAATTCTAGCTCACCTATATTATCAAGCGAAATGTGTTGTTTTGTGGCCCAACTATTAACATATGCCAGATGATATGGTTTCCTTCTATGAATGGCATGGAAACAACACTGTCAAGTTCTGTACTGATGTGCCACACACACCCGTATGAAAAGGAAACTAAAAGTTGCTAGGGACTAAATATTTGGGTGCCTTGAAATTGCTGTGTCCATGCACAAAGCCTTAACACTGAAAACATTGTTATTTTGTATATAAGGCCTTTGAAAGATCAGAGTGGGAAACCCACAGTAATGGGTCCTTATAAAAAAGGAACAGTTTTCCTTGTTTTCAATCTCTCTGTCTCTGTCTCTCTCTCACACCCACATCCATACACACATACAGTTCTACATCTGGATCTACAGGTAGCAGGAACTGAGACACATTGGCCTGGCTTGAACTTCAGAGACTTCAAAGCCAAAGTGACAGACCTCCTCCAAAAAAGCCACACTTACTCCAAATAAGCCACACCTCTTTCTAGTGCCACTCCCTATGGATTTGTGGGACCATTTTTATTCATATCACTATCCCATGGCTGCTGGGAAGAGAGAACATCACTAGCCTGGGAATACATCAGACTCAAAATTCCAAATCCACTTTCCAAGGGTTCATCACTTTCTCACCACTGGGAAGCCGAGATGTTAATTGAACCACAGCGGGGAAGGGACTGTCTGTATTTTGCCAAGGCACTCCTGGATGAAAGTTCCTAACCTGATCTTCCCACCCAGCTTGCCAGATTCTGGAAGATAAGTGCCATTTTTAAGTGGTTTTTATTTAAGTATGGTGAGGCTCACAGATCGAGACAGCTGCCATTGAAGAAAACAGATTTTATGTTGGGAGTATAACTCAATAGTAGAGCACTTGCCTTGAATGCACAAGGCAAGTTCAATCCCTAGCAGTAGGGGATAAAAACAGAATTAGTACTTCATTGCTGGGATAAATATATAACACATTTCAGTGTGTCTTTCATTCCCCTGATTTAGAATTCAATGCATGTGTGATACGGTGGTCATTTATAGAAACAAACAAACACATTGAAAGCAACCTCATAAAATAAGTCTCCACCATAAATATTGGAAGCAGTGTGGATACAGGTCAATGAATCTGTGTGCAGTGTTGCTTGTTATCTTGTTAAGTTGGGCTCAATAAAGTTCCATTCCTTGTAAAGCTCAAAGATTTCTGTAAAGAATTCTTCAACCCTTCTCCATGTGATGCTTTGTGTGCTGTTCAATAAACACAGAGCAAAAGCTCTTTGTTAGAGACATATATAGAGAAACAGAGACAGACAAATCCTTAAGACTGCACAGGCAAACACAGCATCAAATTCCTACAACAGACAGACTACAGACAGGAGATGACAGAAGACACTGGGAGAGAGAAGTAGAGAATTTAAATCTGGGCTTGCTCTTGATGGTGCTTTGATTTCTTTTCCTAAACATGACACTGACACATTTTGCATACTCTGAGGTTATTGCTAATATATTCAACCAACACAAAACATATATGTCGTTCAAATGTCAATGTTCATCAAGTTTCTGTTGGCACAATCATCTCACTAAGTGCCATCTCTTTGCTGATTCTGTACTGCAACAGCAGCACTGACCTGCTCAGGCAGAGATATGTTACTGAGATGCTGGAAGTGCTTGCATTCTTACCCTTTACAGGAAATGTTTGTCAGCCCTCATGTTGCATCATTAAGGTAGACCGAGGAGATCAGCATCCTAGATATCACAAACCGTCACTGTGTTATGGGAAGCCAGAACACAGCAGGTGTAGAAAATAATGGGAAGAAGAGAGAATTACTCACCAGGAAAAAAGGCTTCTGCATCAAGAGATATTGAGATTTTTTTTAACTTTTTTTAATTTTTTATTAATTACACTTTATTCATTTTGTATCCCCCCATAAGCCCGTCCCTCCTCCCCTCCAGATCCCACCCTCCCTCCCCTTTCTGCATGCATGCCCCTCCCCAAGTCCGCTGATAGGGGAGGTTCTCCTCTCCTTTCTGATCTTAGTCTATCAGTTCTCATCAAAAGAGATATTAAGATTTTTACTGGTGAAAACATGAATTTGAACAAATAATTATAAGACTAAATGAACTAAAATATTCATCTCACTGCTCTAAGGGCCAGTTCAAATCAGGTGTTTTCATATTTCAAAGTTATTTTGAACTTCAAGTGCAAATCCACATGTAGTTGTTAGTATGAGTATGTAGCACCAGTCCTACCGATTATAAGTATGATTAAGAAGTTGGGTGCACATACACCACAGACAGGAAAGATGAAGAGCGCTAACTCACTGTGGAGGCAAAGTATTTCAAGAGAGCCAAGGAGGCTAGCACAGAGCAGCAGCCAGGGCCGGAAAAGAGCTCCCAACAGAAAGCACGCTCAAAGTAGGAGAGGCATTCCATCTGCACCGGAGGCTCTCTGCTGTCCTCCCGTCTCCAGCCATCTGCTGGTCAGCAGGCACCATGTTTGCTCAGCAAATGCTTAGCACTTTTCATAGACAGGAGACCCTGTGCTAAAGCCATTGGGAGAGAAGACAGAAAGATAGAACTATGGTCTCTAGTCTTCTACCCCCATGTAGGGGGTAGAAATTATCAGCAATAAGAAGCAGCAAGTGAGAAATTCTGGAGGCAGCGAATAGAACCATTCAGAAGAGAAAGCTAAAATTCAGCCCAAGGAGTCAGGAACCATCTCCCCACCCTGACACCCCACTGCCACCTCCGCCACCAGAGGAGGAGAAAGAAAGGGCATCATGAGTAGGGAATCTGGTGAGTTCAGCACAGACTGGAAGACGGGCGCACACATAGGCTGAGAGACAGGTACACTCCAAAAAAAGAAATTAAGCTGAAATATGTGAGAATGATGGGGAAGCTGGGGACGAAAACAGACAGGGAAGGCAGAGCTTAGGGGTTAAGAAAGTTCCTACAGGATGAAAGTTTTGTCCACTTGACAGTGAGTAAATTCACTGTGCTCACATAAAGATGAGGGATACTAAGATGATAGTTTTCCCAAAGCAACCAAGAGCAGAAGACAGAGCTGGGTAATCACAAAGAAAACGGAGAAGGTAGATGGTGTTCCAGTGGGAGAGGAGTGATCGGTGAGAAACCCTGTGCGTCTTTGCCCTTGCAAGGTAACAAAAGATATCTCTAACCGGCAGACACATGCTATGGAGCACCAGAGAATAACATGGTAAGGAACTAAGAAAGATGTGAATTGGGATGCATCACTATGACTACACACTGGGCCACGCAGCTAATAGCTCTGTTTACACGAGGGCCTGATCAATCTCTTCCAAAGACGAGTTAGGCACCGGAACCCTCTGGAAAGCTGTTGTCCTAAGTATCTTGAGAATCACACATGTTGGAGAAAGGACTGGTGTCAAAGTGACTCCATGGGGGAGGGATCCGGAGGGCACTCGCTAAGGCCATAGATATGACGTCAGTGTTTGTGACCTTCAGATTACACATGCTGAGATCCTAAAGTCCAAAGTAACAGTAAAGGAGGGGGCGCTTGTGGGTGGTAATTAGGTCTTGAAGGTGAAGCCCTCATAAGTGGGGTTTGTGCCTTGATAAGAGAGACCTCAAAGAGCTGTCCTAAGCCTTTCGTTATTTGAAGATACAGCAAGGTGTCATCCATAAACCAGGAAAGGCTCTCACAGAAACCAAGAAACCAGGCTTGTGGTAATTTTGTAAATTTCCATTTCCACAGCTGTGAGAAATAAGTGTCTGCTGTTTGTGAGTTATCTAGCCTCCGGTATTGTGCTATAGCAGTGTGAGTGACTCAAGACAGGCCTTACTATAAATAGAGAAGAGATGGATCTCGGGTAGATCTCTCAGTAATGCTGCCCTGATTAATCTCAGTGTTTCCTCCTTCTCTTCTCTTCCCTTCTTTCACTTTCCCTGTTCCTTTCATTTCTGTCTTTTCTCCAAGGATGACCTTGGGAAACAACCACCAGAGCCCAGAGCCCAGAGCCCAGACATAGCAATCACCAGAGCCATATACTGCCTATATAAAGGAACGTGGGCATCTGCGCATATACATGCTATGAAGAGACTGGTACATGTCATTTCAGAAATGTTTCTAAATATAATAGCAGGTGACGCCTTCCTGATGCTGTCCTTGAGATCTAAGTTTTTTTTTTTTTCATTCAGAAAGTGACCATATCTATGATTTCTGACTCACACAATAGGACAAATAACAATCTTTTAGCTTTGCCAATGGGTTGAGCACTGGATATGGCTTTTATTCCTAGTCATCAAATCCCAATGCTGATATACTAAGAGACTTTAATTGCTACAGAAATGATCTATGATTTAAGAACACCAGGAGGAGTCCGGAATGCACAGCTCAAAGCCCGGTGTTATCTTCCACAGGTTTCCTGTCAGTTCTGCCCAAATGTGCTTATAGAGGGTGGGATTGGGAGGGAATGAGGGAGGGGGCTACAGCTGGGATGCAAAGTGAATAAACTGTAATTAATATAGAAATAAAAATTAAATTAACTAAATACATAAATGTTAGGAAAAAGAACAAAAAGAGTAACACCTTGAAAAAAACAAACAGACAGACAAAAAAATAACACCTGTGGGGGCTGGAAAGACAGCTCTGCAATTAAGAGCACTTGTTGTTCTTCTAGAGGACCCTACTTAACTCTCAGCATCCATATCCAGGAGCTTACAACTGTCTATAACTCCAGCTCTAGGAGTTAAAGATCCAACATCTTTCCTGTGGTCTCTTTGGGCATTCACACATATGTAGTGCCCACGTGTGTGCAAACACACACACACACACACACACACACACACACCTTTAAAAAGAATAACACCACTTCTAGAGAAAAAGAATTACAAATGAAAAGCAGCCCTTGATTAAGATGACTCCTGGAGGCACAAAACAGAAAGTATCAGTTATGGGGTGCATTTTGCATGATTGAAGAAACTCTCCTGTAATAAATAAATGAATAAAAAGGTAATAAAAACTTCAATCCAAGCTGAAGGTGAAGATCTATGGCATAGAGAGCTTAGATCCTAGATTTAGTTTCCAACATCAAAAACACAAAACAGCAACAGTGAAAACTAAACTGCTACTTATTGGTGACTAGAATTTGACGTGTCTCCACATAAAGAGATTTAGTATGGATGGCGAGAAGCGGGAACTTTACAGCTTTATATTTCAGAAGATACTCAAACAGCCAAATCTTTTGCTCATCAGTCACAAACACATCAGTAACTAGAATGGGAAGATCCTGACAGCACTCACATTGAAACACTGTCCTAGATCGCTTTTGATAGACTAGGCTGACTATACTAATAAATGAAGTATATCCTATGAAACATAAAGGCGTCGATGATCTAATAGCACAAGATTTATTTTGCCAACACTGAGAGAAGAAAATATGGTTACAACCAGAAATAAAATGTGATGGGGAAAAGTAAATCTAAAATCTTTCCTATAAAAACAACAAAACTTCTGGGGTCAACTCTAGTGCATTTTAATGTGATACTTTATGTAATTAAAACTGGATTACAGAACACAGTTCCAAAAGCAAGGAAAACAACAGAACTTTGTAAGAAAAGGCAAATTACTACCTTGAAAAACTGCACCTTTCCCATGAAAATTAAACACATCCAAGTAGTGAAGGTGCTTAATGAGGTTATTTTTAAAACCAAGTTCAGGTCAGTTATTCAGTGAATACTAATAAGTTGTGAAATAGTTATTTTGGTACTTTCTCAAACAGCATAAATTCAACACTGGTATGATGTGAAAAAAGAAAAAGGAATAAAAATTCATGGGCGAGGAACTCACTTTCTAAACCCAAATCAGAGGACAATGCATACATCTTTTTCTGCTAGCCACCCTAGTGAATGTGAGGTGTTATGTGGTCCAGAAAACAAAGCTTCAAGTGTTAAAGAGAGCCTCCTAGGGGTAATTGGTTTTGTTTTTTTTTTGTTTGTTTGTTTGGTTTGGTTTTGGTTTTGGTAAGACAGGGTTTCCCTGTGTAGGCTTGGCTCTACCTGGAACTCACTCTGTAGACCAGGCTGGCCTCAAACTCAGAGATCTGCCTACCTCTGACTCCTAAGTGTTGGGATTAAAGTTGTGAACCACCTCTGCCTGGTTAATTGTTAGCTTTGATGACTCGGTGTCTTTCTTCTTTCCGAAATCCAGCTGCTCTGATGGGAATATTTATTTTAAAGAAAAGAGGAATAAAGATGCAGGTAGCAAAACTCAGTCGTGGGTGAAAGTATTCTAGTAGTTGGAATTGAAACCTGAATATAATTTATTTGGTGTGCATCCTTTGCCTCAAAAGAGGACCAGTAAGAAGCACCAGCTCAGGTAACAACTGTTTGGAAACAAGTAAGAAGTTCATACAGGGATAGACATCAGAGATTACAGCACCAGTGTCCATCACGGCTTACAGCAAGATAGACTATGTGGCTTTCTGGGCAGCAAGTCTTGAAACAGAGGTAGTGGTGGCGATTCAGAAGTAGTCAGATTAGGGGCCCCTCCTCGCTGTGACAAAAGAAAGCCTTCAACAGAAATTAGAGCTGTCCCCTCTCCCCGAAAATCAACAAGATCATTATCTCCAGCAGCTGAACACCACAAGACACACATTTGTCCTGAGGCCTGGAAGTCCAAATTCTAGGGCACTGACAGAAGTGTTTGCAGATGCAAGATAAGCCATCCCCAAACACCACGATCACAGGGATGTGTTGCCAATGAGGCCTTGCTCTTTTGAGAAATATTTAGTTGAACTGATCAAGATATTCTTCTAGTGTGTCCAAGAGTGAATTCAAATTTTATGAGGCCTGGAGTTTATTCAAAATGTAGAAAAAAACACAAAACAACAACAAAAAATTATATATATTGACTTGAATCCCACTCAAGTCCTTCCCCATCTCTTTCAGTACTCAGATACATTGGACTCAACTGTTACTCTGCTGGATATGGACTTCAATCTTTTCTTTTTGAAGGAGAAAGCAGTCTCTAGAAAGAACAGCGAGGAAGGACTTTGGGGTTTCTTTATTCCAAAACAGAAATTTTAGCAAACTTTGAATACAAAGCTGCAAGGAGACAGGCCATGAATCAGAAAGAAAAACAGCCTTATGTCAAAACAGTGCTTTTGAAGCCCTGGTAAAATATAGCTTGTCACTAACAACTGAAAAAGAAGGAGGATGAGGAGGAAGGGGCTGATGAGATGGCCCAGCAGGTAAAGGCTGTTGCTATTAGGCTTTGAAGACTTGATTTCTGGATATCCAGAACTCACATAGTAAAAGAAAATTGACTCTTGCAAGTCCTTTTACCTCTACACATGTGCTAAGGTAGACACAGGTACATACATAGACACATACACACACACACACACGCAAACACACACACGTACACACACATGTGCAAAATGTAAGACGGAGTCATCAAAAAAACTGCTTGGCCCTTGTTGCTATATTCCTACCTGAGAAAGCATTGCTTTTGATGAGGTAACAGACAGAACTGAAGATTGTGGTCTATATGTTAATTACCGGAAGGATTTCCCACGGGCTAGTTTATGGCAATGGTGTTCTATAGTATAAACCTTTTCTGTTTTTAAGTCCTGTTCACTTCAGTGGCAGCTGGTGCTGGTCATGGTTATAGCATGAGTCCCTTGGGCCGTGCATCACGGCATCATTAATGTTGTGAGTTGACCTATCGGTTGAGGGGGTATGCCTCAGGCCCGTCATATTCCTGGCAGTAAACTCCCAACATGGCAAGTGATGGTGAAGCAAATAGTTCCTAGCATCTCTTCAGTTCAGCTTCCCCCTAGCTAAGCTTGGCCCACAGACAACCCAAACATTGGTTCAGCAGAAGCAGTGACAGGAATCTGGGGAGAAAGAGGAGGTAATCCTGGTTAATCTTGTTATTAATTTAATGCAAAGTATTACTTTCATCTGGATGCTAAGTGTACCCTATAGGTCCATGTGCTGAGTGTTTGCTCTCCAGCCTGGGATGCTCCTGATGGGCAGTAGGACCTTTGGGAAGTGGAGCCTAGTGGAAGGAAGTTAGCTAGCTCACTGGGAGCATGTTGGGACCCCTTCCCTTCTTCTTCTGTCCTCTCTCTCCTTCCCAGACACCATGAACACTTTTTTCCTTTACCACAGGTTCAAATCAGTGGGGCCATACTACTGTGGACTGAAACCTCTGTGACCATGAGCCAAGATAATTCTCTCCAGCTCATGCTATCTCGGGCCTTTGTCACAGTGACAGAAAGCAGACTGAGACACGCAAGCTCACATCTCACATGAGCATATTGCTAGGGCTCGTGTCATAGTCTGGAAAGGGTCTGTGAAGACCAGGGACCCTGCTGCTTCACAATCTTGACTGGAGATTTTTGGTCTAGTTTAACTTAATCATAGACACTTTGGTTTTTCCAAATACTTGACACTAAAAAAACAACAACAATCTGTCTTCAAGAGTGATACGGTGAGACTGAGACTAGAGTGCCACTACTAAACATGAAGAGCCAGAAACTAGCCTCTCTCCTTCCCCATTCATGTGCTCATCCCTGTAGAGCATTGATGATGTTGAGAAAGAGCAGCCCTTGCACTCCTAGGCTGGGCCACGCAGGGAGGAGCAAACCATCCCAGCCATTGCACAGGGTCCAGTCTTTGGTAGAGTCAGCTTCCTCACTAAAACTGAACTAATCTGACTAAACAGACAGCTCCCTCTTCCCTCCCAGTGACAGACTTCCTGACTTGAAATCTGAAAACAGACACTATTGCTTCCTAGTTAGCATTCCTTTGTTAGAAACTGGGCAGTCTCCTCAAGCAGGCAGATCATTTCTGGGGTTGCTCGTAATCAGATTGGAGGAATTTGAGCGAGCTGTCCTCCTGGGCAACGCATGAGGGCAGTGCCCGCCAGGTAGGCAAAGCAGCCAGATTAAAAGTCCGCATACCACATCAACCCCACTGTAAACAAACTGTGAGCTAAGACTGTACATTGTCTGAGGGTTAGGAGAACAACGAGGGACACATGACAGAGGCCACACACGGGCCACGAAGCTTAAAATATTTATATCTGGCCCATTGCAGAAAAAAACGCCGCAAGTCTTGAATCAGCAGTAAATTGTCTGAGGGAGGGCACTCAATTTCTCCTTGAACGATGTTAACAAGTCATATATCACCACCGATAGCGGGCTGTGACATCAACTCGCTGGTGGAAATCAAGATGTTACGACGCCGTTCTCTCAACCAAAAACGTACGCACTGAAACCATGACCTTCAGTGCTTCAGGATGTCTCTGTATTTGGAGAGAGTGTTATACGTTTTCCTGCCCCTGACACTGCTGATGAAGCTCCGCTTTCTACAAAGTCTGATCGGGTCTCGTGATGAGTTACGGTGCTTCCGATTGCGATTAGATGTGGACATTGGGTGAACCTTAGTCCAGCATAACTGGAGTCCTTATAAGAAAAGAAATTTGGAGATAGTCACCCCAGAGGGAGGACTGTGTGAAGACCCAGAGGGAAGGTGCCATCTGCAAATCAAGGAAAGAGGTGTTGGAAGAAAGCAACTCTCCTGACGCCTTGACTTTCGGGCTTTCAGAACATTGATGTGCACACATCTTAGAAATACGAGAAAGAGCGCATAAGAAGTGTCTGTGAGTGCTGTATAGTGAAAGAATGTTGATAAAATTTTATTATCCACTATATGTATATATTATTTAAATACACAGTTTTATGTATTTAGTTTTAACATGTGATATCTATTTTTCATACGGTTAATGGTTTAAAAACAAACAAACAAACAAAAAACAACCGCAACAACAAACCCTGGGCAGTCACTGGCTTAGAACAGAGTATTTGCTCAGTGTATTTGCTAAGAGCACCCTACCAAGGTCCCTTCTGCGTTTGCGCACCAATTTCTACTCTTTTTTGTGTTCTTTGTCTATAAGGACTGCTGTCCATCGACTGTCACTTCTTCTAACCTGATGCTACAGTCTCTTTTGCCCTCATGTCCTAGCCTTTGCTGTGAATGAAGCTGTTTTTTCCCAACATCAGACTTCACGTTGTTTTGATTTGTAGCCATGCTCAGGACATCTACAAGTAGCTAATTTGGTTACTGGCTGGGATGCAGTAGCTGTCTGCTATTTTCTAAGCAGCGTGGCTTCCATCACCAGGCAAAAGCCTCCATTTCTCTTAGGGAGTCAGTTCTGGTCCTCCGTCCTGTGGAGAGGCATGCGACACAGGCTAGTGAAGGGCTTCCCTGATACTTGACGTGTGATCCTCTGTTTTAACTACTGTGGGAACCTGCAGCCAGTTTTCCTTCTGGATAGAAGGTCCTCTCTGTGGGATAAAGCTCAGTTATCCTTGGACATTGTCTGGCAAGCGATGGTCCCATGAACTGTTAATGGGCTGGTCTTCAGGCCACACCTCAGTGGGTGGGCTTAAGAGGCTAGAAGCTGGACTCAGCATCAGGTGGATGAGAGGAAAGAAGGCTACAGAGTAGAACTGATAACCTTAACCACTGTGAAAGGAATGTATGTCACATATGGGAAGCCTCCCTGCTGGGCCAATAACTGAACTGAATCAATTGGTAGGTAATAAAAAAAAAATCTTTCAAACATATTATTGGGCTTAGAGGAGGGGTCACTGTAATGAAGACTGACTACAGATAAGGACTCCTACAAACATAACAATTATTCTTTCATTTTAATTCTAATTAAGAAAAAAACTAGAAAGGCAAAAATTATGGAAATAAAGGGGTATCTTCAAATCTAGGTTCTTTGCATTATCCTAGCAGACAGTAGATTTACACACAGACAGCCACTCAGGCGTGCGGATGTTTCCCCACTTGCCTGTGCTGAAGTTTCCCCAAGCTTTGCTTGCTGTGTAGAAATAACCCCCAAAAGCACAAGGGTGGGTTTTCCCCATCCAAAAAACAAAAACAAAGAAAAAAACCTTATTCCAAGACAGCATTGTGTAGCATTGTGTAGGAAATATGATAACTTTATGACTATATTTCATTAAGATCTTGATGCCCTTCCAGTCTCTAGGGCACTAAGGGATTAAACTTACTGACCTGCAAAAAGAGGCCCTTACCGAGTGCTTCCAGCCCATGGCATAGCATGACCAGCTGGCTGGGCGGCTATTCGCTATCTAAGCCAACAAGAAGGCTTAGCAGTGATGACTTGCCCGTGTGAAGCTCAAAGTGCTCCTACAGATGCAGCCAACTGCCCATCAGCTGCTTCACCCTCCTTCTGTGAACACCTCCACAGGGCTACTAGGGACTTTGCCTTCCGGCTTCTTATTTTTCACCATCCTATTTCGGGGTTCTTCTTGTCTCTGCAGGGTACCAGCATACCTGCTACTAGAATTCCACTTACTCAGACTTAGAGTTTTTCTTTCTTTCTTTCTTTCTTTCTTTCTTTCTTTCTTTCTTTCTTTCTTTCTTTCTTTCTTTCTTTCTTTCTTTTTCTTTCTCTCTCTCTCTCTCTCTCTCTTTCTTTCTTTCTTTCTTTCCTTCTTTATTTTTTTTTTGCCTTTAGTAATTCTCTTGAGATTTTTTTTTCACCCCCAAATGTCTAGAAAGTCCTATCCAAAGGTTGTATCCTTGTCTTTGCTTGGCCTAACTTTTGGATGAGATTTTTCTCCTCTTTGGCCTTTCCTATAATAGTGAATATTGGTCTCTTGTGTAGGCTGATATCTTCTTTTCTGCCCTCTGGGACTTCATGGCTAAGTCCCTGGAGCTGCTAGGATGTCAATGGGATGAAACGTGCCTGCTTATGCTGCCCATTTCACCTGCATCTCAAAACGAGGCAGCCTCAAAACAGCCTATCTCCCTGCTTGGGTTAATTCCATCCACTGACTGAGAAGGTTTGAGCGCCTTCCTTTCTCTTCACCCTCAAAAGGAAACAAGGCATCTGCATGGCTGTGACCACAGCTCAAACCTTTATCGCCGAGGTAACTCTCTGACTAGTCAGTTTGCCTCTTTCGTCCTTATCACCCCTACTCAGGCCCCTCCCCTGCCGCTGCCCCCTTAAAACACAGACATACTTATTTGACGCTCTTAATTACAATCCTTCCCTGTTTCCCCCAGCCGATAACAGCAATTCCCACCCAAGGATCTTGTTAAAATGCAGTTTTGACTGGAGTTGCCATCACAGGATGCCGAAGCCAGTGTTTAAAGATTCAAATCTCACCGCCTGAAACCCCAGGTCCCTTATGCCCAGGCCACTGCTCAGGACGCATGGTTGCCTGCACTTGTTCCATCCCAGCCCTGTGCAAATGCAGCTACTGCTAATGGATGCCCTTGGCCTGGGGAACCCCTTTCTATTGACCATGATTTTAGCTTTCAGATAACCTCCTCTAACAAGGCATTTCTGGCACTCTTGTCCATGACAGAATTGGGTTTAAAAGCCTTCCTCCTGTGTTTTAATAGCACTCTGTTTTTTCAGTACTAGAGGTCAAACCTCAGTGCATGCTAGGAGACCCCTTTTGGTGTAATCACTTAATATATAAAGTAACAGAACGATTTGTACACATTTGTCTCCTGTCTCTACCATGTGGCTGGTCCATGGCTTTTCCTTGGGGAAACTGTATTAGTCAGTGTTCTCTCAAGGAATAGAACTGGTACTATTAATATATAGGCCAAGAACTGATATAATATAAAAACCAAGAATTTGGTAGTTGTTTAGTCCATGAGACAGAATGTCTCTACAGTCCTGACCTGGTGCTGGTGTCATCAGTCTATGTTGGAATCCCGAAAACATAGGTTCTAATGGCAGCCAAAGAGTGCCTCAGCACAAACTTGCCAGTGAGGGCACACAGGTAAAAAACAAAAGCTTCCTTCTTCCATGTCCTTATATATGGGCTGCCAGCAGAACCTATGGCCCAGATCAGCATGGTTCTTCCTACCTCGAGTGAGCCAGTCAAGAAAATCCTTCACAGGCTTGCCCACATGCTCCAGTTTTACTTGACCAAGCGGGGACCTTTGTTTCTTGAAGGCTTTATGAAAAGTGAGTTTGGAGTTATAGTTCATCCCGCTTTGTTTCTTTCTTTTTAAAAACTTTTTTTTATTTATTACAATTTATTCACTTTGTATCCCAGCTGTAGCGCTCCCCCCAATCCCCTCTCAATCCCGTCTTCCCTCCCTCTTCTCCTCCCATGTCCTTTCCCCAGTCCACTGATAGGAGAGGTCCTCCTCCCCTTCCATCTGACCCTGGCCTAACAGGTCTCATCAGGACTGGCTGCATTGTCTTCCTCTGTGGCCTGGCAAGACTGCTTCCTCCCCAGAGGTTGGTGATCAAAGAGCCAGCCACTGAGTTCATGTCAGAGACAGTTCTTGTTCCCTTTACTGGGGAACCCACTTGGACACTGAACTGCCATGGGCTACATCTGTGCAAAGGTTCTAGGTTATCTCCATGCATTGTCCATGGTTGGAGTATCAGCCTCAGAAAAGACCCCTATACCCAGATTTTTTTTGGTTCTGGTGCTCTCCTTGTGGCACTCCAGTTCTTTACAGGCTTTGCAGCAAAGGATCTCCTAGATCAACAGGTCAAGCCTGTCACCCTCCCAGTTCTCCAGTCCCATTTCAAATCCCTTTTGATAGCCTGTGAGATATGAACCAGGTGTGGATTAGGCCACATTCAGAAGATAAAAATCAAAGGCAATTTCCATACTGGTAGGGAATAGATGTTTCACAAGCTCTTCAGTGTGAAATGGTTCAATAATATCACATTTGTTTCACGGTTCTTAACAATTCACATTTGAGTTGTTAGCATGGAGGGTTTTTTTGTTTGTTTGTTTGTTTGTTTGTTTTTTTTACTTAATGAAAATCTCACTAAATTTTTCATGAGGCTAGTGGTAAGAGAACAAAACTGTGTAACAGCCTTACACACACACACACACACACACACACACACACAAATATATTACACATATTCCTCTAAGATATTCTTTTAATATTTTCATTGGGTCATCAATTGCTTATCTTCATTTTAGCTTTATAGTTTCTTTTTTATCATTAGACATGGCTAATAAAGAGAGAGATTAAAATACATTTGAAATATTTGACTGTTTGGCCAGGTTGTACAATCTCCTAGACCACTGGAAAGTGATGATTTTATGAGAAATCTTCCTCCCTCCAGCCCTCCTGCCTCTTCCTCTTCTTTCTTCTCCCCTCCCCTCCCCCTTCCCCTCAGGAGAGATATTATCACAGGGAGAATAAACTCTTATAACACAGCTAAAACTCATCTACCACTTCCAGCAACATCACACAATATCTTATTAATCGTACAAATTAATGAACGATCTATGCATTTCTGAACCTTTGCATATTGGTACCTGCTCAGTTTAAAAGCCATTTCACTTGGCTAACTCTTCCTTATCAGTCAGACACTGAAGTGATTGCCTCATCTGAACCGACCTCCTCCTGGTTATCAACACTTTCGCTGCTGGAAGTCTGATTTATTTGCGTGCTCTGCACCCTCCCCCCTTAGAGCTTTACATATCCTTAGCCTGGATCACAGGGTTAGCGCATGCAATGCTCAAGTTAGGCGGGGATAATGTCCTGTGCTACGGATGGCATATGAACGCACCACTTCACACCGGCGGCAGCAGGTTTGCCAATGGGAGCTTCTGGAGATGCAGAGGTTACACTGGATTATCGTGTGTGGTGACCCAAGGGGCCCTTTCAAGAATGAGGAGGAGTGTCTGAGCTGGAGGAAGAGACGGGAAGTAGCTGGCCAGCGTGCGTGATGAGACTGTCAACAAGGCAGCCGGTTTTCGTCTGGAACCAACAGAAGTCACCCTGTTCAACACTGCGCATCGGCGTGTGAGATCTCCAACCTGAATTCTTACATGTGTCTGTTGAGCCACCTCATCTAGACAGTTTATCAGCATCCGCTCAGGGGACTGCTGCAGTGTTTAATTAATGTGTGGTGAGAACAGACAGGCACCTCTGCTCCCATCTTCTCTCCTTCCTGTGCTGTAACTCCTTTCCTTAGCAGCAATGAAGGGCTGATCACTGTAGCTTTCTGCTGGTCCAGCAAGCACTGCACTGGGCACTGCGTGGCTTCCCCCAGAGCCAACATCATAGTTAAAGATCTTCTGTATTGCAAAGTGGTACGAGATGACGTGAGAAATCTGATTTGTTCTATGATTTTACTTTAAAGAAACCTCTAGATCCTCTGACAGTGAATGTTGCAGTGAGGTAAACTTATGCAGGCCTGCTTCCCCTCAGACACACCTTCCTCCTCCCTTTAGAACGAGGTTTTCGGACCCTCTTAGGTAATCTAACTACCACAAAGACTCACATGCTACAAAGGGCTTCTTAAAAGGCAGGTTTCACTGCTGCTGCCATCTTGAAGGCTGTTGTTGTTCTGGGGCTGGTTGAAATTAAGAAGCCTCTACTTGTATCTAGACAGCAAGCCTCTAGATGTCGCCACTGCCCAAGCCCTGTTACCAATGGACAGCCTGCTCACACACACTGGCTGAGCACTTACTCTTTCTCAAGATTATCCAGCAGGTGTGTGTGTGTGTGTGTGTGTGTGTGTGTGTGTGTGTGTGTGTGTG
>NW_026586662.1:4602674-4637222 GCF_907164565.1 Psammomys obesus
TGTGTGTGTGTGTGTGTGTGTGTGTGTGTGTGTGTGTGTGTGTGTGTTTGAATAACAGAAAATTATCACTCTTCTCCCTTTTTGTATAAAATTAAAGAGATAAATAACATACCTGGTTACCTGTAAATGCTATTCCTTTGGTCTATTTTCCTACTACATCCAGGCTCCTTTTGCTAGATGGGTCTTGCGGCTCTTTTCAAGGGACCTCAAGTTTGTAATGCTCCTGCCTCAGTCTCCCAAATAGCTAAGACTGCACATGTGTGTCACCACACCACACCGGATGGGTATATGTGTGTGTATATAGTCTCTTCATTAAAAGTGTACTAAGATCCATAAGCATACAGAAATGATTTTTCTTGTGCAGCACACTCCAGTATTTTCCCTTCCACTGGGTTTATCTGAAGTTTTAGAATCAATGGTATGTCACTCTGTGTTTCGAGGTAGTGGCAAACAGCAGGCATCAAAGAACGCATTAGAGATCAGAAAACACCGTGACCAACCGGGATTCACTAAAACCAGGTACCTTCCCAATCTAAGATTTTGCTCATTACGAATTATGTTGAAATAAGAATGCTACATAAAAGGACGCAGAAAGCCTTTGTTCCACTTTGGTTTCTGTTTCCGTTACAAACACCAGGATCAAAAGCAACCTGACAAGAAAAGGTATTATTTTATCTTACAGCTTACAGTCCCCCGTGAAGGGGTGTCAGGCTGGGAACTCAAGCCAGGAACGTGGAGGCAGGAACTGGAGGAGGGCTGCACACTGGCCTGCTTTCTTACACCACTCAGGATCACCTGCTCAGGGGTGGCACTGACCCCAGTGGGCTGGGACCTCCTTTACCTATCACAGATCAAGAAAATGCCCCACAGACGTGGCCACCAAGCACTCTGATAGAGGCAACGTTTCAGCTGAGGTTTCCTCTTCCCACATAAGTAGTTTGTATCAAGCTAACTGGCACAGCCCCAGGGGGAGGTGAGAAGTCTGCCATCAAGAACCATCCTGTTCCGTATGACCTTCCATCCTCTCCTCCATCAGACCAGGTGCAGGGACTTAATGTTAAAATGTGTCCATTTCCTCCAAAGCTCTTGGCTGAGACTTTCCTTTTGTCGTTAGCATTGCTCACTTTAAAAGCGTATTTATTTTTAATTGTGTGCATGTGTGTGGGTATTTGCACATGAGCGCAGGAGTCCATGGCTGGAGGCGCCGGAGTTACGGACAGTGTGAGCTGCAGACGTAGAGAAGGACGTTCAGGTCTTCTGTAAGAACGGTATGCACTGTTAACTGGTGAGCCATCTCTCTTCCCCCACAGCACTGCCTCGGTGGCACTCTTTCCAATTACGTTGACTTTACAGATCACTGTGGCTGAGGGGCATTCTTCATGGCCTCGGCCCAGACTAAGGGTTGACTAGATCATAAGAACATCCTGTTGAAAGATACTCCTGTTCTTCTCTCTGCAACCTGGTAGAACTAAAACTTGAGACAAATGTCCACTAAAACTAGATATCTACATGTTATATATTGTATAACATATACACATACAGATCAATCAAAATATGGGCGCTTGCACGATCCCACATTTAATACATCTGCAGTCATTTCCCACATCTTTCAATGTAGCCAAAGTTATTATTAGGCAAAGAACTTCACTTTGACTATAATCACAGCTACTGTAAGACAAGAGAACACGCTCTTTTTACCATCCACCCACTCATTCTACTTAAGAAAAATTCTGAACAGCACTTAGCTCATACATTGGGCTACATCTAGTAACCGCTAAAGTGCCAGATTTCTGTCACACTTCTACCTACAAGCAATTTCTATTGATCTCTGACTTTAGAACTGAGGCCAGTAAGAAACCCAGGAAGGCCAGAGTTGTTCTGTTGTTGTTGTTGTTGTTGCCTTGCTTTGTTTCTGAGTCAGAGCAACAACCCAAAAGTTGTTAGTGTCTAAACTGACTGGCTAGTTAAGGGTTATAAAATATGCACGACATTAAATGGATTTTGATCATATTGAAAGAATAGACAGTATATAGACAGATCCATTTGTATAGAACAGCAGGAGCAGCAACCCTTTCTCAGCTATTAAAAAGAAATCAGGCTATTCAGTTAAATAATGCTTTGCTTAAAACAGAAGTCCCAAATCTCCCCATGTGGCGGACACTGCAGTCAATGCGTGACAAATTCTGGGCTTTCGGATGAAGACCATCAGCTCCCAGAACCAACAGTCGTACTAAGCCCTGCCTTGTGGACATCACCGTAGTCCACAGTACAGCGCCAACTGGTGCAGAGGATCCAGGGCAGCCTTCTCCGCTATGGTGAGAGCACGCGACTTTCATGTGCCCATCAAGGTGCAGAATGGTATTGGCATTCTGAATATGGATCTGCTCCTCTGGACTTGGTCAATGTGTCCTGATGGCACTCAGATCCCCAAGGTATGCACGAGAAAATCAAAACATAAACAGGGTACACACGGAGGCTCAAGTGTGCAGAGGTGAGCACAGCATCCATCAGAAATAACACATCCTGGACCAGGCGTCCCTCAAAGCTGATTCCGTCATCATTAAAATGATTTTTCTTTGACTTTGCACTTCCTCAGAGTTAGTGAAAGGAGGGTCTCTTCCAGGGTCACCAATCTAACCATCTAACTACCCACTGACTTGCTGGAAGCCTTGAACTTGAACTGAGAGTCGGGGTGCATGAAATCACAGAGCTGGCACCTTTCCTTAGGAGAGCTGCCTGGTCCTTCACTTCAGGTATGACCTTTTAGGGCAAACAGGAGGAGGTTTTTGCAGTTTTGTTGTTGTTTTTTGTTTTGTTTTGTTTTTTCTTGCCTTAGGAGTAAATGGGGGAGGAGTGATGAGAACACACAAGTGTGCCCAAGGACAAGCTCTAATAGCCAGGTGCTTTAGACATTACAGAAATATTGAGTTCTTAATATTTATTGCTTTGAAATTCAAGGGACTAGGCTAAGGCCAATGCTCTAAAAACATGTTAGTGCTTATGATGAATACCCGGTGATGAGAAATTGCTTTACATTATAAGCTTTCTACAACGCTTCAACACCACAGTGCTTCTTTTTTCCTGCTTAAAGTGAATATGTTGGGTTTGGTTATGTAGACCAGCTTGATCTTGAACTTTTACTCCTCCTGCCTCAACCTCCCTCCCAAGTTCTGGGATCACACACAGGTTGAAATTAAATTTCAAGAGCTTAATGAAACTGGGTACACAATCAAAACAAGGATGAAGCCTCAACCTGGCATCTTCCAGACGCACCTGTGACAAGGCCGTTCCTCGGCTTAGTTAGTTGCTGAATCACTAGCTCTCCGATGAGATCAATTCGGCAAAGCAAACATATTTCCTGTAAGATGTTTTTACTTAGATTACCGAGGTTTTCCAAACACTGGCAATCTCATCCTTAACAAACATGACTGACTCCAGATGTCACTAAGAGTTCCCTTTCGTAGAACTGCTTTATGACGTGTTGCGGTCACCAGTTTGTTTCACGGATTTGCTGCGAATCACTTTTGAATGGCTGCTCTGTGGTAAGAGTGGGAATTCCATTAAGCACTGAAGGGTCAGATGCTAGCTTTCTCAGTAGAAAAGGGTCCTAGGTGAGATGTGGCTCTCCTACTGTGCTTGATGGAGGCACAGTAGGTCAGCAGTGTGGGTGGCTTGTGCCTGCATAGTCCCTTAGTGACTGTGTACCTTCGGCCTGACCAGTGTGACAACCCCTTTGGCCTGGACACTAATTGCTCCAGGCTGCCTTTCAACACTGCCACCTGTTCCTTCTATAAGCATGGCTGCCCATTTGCTCAGCAGGCCGTAGCCTGTACTCCATGAGTTGTTTCCTGCTTGACCAGCAAGCTTCCCGACGTCCAGGGACCGTAATTGGATCTCCTCCAAAGACTTCTGAAGGGCAGCCTCCCTTCATGAGTCACCTTCTTGGGTATTCTCCATCACCACCCCTGGGGGGTTCTTATATCTGATAGGCTCTTTTTTTTTTTTTTTTCTTAAATCAGAGTCCAGCAGTTCCTTATATTCATCTCCCTCGTTTAAATCACTGTGTGATTCTTATCTCCTAATTGGTCTTAGACTAACATAACATATTTCAAACTTATAGCTGTCAGCAAGAGAGAGAGAAAAAAAAGATAAAGAATCAAAGTTCCAGTGATAAAGTAAGAAAAAATCGGGACTCAGCACAGGACCTCATAGTGAATTACCAAACAGACTGTTGCACACCCTAAGACTGCACATATTTCATCTGACGGCCAGCTTTGTGACAAATTTATGGCCCACACGTAAAAAGAAGACACTCAAGCAAAGGCTCTCTTAGTACAAAAGCAGGGCAAACTAAAGACAATTAAACACACGAGAGAAGCAATGTCAACATTTATACTCACAGGCAGCGTAGCAAAAGCACTAGACTCTAACAGCAGCGTGCAAACATAAGCATTAAACTGGCCCTCGGCAAACTCACCAAAATGGTTCTAGAAGAGCAGGGTCTCACCTTGACCAATGCATCTGGGCATGAACTCGTGATTATGCCCTCACTGGAGATGGAAAGGTTCGTTTTTCCCGGAAGTTCACCAATTTAAAGACATAAGGCAACATACAAAGGAAAGAAAAAAATGACTTAAAGGCTAGGGACATAGCAGCATAATAAGGAGTGCTTGCTTAGCATGTATGAAATCCTGGCTCAACCCAGCACAATGGGATAGACAGACACACACACACACACAGACTTGGCACAGATACTCAGGTCTTGGCTGGACAGCTTACTTGAAGATCTTTTTTCCTCTGCCATGTCACACAAATTACCGTATGATACCGATTCCCAAGCAAACCACCAGACGTAAGTTGTAAGGGCATACTGAAAATAGCACCAACAAAGAGCCACTTGCTAAGAGTCACTAATAAGCAGCTGTTACTAATGGGGAAAGCTTTAGGAGGAAACAGACCTTGACCAACATCTACAGCTCTATCCTCCACACGGGGCTGAAGGGATGCCTCCTGAGAAAGACTCCTCCACGTTACTGTCTGGGCTTGGCAGAACTCTTGAAGCTGTCTAGCTGGATTCCAGCAGTTTTTGCTTGCGCTTACGACAGATGGAGCTCTTTGCCCACTGGGGTTCCCATAAGGCTGCAGTAGCAGAGCTGGTCACACTGGCCTGCCCTTCATTGAGAGGCAGCACGGTGCCCGGGTGAGTCATGACTGGGAAGGTTTCTTGTTGTTCGGATGTTGTCCACAGGTGTGAATGCTGTAGTGATTTTAGCAGCTAAAATCCTGTTGGCAGAGCCACTTTTGGGGCAGGCTGGATAACCGGCCAACATCCAGTTTCTTATACATGATCAGAATGCTGGCCAAGGCGGACAGACATTTACTAAGACAGCCCGTGTGGAACCTGCAGCCAGGGGTTCCTCGGGTTCCCAGGCTGAAGACTGCTTCAGGCTGAATTCAGGCTGAATGCTGCTTCTGTCATCACATTTTGTCCCACATTTCCGGGAGCACATCGGGGTCAGAGACGGGAGGAGAGAGGAGAGGGGAAGCCCTTCTGTTGCCAGACTGTTAGCCTTCGGGCATGACTGCTGTCCTTGGCATTTGTCATGGAGCCAAGCTTTAGATGTTCCCAGACCCCAAATCTTCGTATCTACCTAGTGATTTTATTAGCACATGACATGAAACGGATTGGCAGGGAGAAAAATCAGGGGAGGTTAAGCACGTGGAATGAGTGAGATGATGACATTAATAACGTAAGTTTGATTAACAAGAATGTTTATTTTTAACATGTTTCTGCCCACTGAATAAAGTGAAATCCTGCACAGGTATGAAGTTCATGAACACAGCAGATTATGGGTTCCTAAGCTACAGGACTAGCAGCAAATGGAATGCAGATGGCTGATGTCTCTCAGGCTTGCAAGAACTATTCAACTAAATCATTCTCACTACGGGGAAGTTTCCTAAAGTAATTAAAAAAAAATGAGAAAAAAAAAAAGAAAAAGAAAAAAAAATCCTCCACTGAATTATCTTAATGGCAAGAATATTATAGGTTTACCTCAAAATAAATATTTCAAGAGAATAGCAAAATGAACGTTAAAACTCCTGGCAGTCAGTTTTAAACTTTGGCAATACAACCAGAAAGAAATGTCCAAAGAGCAACTTATCCACATCCACGTATCTCTGTAAGCTTTGCAGATGACTGGGGAACGAAGGGCTAAGTCCCAGGAACGTTCAGCACGGTTCTGCAGATTACAGCTGGCATCTGTGCGGGTCATTGCATCCCCCTTTGAAAGCAGAAAATACAAAATGCCACTGTGACCTAGTTCAGACACAGGGCAACTCCAGACATGAGCTCTGTTAGATGATGGGAAACAGGAGGCTGGAGAGAGAGATGTCATGCATTCTGACAACCCCTGGCACTGCCAGTGTCCAGGAGAAGAGACATTCCCTCCAATAGAAAAAAGAAGAAGAAAAAGCAAACAAACAAACAAAAAACCAAAAACGCTTTGCACTACAGGGGCAAAAAGCTGAATGAGAAAGTCATTTTGGCAGCTATATCAGAAAAGACGTTTGCTGTTTCTTTCAGTATTATAAATGAAGAATTTAACCAAGACCTAAAAGTATTTTAAATGTATTTACTTCTCAAGCAAAGAGTGATACAGAACAGTGCTGCCTAGCAGGAAAATGAAAACCACATACGATACCTAAAATATCCGTAAGGGTGCAAGTAATCATTTTAATATCCAACTTAATATATTCAGGATATTGTTTTAATGTGTAACCAATTAAAAAACTATTCATGAGCTTCCTTAAAATGTTCACAATAAATATGAAATCTGCAATCTTTACACTTAAACCATGGCAGGAACCCAAGTGGGCACATTTCAAGGGCCCAGTGCCTCACGTGGTTCGCTGGTATGATGGGCAGCGCCACTGTGAACTGCAGAGCTTCATTCCACGTAACACTGGTGGGCACAGACACTCGCTCTAAAGCGTCTTCAGGGGAAGGTTTAGTTATGATGATTTTTATTACTATAGGGCCCCCTATTACGTATAACAGTGTAGAGGTCTGTTTTATAAGTTCTTTTCAATTTTTGTTCTATTCACTGTAACAAGTTTTTGTTAATATAAAGTATCAGTGCCCACAGTCTACTGAAAATGACCCTCACCAGGAAGGGAAGCTTGCATTCTATTCTAGTTCCTTGTAGCTCCACCCACATGGAAGCTCCTGCCCCTGCCATTCACTAGGTTATGCTCCGCACTCATGGGTCTTCTTTACCCAGCCTGAGCATTATCCCAGCCTGAGCTTAAGTTCAATAGAACCCCCTGTGACTTAGCAACCATTTTTCTTTTAAGTGTCATGCCGTGTTTGGCCCATTGCTCCAGGCCCACTGTCTGCTGACATCCTAGGCAAACATGCACACACAAGCATAAAGTCTGTATAAAGATTCCCTTCTGGTGAAATCCCGTAAGGCAGACTGAATCGTAGCATTAATGACATCGATTTCCTGCCAAATAATCAACTGATAAGGCTTACGATACCTTCAGAGATGACAGCCCCCTAGAGCAGAGATGTCCCCAAGCATGTCTCATGGCTGTCAACAGGATGTAAAGTAGAACACTCACCTTCACCTCCTGGGCAGAATAAACATGCATGTGTATTTCACATTTCTGGAAAAAGCTTCAGAAGACTGTTTATTCCTGGCTTCTCTCCACTAACTCCTGGGCTAGAAGTATGTCTCAGTGGTAGAATTCCTACTGAGTGCAAGGCCCTGGGTTCAATCCCAAGCAATATAAACAGAACATCCAGTAACTAAAAACACAGCCACATAGCCAAATAGCAGGGAAGTTCAACACAAGAATCCCATGATAAACATGTTCTATTTACTAGTGATTAAAAAAAAACACACAAAGCCAAATGAAACCATGAGATACTATTTTACACTACACGCTTGGCACAAATGTCTCACAACCGTGCAGGTTGTTCAGGATCAGTAGTCCTGGAAGAGTTAGCATTCCAGTGGGAGTTACACACTGGTGCCATAGCTTGAGGAAGCACTCTGTCTCTGTCCTTAGAGCTAATGTGTGCTCTTTCTATACAGGCAGCAATACTACTTCACGTGTGGCTCCACTCTTGTGTAAGAAGTCAAATGAAAGAATATTCATAGTAATATTCCATATTGTTGACTATATCCATAGTCAACAACTGGAGAAAAAAATGTTATATATTCCTATAGTGGAATAATGTGTAACAATGAAAGCCCCCACTGCAGTGGACATTAAAAGAAATACAGTATCTGGTTTAATTCTGTTTATTTTTCTTGAAGGATACATACATGGAGACGGAGTGCTAAAGGGTAGGAAGGCTTCGATCCACACAAATACAGGGTAAGGCTTTCTTTATTCAATAGGGGTAAGGAGGAGGTCAGGAAAGGGTATGTGGGGTGCCTAGGAGGAAAGGCAATAAGGCAGGCAGCAGGCATACAGGGGTAACTAATTATTACTCTTTATGGTTAAGTAGGTATGTATATAATCCAAAAATCTATAAAGTTGGGATGGTTTTAATAGGGAAAAAACCATTGGCATTTCTGAAGATGAGCTGTGGGAGTCCTGGAAACTTACCTGGCCTGCCACTGACAGTACCTGCTGCCTCTGCTTGCTCTCCTCCTCCTCTTACTGTACTGTTGAGGCAGCACCCATCACGTTGTGAGGGCGTAACACATGCTGGCAGAAATGGCAGCCGTACTAATCTGCCGCTGTGTTTAGAGCTGGAAACCCGCCCTTGGGAATCTAGGTCACAAACAGGCAGGAGCTGTTTACTGATTTGGCCTCATGAGTTGACACATTTCTTCCAGCTTATAGCTTATTGCCTCTGACCCCTCCTCCACCCTCCTTCTGTCCTGGTGTTAAGTTCTGCAATTGTTTCTTGGTGTGTTTAGCCTTAGCTCCCGCCTTCAGAAATGTTTTCTTCTGCTGCCCAATGTGGCCCAAAGAAAGACCAAGTGAGAGAAGTCACGGCCACCTCTGGTGTTTTTCTGCAGCCAGTATGAGACAAACCTCTAGAGGGGCTTCAGCGTGCCTGGGAGACCACATAATATACCTAGACTAGTGACTGAGTAAGCCCCACCTTAGCCCTGGACTGCCAGGGAGAGCTCTGTGCTCCTCCCAGTGTGCCCAGGCAGAACCACACGCATCCTTCTCAAGTAAGTGTCTGCATGAGCACTGCACTTAACAGTCTAACCCTTTCAGGGATGAGAGCAGAAACTCAGCTTGCTAGCGAAAGAGGAAGGATCCAGCTAACTCCAGAAGAAAAGCTGGAAAAGGAAAGAGAATGGAAAGAAACCAGTCCAGTTTCATATTGCATGTTTTCTGGAATTTATTCTCCTTTAATGTAGAACATAAAGTCTAAGATTTCACCAATGCCTTGAGAGACAAACACAAACAAACTGAGATCAAAACAATTGCACAGACTGAAGTGACCCAGACAGTCATGGGTAATTCTCTATAAAAGGTATCTCTAGAAAAAACAAACCCCATAAATCAAACAAAATAAAATCAAACAAACCAAACAAAACATAAAAAGCCTTTGGTACCTTTCAATAACAAATAAAATATTTAGGTGGCTAAATTCACACCATATAAAAATGCAAATGTTGGATTAACTTTATAAAATGGAAAAACTAAAATATATTAGCAACTAAGGGCAAAATAGCTTCTTCTTCTCTTTGATTTTAATAAACCCTACAATTTGGCAAAGTATTTCCTGAACTAAATTTTCTTCTGGTCTGCAGACACCTAGCAATATGGCATTTCATGTTCACCTAATGTTAAAATGGCACCATTTGGTCATCAGTGGCACATTTTCTTCGTCCTACAAGCCTACAGGATGTCAGCACTCTGCCTTGAAAGCCACTGGCAATACAGCCATGCCTGCACTTCTTTCCTAGGCTTTGAAGATGGTGGTGACTAAATCTAAAGGTAAGCTAATCAAAGGGAATAAGAAGAACACTATTTCAGCAAGTATGTACTTTTAGCACTTGGAAGGAAGAAGCAGGCATGAGTTCCAGGTCTACATAGCAAGACTGTCTCAAACAACAAGCAGAAAGAAGGAAAGGAAGACAGGAAGGAGAGAAGTCAGTCAGAAGTCAGATGGGTAACTATACGAGACCCAACATGCTCTGCACACACCACTGCCTGGGAACTTTAGTTGACTGCATAAACTGTGGCTTCTAGCCACTGAAGTAGGTCACTATCAGTAATCTCATTTTTCTCTGCTGACTTCCCAATGCTCGCAGAAGAATAATGGCAAGAAAATGATATGCAATGGTAACATATTGCATATGTTAATTAATGGTAATTCTAAGAACACCATCTAGTCAGCGTGTTTAACAGTATGGACAACTAAAAAGTTGTATAACAAATTCTGATAGCTTTCTCTGTCTCCTCAGCATTGTAGGATTGTTGTACCTACAATCAAAAACATGCTAAGATGTCACTTTGCCAAACTGGTTCTTAGCCCTCATTGGCAAGAGCAGACTTGATCAATGTAAGCTCATATGGTTTCTTTTTAAACTGCAACTTTTTAAATTGCTCTATTTTAAGTAGAAACATGTCTTGAAGGAAGACTCAAACTCAAGCACAGTATCCAGTTAGAAGAGGAAAAAAAAAATCCTGGGAAGTCCCTGGGATTTGTCAAATGGAATTTGCTTTGGATCTTGTTTAATACTAAACTACCTACTAATATCCATGACTTGACAAGCTTTCCCTAGAGGGAAAACTGTGCATCAATCATTTGGTCCATTCATGAAGAAAGGTGTCCTTTCTTCTGGTTGTAACAGGACTGCAAATCTCAGGCTGAGATCTGTTTTAGTGTCCAAAAAATGCTGCAGAACTGGCCACCATTAGTGAAGCTTTAGGTAGAGGTGGAGGGACAGCCACTTATTTACTCTTTCAATTTCTCAAACATTCCTTTCTCAGTATCAGAGTGAAAGGTCCAGCATCCTGCTGCTAGGGATAGGTGGAGATTTCAGTCAGCCTGAGTTTATCCACTCCAGGCTATCCATATGTTTGGCAAGTAACTCTAAAATATGCCGGATATAGAAAAGCTATCTCTGCTCTGATGAAATAAAAATGTTCAGTGTTCACCAATGTCCACCCAAAGGGAGTAGGGACTTTGCTTCCTAAGAACCAGTCAGGATCGTGCTCTAGACAGCCCCATTCTTGTCTATGCTGCTCTGAAATCTCACTTGTGCTCATACACCAGGCAAGAACACATGGCTGTGCTATTCTGGAAAGCTGGAGACTGTGAATTAGTCTGAAATATGAACAAAGGGAGTAGAGAGACTACAGTAAGTAACGTGGGAAATCACACTACACAGCAATCTTTGCGTCTTTTTTTCCTTTCCAGTGGTGCTGGGGCTGAGCGCAGAGAGAGCCCTGTGCGAGCCATGCAAACGTTCTACCATTGAGCCCCAGCCCCAGCAGTGCTGGCATCACGGATTCACAAAATATACCTAACCAAGCATTTCCTTTCTTCAAAAATATAATCCCTTCACAAAATAGAACAGGCAGCCGTTACTTTGGGGAGCTGCGTTTAAACATATATGCGCATGTGTGTGTGAGTAAACTGCAAGAGCTGAAAAATGCCTTCGCATCCTGACAGAGCAACTTTCCATTAGCTTACTATCTACGTAGTGCACTTCTTAAAATACATCTCAAGTAGTCTTAAGCATAGAGTGAACTTGCCCCCTTGCAGGAGATAAAAGAGGAGACATTTTCCAGAACAGCCATTCTTTTCTGCCCTGTAACTTGGTTGTGATCATCCCATATTGCAATGGTGGTTTTGGAAGCACCCGTAAAAGCCTGGAGAATGTACAGCGGTGAGGGTTTTCACAGAAAGTTGCTGAGAGCATCTAACTTTTCCAGCAGGTGTTATTACAAAGTACCAAAGTAGTGACATTTTGTGATTCTGCAGCAAGAACCCTCGGTGTCCTTTGTCAGCCAGCACTGCTTTCTTCTTTCCGATTCAAAGATGATACTGTGCTGGCAAACTGGTTTCAAGGAAGTGATGCAGGCAGCTCAGAGGGGATTGGGGTTATAATACTAGCATCTAATAAGACTCAGGATGGGCCCAACGTTTTCTCCCAATTGTCTATCAGTCATTAAGGAAGCAGACCTAGCACAGGTGATAGTACTTTCAGGTGAGTGGGGCGACTGCAGACAAATCAGAAAGTACGAGAATCCATCACCATCGTCCTGATTGGCTTAGAACAATCATGCAGTCCCCCATGTTCCTGTGTCCTCCAAAAACACCTTTTCCAGGTCAAGCGAAGTTACTGATTGTGCATGTGGCTTCATCACAGTGATGCATCAGGTAAGCAGGTGTGTGCTCAGTACCAGGGGTGCTCCAAAATGCAACTCCATCACCTTCTACTCTTTAGCTCTAAGGTTCAGTCTATTAAACAGAAGAGGAAAAAAGGCACAGTTATTATGCTGCATTGGTGAGAAAATTTGCCTTTGGCAACATATATTTTTTAATGTCAGGAACACAGATGGGGGAGGTCATAATGAGTCCCCCTCTGTGACTGATGGGAGCAAGTCCTGGCTTTTAAAGCCAGAGCCTCGATTTTAGTCATACACATCCAACCTGCAAACATACAAGTAAAGCCCCATTTTTCAGCAGCCACCAAGTCTCCTTCCTTTGAAGGAGCTGTGTGCTAGGAGCTCACAGCAGGGGAATGAAGACGCCCTGGTTAAGGGTGACCCTGGGTGAATGACATCAGAATGGCCACATTGGTCACAAAGCCTCATCACTGCCTAGTGCCACTCTGTCTGTCCCCATGGCCCAATTAAACAAGTGTCACCAGATATGGCCAAAGAGTGTACAGTGCCATCAGCTGTTGTGGACTCTGAAAATCACCTCCTGAAGGAAGATAGGGACTGGAAGCAGGGATTTCTGTAACAGGATCTGCCTGCGGTCTATTAGAAAAATGAACTTCGTGGCTTTTTTACCTGAATATTGCTAGTGAATGGGCTCCCTTTCCTCAGTTAGGGTGATTCCATGGAGGCCAGCCACTGCTGACTCTTGCCACTTGGTGTTCCCTTCCTGTTACTTCCATCTCCCCCAGCTTTGATGGGTGGAAAACCTTCATTTTACATGCTAGCAATTGATTTGTCTTTTACTTTAAAAAGACAAACAATATGTCCTGAGCCAGTGCGGCTGTTGGGCCACTGTGTAGTGACCTCTGGCCTTAACTTCTGCTTTGTGGAACAGCCCAGTCAGAGCCAATACACATCTGCCTGAGGGTCGTCATCAATAGTCTCCTGGCTACTGCATGGGGCAATGACAGATGCTAACGGCCAGCTTCTGTGCTTCCTGGCTTTGTCTTTTACGTGTGCATGCTGCAGCCGGTAGGAGAGATGACAGGGTCAGTTTTGCTGTATCACATCTACGACCACTTTGTCCAAGCCTTAAACTGAGCACTTTATAATGAATTATAACCAATGTGAATAAGCAACTAAAGGGGGGAGGCCCTTACTAGCTCTTATGTTTCCACTCGTCTTAGATGAAGATCAAGTGTGAGCACTGCTGTGCTCTACAGCTCTCATGGGTCAAGTATGCACATGGCTCACATACTATGCCAGGGCTGTGTGCTGTCCGAAGGGCTCCTGGCCAGGAACTCTGTTCCCAGGCCATGTCTGCCCTTTGAGGGACCAACTTCAATGGGACTAAGACCATATATCACACTGATCAACCACCACATTGATCATGTGCATTAAGAATGGACCCTGCAAAGACCATAACTTCTTTACAAATGCTTACAATGCCAGACATTGTATGTCTGGCGTCCTTGATTTCTACAGGAGCTCCACAAGGATAGCAATAGGTCTTTTCTGAGACTGTTTCTCCAACCAGGGACCATTCATGGAGATAACCTAGAACCCCTGCTCAGATGTAGCCCATGGCAGCTCAGTCTCCAAGTGGGTTCCCTAGTAAGAGGAACAGGGACTGTCTCTGACATGAACTCAGTGGCTGGCTCTTTGACCACCTCCCCCTAATGGGGGAGCAGCCTTTCCAGGCCACAGAGGAGGAAAACGCAGCCAGTTCTGATGAGACTGGATAAGCCAGGGTCAGATGGAAGGGGAGAAGGATCTCCCCTGTCTGTGGACTTGGAGAGGGGTATAGGAGGATATGAAGGAGGGAGGGTGGGATTGGGAAGGTAGGAGAGAGGGGGCTACAGCTGGGATACAAAGTGAATAAACTGTAATTGATATAAAAAATTTAATAAAAAAATCCCAAGGAGCTAAAAGAAAAGTAAATACTTACTAAAACTGAGAGTAGTTATTATAAGGCAACAAAAAGATAGAACAATCAAAATTATGCTTTCATAGATCATGAATAAATATTTTTACCGGAAAATTGAAACCATGATAACATTTTAAGCCTACAAAGAAAAAAAAAACTACAAAGATAATCATATATAGGCCTAAAACAATAAAAAGACTCTGAATGTTATAAAACATTACTGGGAGGAATTAAGAAAAAGTTATCTCAATAGTAGAGGACTTCATATTTATAAGTGGAATGCCCCTACAAATGTCACTTGTTTTTAAAATTATCTTTAAATTAAATAAAACATTTATTAAAAAAAAAAAAAGAGAGAGAGAGAGAGAATACATTGTGGGATTCCATTACTCTTGTTTTGAGCCAGGGTTTCAAGCAGCCTCATCTGGCCAGGACCTTGCTATGGAACTGAGGGAGAGCTTACATTTCTGACTCCTGCCCTCCAATTCTGCAGGGATGTCATACTATGCTCAGCTTAGTTAGTGCTGGGGTCATGCATGCTAAACAATCACTGCAGTGACTGAACTACAGCCCCGGCCTCACTGTCTGCAGTGTGGTCCTCAACCTTCCTAATGCTTAGAGCCTATAACACAGTTCCTCATGCTGTGGTGACTCCTAGCCATCACATTACTTTTGTTGCTACCTAATAGCTGTGATTTTTGTCCCTGTTATGAATCATCATGTACACATCTGATGTGCAGGATATCTGACACGCAACCCCTCGGAAAGGGTCATTCAACCCTCCCAAAGGGGTCATGCCCCACAGGTTGTAGACAACTGGTCTACAACAAAAACACCAGCCTGCTGAATCTACAGAATCTGTACCTTTGGAGAAAATGGGAACCAAGATAGCGCACAGACAGTTTTTCTAAAGGTTTTGACAGAAAATGGTGCTTACTGGTTCCTGCTGCTATCAGGTAATCCTTGCCCCAGGCTCCCCCCACACACACACCACTTTATCCCCCAGTACTCTGAAGATAAATCTGGATTGTTTAATATCTTTGAGTGAAATATTTTACACAAATACTAATTTCCTAACAAATACTCAAATGTCTGAGTTGTATAAAAATAGTTTTAAGAACCTGTAAATACTTTCTATGTGGGTGTGCCTTTGCTAAAAACCTGTGCAGAGGAACCGCCCACAACCCATCTGTGGGCTTGGCAATGCAAAAACAAAGTGTATTTTCACGGTGACTCTGCTCCGAAGGTGCTGCTGGAGGGCCTCTGCTTCCTCCCACAGGTGCTCCCGAGATAGCACCTAGCCCAGGCAGCCTCAGAGGACCTGTTCCTTAGACAAAGTTCCCACAATGCACTGCAGGTTCAGCTGTGTTAAAAATAGACACTTTAGAATTCAGCCCAAGCTTGAGCTGTACTAAGTCTCAAATGCTATGCACATAAAGACTGTAACACAAACTGGAAACTTGACAATGTGGTCGGCTCTAGGTGGTGATTTTAATATTCTTTCCAATGCAAAAAATAGAAGCCTAAGTTACCTTTCTATTACAAACCAGTATTTTTAAATGAAACAACCAAACTATTAAGTTATTTGATGAGTATCTTTTTATTTTTATTTCTGAAGTAAATCTTGTGCTTTATGTGGCTGTGAAAATGTGCATTATTTCTAAGTCTTGGCACAAGACAAATCAGGTTCTTCGTGTTTTCCAAGTGATGTGACTCAATCAAGAGGCTTTAAAAGTACTCAGGTTGCTTTAGGAACTGTAACGTGACCCTCGGCATCTGTGGGAACCCTTCCATGTCCTCACTGGGACCCCAGGACTCCCTAGTCTCTCCAGGACACAGCAGCTGCACTTCATCCGTGCACAGCTGCCCACGTGGCCCAGAGCATCTCCAGGTGAGTGAGGTGCTTCCAACAGCGGACATCTATGCAAACAGGTGTTATGCTCTACTTATTATTTAAGAAATAAGGACAGCAAGGCCCAGTGCTTGGGAGGCAGAGGCAGGAGGATCTCTGCAAGTTCAAGGCTAGTTCCAGAAAGATCCCATCTCAAAACAAACAAGCAAACAAACAAATAAGCAAACCAATAACAATAAGAACAGGGAAAAGCTGCACATGTTCAGTACAGATGTGATTTTTTTCCAAGTATTTTCAATCTGTGAGCAAACAAATAATAAACACTACAGGTACAGACACAGGGATAAAATGTAATATGAAATTTTAATTTAAATAGAAACTAGCCAACTATTTTGCTGCTTTAAACTCCTATTCAAAGAGTAGGGGCGTAAATTAAAAGTGAACTAATATTCTGATTTAAAGAAGTTAAAAGCAGAATGGAGTTTAAAGGAGTCAGATGTGTTTAACCCTGCTGCCTGTATTCACTGAGGGCCTGAACACTTAGGCATAGAGGCACACTGCTTACCCGTCCCTCCTCAGCCCCTACAGTCCACTCCAGCAAGACAGACTCTGAAGTGAAAGCAGAGGGGTCACCTACCCTGGGTGACGAAGCAGAAAGCAGAGGGCTGGCGGTCTTGAGTACACAAGGTTAACCTACCGTGGACGTGGATGTGGGCCGTGGCTTCAGACCTAAGAACGAAAAGACTGTGTTGCTCTCCTTCGACTCAAAAAAACTGTCATAGTCCTAGAAAAAGAGGGAGAAAAAAATAAAACCAGTGAGCAACGGCAAGCAATTATCTTTACAGTTAATAATGCTTTCCAAAAATCCTATGTGGAAGTAAGAAAACAGCGTGCCATTGTTCTGTCAAGGCTAAGGAAGACCTACATACATGTAGCAGGGAGAACATACTAGAGTTGAAAGGGCATGCCAGAGCACTCTTAAGTAAGAAGAAAAATGTAACAAAAACAAACAAATAAATAAATCTAAAAGTAGAACAAGATTAAAACTTGGCAGCAGAAATAAAGGAGCAAACATGCTGTTTTTTCTTCATGTGTCAAACTAGAACTTATCTGAATATGCTCACCCTGAACTTAGAGAATACCCTAGTCACACTTATATGGAAAGCCACATTCTAAAGCCATGCTTGATACTTTCATATCCAAGACTTAAAAATAAATAACTAAATCCCTGGTAAATGGAAAAGTCGAGGGGTCAGTTCCTGCAGGTGTCAGTCCTAAAACTTTTAGTCTGTTCTCAGGTGTCCTGTGGACTGGCTATGTGTGCCAGCTAGTGAGGAGCAGAGTTGACATCTGCCTATGCCACTCTACCCTTGAACTTCATGCGCTCTTTGCACTCTGTACAGCATCAGCCTGGGAGGAAACTGGGCATGAGCATATGTGTCCTGGTCACTGAGCACAGTGAACGTATGGCCGAGCTGTGCCAATGTTATTGTGGGGCTTTCAAGTACATCTGGAATCTAAGTGAGTCCACAATTTGTAGCTGCTTTGTTCTCACGAGGCCTCATTTGATTAAAAATGTTTGAATTATCCTATTTGGTTCTGTGGACAGCTCCTACCTGCAAAGTTGAGTCTCACAGCCTTAAAAGTAGCTCTGATTCTAACCTGCAGTCTTTGTGGCCCCAGGTTTCCAATAGCTACTCCTTCTGTCACTTATGACCCAAACTACGGAGAAAATGTCTGAAAGGAAAGACTCAACATGTCAAGCAGAAGTCTCAGGGATAAGTAGAGTTTGTCATGCAAATGGCTGAGATAAGGACACTGGGTAAGAGAAAAGCATGGAAAAGCAGAAAGTTGGCAGGCTGCCTGGCACCATGTATGCTGGGTTCTATACAATTTTACCTTAAATACAAAGAAAACTGTGTAATGGTTTTGAACAAGGGAACAAAATGATCTCACTTCTATGACAACACTCAACAGGCATGTGAAGAATGTCTCAGAAGAGAAGCAGAACGGAGTTTAAAGGAGTCAAATGTGTTTGTCTTAACAAATAGAAAAGAAGTTAAAGGGGTACTTGGTAATTTAGACCAGCAATAGTGCCATCCAGGATCAGAGGCAGTGGGCAGGGGCACAGGCAGGAGACGTGTCCCAGAGGTAGAAACTGGGGGCTGCTTTTGGATTAGAAATGGATATAACAGAGAAGTGAGAAATAAAGTGGCTCTTGGGTTTAACGTGATGGGAAAAAGGGCGCTGAGCTGAACACACTGTTTGAGAAACATAGGACAACTGAAGCATATCTTGATGAGGGGTCGAAGGTTGCTGGTGGCACTAGAACACTACACATTTTATTACACAGCTGATCTTTTGTTAGATATCTTTTTTTGAAAGGTAAACAGCACTTCACTGACCCAGGCTCAAGAGCCCTGTCCAGTGTGCACTCCCTCTGATAACCAGCAGATTACATGCCTGCAGGAAGAAGGGCAGGGTGATGTTATGGCTGGATTTAACCCATCCTTTGAGTCATCCACAGCCGAAAATTCAATGGATCTGACCCTTTCTCCACCACGCTCTGCCTCTGCTGTGTGTACCAAGGGCACCTCCTCTAATGGGAATTACTTCTAGCTCTGATCCATGCAAGCAGCAAGCTGTTCAGGATGAGCAAAGCTCAGCTTTTGGGTCTTCAAGCTCCAATACTGCACTCTTGGAAAACGGCCCCACTCTGAATACTGCATGCCTTACACAAATGAGCATTACAGGTCTTACCAAATGAGCACTGCATGTCTTATGTGAGGCATCATAGGTCTTTCTCTTCCCACCACTACTTGACACATCTCTTAAGCCTCCTCAGGTTTCTGTATCTGCCGCCAGCAGCCCAACCTACGCTGGACTTCAACCACAGCACCTCATCAGCGCTTGCCTAATCCCACCCATTTCTACCCAATGTCATAGTCTGTCAAGGGAGGACACATTGATTTCTGAAGAACAATTTTGACCCTGCCACCTTTATTCTTGCAGACTTTCGGTGTTCATACGACATAGCCTAAGAGACTTAGCATGGCCTGGTTGTATACATCCTGGATCTGCCTGACCCTTTGGTTGGGGGAGATGAAGGAGGGCCCTTTAACCTAGTCTGCGCTGACTGGTATTCACAGATTCATTTCGGGAGGCTGAGAAGGTACTCAGTCACAGCTAGTGCTGGGTACAGTACAACCTGGGATTTAATGTCTATGCTACAGCTTGTAATCTGTATAAACCTCAAAAGATGATCATAAGTCCCCAACCACAAATTTAAATGTAAAACAAACTCTCACACAATTTTAAAGTAACACCTAAAATATAATACAGGCCGGAAAAACATGCAACAGTGTCAGTAGCCCATTTATCCGCATAAGAGATGAAGCTGATCTTACAAGTTTTAGTCACCAAAAAAAGGTATTTGCAAATGTCAGGTATTTAGAAATCTAAGGATAATATTTTTACATTTTAAATTTTAAATAAAAAAAATTAAATTTAAATACAAAAGAAAAAAAATTGCCTAAGCTGTATTTCTTCACAAGAATGGTAACCATTATTTTTATTTAATCCGGTGTTAGCTCAATGTCATGTAGCTATGGCTTGGGGGTTTCTAGCCTGAAAAGTATTGAACTCAGTAAGTACTTAGGCTCACTAAGTAGCATTTAAAAGTTTTCATTAAGATAATTAACTCCTAAGAGAAAGCAACAAATATCAAGGTTAGTAATTAACTAAAAAGCAGAATAATTCAGTTATTTAAGAGCTCTATTTATTACTTTTGTGTGGATATGGAGGACTTATGGCCATGCCACTGAACCTGTGGAGAGTCAAAAGAAGATAACTCTCTGAGGCCTGAATTCCAGGGATGGAACTCTGGTGGTCAGACCTGCACTGTCACGGGGCTTTCTAGACCTGCCGAGCCATCTAGGCAGCCCAGAAATAATTCTTTAAGTCAGTATTTGGCTGGTACTGGATACATTTCGGGTTGCCCAAAAAGCCCTATGTCAAGTGGGCAGTCAATTGCGTTTGTTAATTACTGACTGGACCATCATGTGCTGGCATTTTACCAGTTCTGAACCAGTATAAAAATACTTGCTTTCTAACATTCAAAGGCTTTTGAGAGTCCTGGTGAATCGTAAAGTATGCAAAAATAAATAATTTTTTGTCATGTTTGGACAAAGTGAATTATTGAAGATTTAAAATCTAGGACACCTTAATTGTTTAATATTCCTTTTAGAATTAAACTGTATGACGTGAAATCACTTAAGAGTAACACAGTAGTACAATTCTAAAAATAATTTCCTCTTAAAATATAGCTTATTGTATTATAACCTTAGGACATAAGAGGAAAACATTTAATGCTTTCTTATCAAATGTGTTTTACATGTCAAGCTTTTTAATATATATTTGTGTGTGTGCGTGTGTGTGTGTGTGTGTGTGTATGCACACGTGCAGACCATAATTCTTCCCAAAAGTGAAAAGTATTATGGTTTACAAATTCCCACAAGGCTTTTAAAACAGGCCCACCAAATTCCCTGCAGTTCGAGGCACTCTTTCAAGCTGCTGTCTGTGAATTCACATCTGCAGACTGCACTACACACAGCAGAATAATCCCCTCTGCGACTTCAGACTTTAAAGATCAGTTAATACTGACTGCAGAGGACACAAACACAGAAATCATATTCAAGGTTAACGTGCCTGGTTTCAACAGCTGATACATTTTCATTACATTTAAGACAAAAAGTGGAAGAAAAGTCATCGCTTCTAATGGCTAGAGAGAGGAGACAACCTGGACTTCACAGACCAAGCATTTCTCATCTACTGAGGGGACATTTTCCTAAATGATTTTCAGAAGAATAAAGTTAAAGAGCTGTGGAGGAATTTAAGAAATGTAGGGAGGAGCCTGAGGGGATTCCCATTGCCTATACTGTTGTTTGCCTTCAAGTGAAAACCAATGTTGGAGACATTTACAGGCCTGTGATAAAACCTGCAGCAGGTAGAGTTTAAACAGCAGCCTCGGTCTTCCCCAAAGCCCAGGAAAGGACATTGGCCTCTTGCTCTGGTTAGACTATTATGGACTAAGCAGTCACTGGAGGCAAAGATCTTCAAGTTCTATGCCTTTTCAGTGTTCCCCAAGAGGGCAATTAAGAAAGCCCACAGCGGCCACTCTGAGAGGCTGTGTGGCCTCCCCTGACTCAGCTAATGGCGAGTAAGTGATAGGGCCATATTCTTTCTCATGCCAACTGTCACAGCCAAGTGGAAGGCTGCAGGGAACACAACACGTAGATGAGGAAATGGAGGCAGCAAAAAGAAAAGCTGGTTTATCCACATGGAAGAATTTTAAAAACCCAACTTTTGAAGGTTATTGGAACTGCTGCTGCTTCATAACACACATGGAGACTCCTGCTGAAATTTTCTCTCAAGCCTGAGGGTAGCCTCCAAGCAAAATTTCCAGACTTGGGGGCTATGGGCCATTAATGGTATATTCTATTTTATGAAACCTTGATATAGAAAGAAAAAAATAAATAGTTGGCAGAACTAGTCCTGGCAGGGTGGACAGGTAAGGTGCATCTATCTCAAAACAGCTCCGATCAGCAATTCTTATGTCAAGACACTAAGGATGTTCTGAAATCATGTTTAATATTTCTGACCAAACTGGCTCAGGATTTAGTGCTGGCATGTGAGGCACGAACTGTCTTATCTGAATGCCATCTGGAATGAGGCATGGCAGGGGCAACATGACAGAGTTAAGCTTAGAAAGGCAACCAGCAATAAAATGTAATCATTACCGAGAATGTCCAGCAAATACAACTGGACTAGTACAGAAAACATTGAGGGAAAACTGAATCCCAAGAACAGATGTGGCAGGAGGCCTCCTGCAGAAGCTGTGAGCTTCAGAAGATGAGCCTAATGCTGGGGGAAAGAGGTGACGGCAAAGACTGCAGGGGAAGAGATGTATTACAAAGGCCAAGGCCGTCATCTATCCTGGTGCTGGGAAGGCTGGGATTCTCTGAAGAACACTGACTCTCTACCTGATGCAGTTCCTACCAAGGCTTCAGAAGCCTGAAAGGCCAGGTGGTCGCTCTGGACCCACAGACCACAGAGAGACAGAAAGGCTTATTCAGGCTTAACACTGGTCTTCATGACTTTGTAATTCTCTCTCTTTCATTAGCAGTCCAGACAATCCAATGCCCTTACACAGTCTCATTTGCTCTCCTACCCAAAGCAAACAGGCCTGTGTAAGTCCCGGGCAAGAATAAAGATATTGTGTCCATAAACAAGAACAAGACATTATTTTTAAAGGAGAAATAAAACAACACAAAGGGACTTCTAGTCTGACTGCTAAATAAAAATGTGGAAACAGAATATTGTAGATCTGGAAAAAGAAAGTCTACCCACTAGTGACCTAAACAACAAACTAAAAAATGCCACTCACATGCACAGAATAGTATCAAGGTTAATAGATGCAATTAATAGGTTTTTTTTTTTTTAAGTTAAGACCACTGAGCAAATAAAACTAAATCCTGAAGGTAAACAAGAGAAGAATGAAAGGAGTCAAAGAAATACAAAAACTTTCCCAAAGGAGGGACTGATTTTTAGATAGAAAATTCCTAGCAGTTGCTGCACACAGAGTGCTCAGGCAGCAGATTCCAGGATTCAGGAAACAAACAAACAAAAAAACTAAAGTGCAAAACTTCCAGACAGAGCAAACCAAACTAAGGAACCCAGCCCAGCAGACATGAACAACTCAGAGGTCAAAAGAGAAAGAAAACAAGCCAAAACACAACTCTGAAAGTCTCCTAGAGAGATAGACCAACCTAAATATCTATGGCAGCACAGGCAACTTCTAAGTGAGGTAGGAATTACAGGAAAGTCACCTGTTGTGATAGGGTGTAATTTTAAACCTAGAATCCAGTGGCCAATGAAATAGTCCAGTAAGAATAAAAGTGAAAAAAAAGAGAAAAAAAGAGAACCATTAAAATGCTTATAAGATAGGTACATCATGCTATCAGAATATTTTTTATCAGATAGAAGTCTAAAAAAAATAAAAAAATATATAAGAAAAAGTAAATTCCTTGCATCTTCATCAAAGTGTGAGTGAAAGTGTTCAGCATTGTTATGAGAATCCCTTGATCTGCATCATTCTCTTTAAGCTATGGGGACTTAGCAAGGTACATATATGTATATGTCCCTAAATGTGGCTGTTCACATTGCTAAACAGCTTTGTAAAGCAGTATAAACAGAATTACATCAATATAAGACACATTTCTGCAGCAGTTATAGCTACAGTCACTTGTAAGAACCTTCAGGAGCACCATGCACAAATACGTATTTATATATCAAAAAAGAGAAGGAATTTGAAACTACAAGACAGCCAATTTCCCTCTATCTTTCCAAAAAAAAAAAAAATACCATCCAAATCTTATAATCAACGAATTATAGGTTATTATGTGAAACAGAGATGGATAATGCAGAAAACAAGGAGGCAAAAGCTGTGAGGTGGCGAATCGGGGCTCAGCCTGGAGGAGCCTATAGAGGAGAGAGGGCCAGGGAAAGAACGTTCATTTCTGATCCTCTCAGAAACAGGCTTAATGTCCCAACATTGATATTAATTGACCTTATTGTCAGCACAGTTTTACTTTCTTCATTGCTTTCTTCATTGCAAATAAATGGCTCAGAAGAATAATGTGAACAGAAAGGAAACTGCCTGTCTGGACATGAATTCAGACAACTGCAACGAGGGTGGCCTCAAACTTCCAGGATTAAAGCTCTTGGCATTCACAGCATGATTTATCATCTTCATGACAGTCACATCCCACGGATTCATCCCTGTGCGGTTTGGAGGCAAACATCTCAGTGAGGCGAGAATGGTAGATTAAAAATTTATAGACAGCAGAATAAAAACTATGGTTAGAAAAGAGAAAGCTGCAAAGAATACCAATATCGGCTGCTGAGCGGCAGGCGACAGCAGAGTCCAGTCACTCGCCGTGTTCCCCCGCTGTCCCCCACAAAGTGTGGAAGGGTGCCAAAGAACAACATTTGCAGCCGGGCAGCTGATGGAGGAGACTTCTCCTTGATTAGATACCCGGCCTTTCACACAGGTGGTGCCGAAAAACCACAGGATTTTAAATTAACACGAAATTTCCTGGCGTATTTGTGCGAGACAAGTATGCTTCTAATGGGGGCGGTTGAGTTTACAAGCAGGTTCAGTCACTTGGCTCTGAGCTTTATAAAATGGAAATGCAAGCTGGTCTTGCAGGGACACAGTGCTTGAGAACACCGCAGCTGCAGACAGGTGTGCTCCGCTGTGGCCAGTGCAGGGTCACCTCCTTTTACAGGAAGAAGGGGGGGGGAGGTAACACTGCTGGACAGTTACCCTCCCTCCTCCTCCTGAGAAGTAACGGAGCCAGGCTCATCCACCCTCAGCTAACAGTCAACTGGCCTCCATAGTCAAGGCAGTATGTAAATAAACTGGGCAATAGTTTATCACCCCTGACTGGTTAGCAGTGCACCCAACACTTAGGGCCACATTCAACATTATAAACAATTATAAACAACATCTAAAATCGTAAAGAAAAACAACAAACAAAAAACAAACAAACCTACAATTTCTAAGCAATAATAAAATGCAGTTTGTCTGTATTTCAGGTAGGCTGTCCTTTGTCATTAAGACCTGACATGAATAAAGGACTTTACTCGAGTTAATTAGCAGTATTTTATACCCACTCCATAGTCCCATTGTCAACTAAGGTTCAACTAAGCAGTGTATCTGCAGCCAGACCCTCATGAATATGTCATGACTACTGAATGTTATCATGTCTTATTCTTTGATGATTAAGCACAAACTGATTACTATGATTTTAATCCTGAATGGGTTTCTAAACGCTAGTTTTTTTAAGAGAGAGAAAGAAAGAAAAAAGGAATTCAGCAAAGTCATAGGACACAAAATCCGTATAAAAACATCAGCTGAATTTGCACACAGAAACAGTCAGTTGTACCTGTGCATACAGTCAGCTGCATTTGCCCACAGGAATAGTCAGCTGCATTTGTGCAAAGGAGCAGTCAGCTGCATTTGCACACAGGAGTCAGCTGTATTTGCACACAGGAAAAAAAAAAGGAGGCCTGGAAAAGAACAGCTTCAGAAAAAAATACAATGTTTCCTAATGTATCTAGTCTGGAAGATGAAGACTTGTACACTGAAAATGACATGTGATGAAAGTTACACAGTAACTGTAAATTCTGTTCACACACTGGAACATTTAATTTTGCTAAGGTGTGAATATCAAGATACAAACTACCAATGGAGTAAATCCCCACTAAAATCCCAAGAGCATCTTATTTTTTTTTTCCTCCCTAGAAATGGAAACAATAAAAGCCCCCAAATTTCTAAATGTGAAAAGAGCCCAAACTTCCAAAAAATTTAGGAAAAGATACTTCCTGAACAAACTATTTTGCAAAGCTATGGTAATCAAAATAGTATGACATTGGTGAAAAGAAAAATATATTATCTAGCCACATAGAACAGGGAGGCCCAAAAGAAACCATAAATATACCCTCTCCTGAGAGGACACATACCACTCAGAAGGGAAAGGATGGTTCCCTAAATAAACCGTACTGGAAGGACCGATGTCCTTGTACAACAAAAATAAAGTTAGATCCCATTTTTCCAGTAAGACAAAAATTATCTCAGAACATTAAAGACCTAATTAAATCTATGCCCCAAAACTTTATGGTTTCTGCAAAAAAGCCCAGAGAGGAATTATACACATGTGCAGAAGACAAATACAAAGAAACAGACAACTGGTACATCAAACTGGAAAACTTTCATTCATTGAAAGGCACAATCCACAATGTGAAAAGTCAAAGAAAGATACTGCTGAAGGATGACAATGCAGAATAAATAAAGTACAGCCCAACTCAACAGCAAAACTTAGTAATGAATGAAAGAGAGGGAAAGGCGTCAAACAGACATGACTCAAGAGAAAGCCTGTAAACAGAGAGCAGGGGCAACGTCACCTGACAACAAATTAATCCTAAATTACACAAATCAAATCCAAGTGAGGCATTACCTCATACCCATGAGGACGTTCAAAACACACACACACACACACACACACACACACACTAAAAATAAGACATGTTGGTAAAATATGGAAAAGCTGAAACTTCCTGGCACTCTTGGTGTAACAGCATGGAAATGGGTTCTTTGCCTGTTCCCCAAACTATATAGATATATGATTGACAGATGATAGATTGATTGATTGATGGAAGAATAAATAAATCCCAAACTACCATGTGATTGAGAAACCCCACTCTACTTCCAGTTATAAACCAAAGCAGCTGAAAGCAAAATCTCAAAAGAATATCTTGAGTGCCTGTGCTCACAGCAGCACTATGCAAAATGACACAGGAGTAGGAGCAACCCAAAGACGGATGATGGACGAATGAATAAATAAAATGTGAGACATAAATATAATGAAATGATATGAAGCCTTAGACTGAAGAGTACAACATGGATGAACTTTGAAGATATTATGTTAAGTAAAAGAAGACACCCATAAAAAAAATACTGTAATATTCCATACAGTTTTCTTACATAGTCAAATTCATAGATATAAAAGAATTGTAGTTACTAGGGCTTAGAGGAGAGTGCAAAGAGGAGTTGCTGCCTAAGGGATTTAAAATTCCAATTCTGCAAGGTACAATGTCCCAGGATCTATTTCACAACAATGCGAATAAATTCAGTAATGAACTGCATACCTTAAAATGGCTGAGATGGTAAATTTTATGTGTTTCACTACACAAAAAAAGTTTTTAACAAGAAATAAACATATGTGATGATCCAAACCATCTGTGAGCCAACAGGGGAGAAGGAGATGAATGAAAGAGGGAATGCTTTCCCTCTGTAGAGAGGCAAGCTCATTTTTAGTGCATTACACACATGTCAGTTCAGAGAGAGAAAACGACTTAAAACCTCAAACGTGAGGGCTCAGCTTTCCTGAATCCAAATCAGACATTAAAACACATCAAATGCCTCATTGTTGGGAGGCTCAGGAAGACCTAGTCCCATCCCTTGATTCCTGCCTCCCAATGAATCAAGAGCAGTGGGGCTAGCTAGCAGAGCTGCACCAGATTGGAGTCTTGGTTGCAAATACTTGACAAGGATACTGGCTGCTGGAAGAAATTTATGGCGGTATGAAAAGAAAAGAAAAAAAAAATCACAGCTGGAGAAACAGTTTAAAAAAACAGGAGGAATTCTTGTTGCCTCAGAAGGCAAAGAATATCTTCAGGCCACACACCAGGGTTGGCTATAAAAGCCTCAGCTACGCCAGGCCCGCACAACCTCCTACACAGGCACTATTGCAATGAGCCTTCAACAGTACCCCGTGTTTCTCCATCATTCCCTCACTTCCAGGAAGGAACTGACAGTTCAAGGTGGAGAATTCCGGGGAGACAGGACATCCATACCCTAAACAGAGGGGAGTCACGCATCCACACTGGTCACCAAGGAACCAGATTTCACCCATTTAAAACAAAGTAAGGCATTTCTAGGGAATCCTGGATTCAGCAGACTTCACAGACTGCGTGTCACTTGCAACAGGACAGTGTCCACAAGATGAGACCCTTATAAACCACCATTGGGAAACAAGGTGCACGGAAGTAGGTAGAGACATGAAGTCTACCATTAGTTGTCCCTCTGATGCTCTGTGAAGGTCAAAGAGCAGACATCGCCTTTAACACTTCTTCCCTAGCTGACAGATGACAGGACACCAGGCAGTAGCTGCTGCCACTTCCACCTGGGGTTTTTGCTGCTGAGGCAGAGGAGCAGCCATCGATCTGGCAGTGTTTAATCAATAGGAATGCCAACTCCTGCATGGCCTACCTGAAGAAGCCCCATTTCGCTGTGGAGCAAAGGAACAGAGAGGCTTAACTGTGAGAAAGAGGGAAAGAAGAAGAGTCAAGTGAACCTTATTGTATAACATTACAGCCCTTTACTCGCTGGACTCAAACCCCTGTTCTCAACCCGCTGCAGACCGCTTACCACGTCAGGGAAAATGGTGTCTCCAGCACCTTTCTCTCAAAAGGCTGACAAAACAAGCAATTCAAAGCCAGAAACAGAAGCTCATTTCTGACAGAGCTCGAAGTATCAGCAGCCTAAACCTCAACACAGGCAGGCAGTGGATGGGGAGGGGGTGGTGAATGTGACAGAGTAGAGAACAGCCGTGCCTCAGTGTGCAATGGCAGCAACAGCAGAGGAGCGAGCCACAGCCTCCAGGCTATTAGTCAATGCATCCCCTGGCTACTGTGAAGGGCCTGGGTGGCAGAAATGGGAAGACTACAGTATCAACAGCAGTTCTGTCCTGAGGGGCCTCACCCTCCTCTAAGGAGTGAAAAGCTATAACGAACAGGCATGTGCTCTGGAAGCAAAAGCACTTTAGAAACAGAGTACAAAGAGATGTTACATAAAATACATAACAGAGACCTTCCCACTCACTCCCTCACTCTGCTGGTGCTAAGCGATTGTAGCACTATGTTCCCCAAACAAGAGACTGAGGACCCATTCTCTCATGAATTGAAAGTGTCATCTGAGAAAGTCCTACAGATGCAGCACCAGAACCCTTGAGAAGTAGGCTGGCAGGCTGCTCACTTATTCTACATCACGGCCCACCCAGAACCAACCTGCATTCACATGCAGACACACGCACAGCTTTCTATACATGGACAGAAAGGTTCATACATAACTAAGCATTAGGGCAAAAATCCAACCAAACAGACTAGAGGCTGTGGGGGCACCTCAGCTACAGACCCAGGAGGTACAAGGCCCTCAGCCCAATCCAAGCACCAAGACAAGTGTGGGGAAGAGAGGGAGAAAGAGAAAAAGAAAAGGGGAAAGGGAGAGGAGGGGAAAAGGGAAAAGGGAAGAAAAATAGGACAGAGAAAGGGGAAGAGGGAGAAGAGATCAGTGTGAATGAGGACCAGAGTTGCTACAGAAGAAAACTTCAAAGAAATTACATTGAGTATCCTCACTGAGTTCTGACCTTGCATTATGCCATAAAACATAATATTGAAAAGGGAAAGAAACAGAACAAGAAAAGGGTGTATGTGAGATGTAATATACCCCACAGGGATTAAGACACACATTGAAGAAAAAAAGTCAAGAGGCAGATAATAGAAGGAAAAGATAAAAACACCACAAAGTTATTCTTAAAAGTCCAATATACAAATTAATGGGGACAAGGAGAAAATTTTCAAAGGAAATAGTAGGAAAGTATGTGCTAACTGTAAGCTGCGCTTACAGTTTCTTGAGCACTCAACAGTGAGCTTTAGAAAATACGCCATTCATTGGTGATTCACCAAGCAATTGTGGAATGGACAAGTGTGCAACAAACCTTCCAATTCTGCATCACAGAACCCGACAAACACCCCCACAGGAACACGGAAATGGCCTTGGACATCTGAGTTACATCCCTGGAAACCAGATGATAATGAAGCAACAGTCACAATTCTTCCCCACCTAGAATTCTATGTCTAGAAATGACTCCACAAACAAATAAAACAAAGGCCTTTCAATACCAGCATTGTCCCAAGGAGAAACAGCCACAGGCTTGTGTTAGGCTTTACTGCAGTTTTCGCACTGCTGCAATTTGTTGTTGAATATTGGAATATATTCCTAAGTAAATGTGGTTATGTTACATGTAGCTTTAACACCCATTTCCCTTTTCCTTTCTTTTGCTAATGATTTATTACCATACATCTATTTTACATCATAATACAGAAACAAACGATGTCAGATACAAAGCAAATTCAGTTTCTTATTTGAATTCAGAATACATGGTTAAGGAGTAGAGACACCGCTGAACATGACAAAACACTTGTCTGGGAATTGCTAATAAACATATAGTTGAGTATTGTTTCAACAAGCTTTGCAAAGGAGACCTGGGCCTTGATGATGAGGAACATAATTGTGGACAATGACCAGTTGAGAGCAACTGCTAAATTTAGCCGATCCTCTTATCAGAGAGAAAGTCAGTGTGGATCATTCGGTGGCCATTTAGCACTGAAGCAAATCTGAAAGGTGAAAAAGCTTCCTAAGTGGGTGCTTAGGAACTGACACAAATAAAACAAAACAGCAAAACAGAGAGAGAGAGAGAGAGAAGGAGGGAGGGAGGAAGAGACACGCTTGTCATTTTGAGCCATTGTCCTCTCTTAATTATATGAAGTAACAACAAATCATTTTTCAATTGGATTGTGATGTGTGATGAAAAGCGGATTGCAATACAACAACTGGTGATGACCAGCTTAGCATTTGGATTGAGATGCTCCAAAGCATGTCCGTAAACCAAGTTTACAGCAGAAGAAGAGGCCACAGTTGCTGGTGGTCCCTGCCACCGAAAAGGTAGCTCTGCAAATGGATGAGACATATGGCAAGCTGCAAGTCTTCCCGGCACTGTCCACAGAAAGGACCCATTTCCCTACATCAGTGCCGTGCCACCTGTCACACAAACAATGCTTCAGAAGCTGAGCGACCTGGGCTCCATCGATCACATTAACTTGACTCTCACTGCTTCAAGGATCTTGACAACTTTTTACAGACAGAACACTTCTAGGAACAGCACAATAGGGAAAGTTTTTTGAGAATTCATTAAAACCTGAAGCACAGATTTTTACACTACGGGAGAAAGCAAACTTTTCTTATTGGCAAAAACGGCTCAGTTACGGTGCTTTTAATTTTGACTAATAAAGATACACTTGAGTCTAGACACAATGATTTAAAATCCATGCTCTAACCCGAAATTCCTTTTGGGTCAACCCAATCCTTGTAGCTTTATTCTGAGCTGCAGCTGATACTTATTTCAACTAGTCCCTCACTTTGGTCATCAAGCCAGACAGAACATAAGCACTGGCCATCAAGAACAGTGTGTGCCCTTTGCTTCTAAACACTTCTCCAAGAAAATACAAACTCATGACATTACAACAGCAGCTCCTACCTTTATCTTCACGTGATAACTTATATAAGAAGAGCTTTGGAAATGGTCACAACCTTCGCTCAAAGACTAGGAAACTAGAGCTGACGTGTGGCTCTGAGGCGGTGTGCCTGCAGATGAGGGGCACAACTCCTGGGACTGAACTAGGAAAGCTGAGACTGTGAATGTGCACATGCAGTCCCAAATAGGCAAGATCAGGAGTTCAGTATGTTTAAAGATCATTAAGGATCAGTATGGCTTAAGTTGACAGGAAACTTTCCATAGGTGCCATGGACAACACGGGGCAGGCATGTGTCACGGGTGCGGGACCCTGCTCATCACAGGACCTTTACGGCTGTGCACAGGTAGTCCTCAGCCTTCCGCTCTGAGTTCCCACTCTCCTCTCTGCCTCTACAGCCACCAAACATACTATCACCCCCTTTTCAGACACTTAGAGCATCTGTGACATGCCACAATGTAGCTCTTCAAAAGGACCGTGGTCCCCAAATAAACATGCATATACAGAGTTTAAAGCTGTGGCTAACGTCAAATCCCACCCTACTCAGTAGGAACAAGCTCCTCAGATTTGTTTTTTAACCTAAGAAATAAGCCAGGTGGATAACCAGACAAAACTGACTGTACTTTCTCATATACTGCCCAGCAGGAAGGCACCAAAACAGACTTTAGATATTCATGGCAATCCCTCAGTTGATAATCTTTTGTGAATATGAACTGCTTTCTAATCAGCTATCAGTGGGGAATAACGATTCAAGAATAATTATCTCTTCATGCTGGCCCCCAATGTTCTAATGAGGAGATGTGCTTGAAAAGTCAGAACACAAAAAACAGATGCTCTCCACTTCCCTTCCAAAGCAAAGAGGGAGAGGATGGATGACTGACAGACACCCTTGAACTCCATATTACATGCCACACAATTCTCTAACACCCCCGACTGATGCTGAATTTGGAACTGCTCTGAGCTCTAATGTGCTAGGCCTATGACCCAGAACATGTGCTGCAGGAAGTTACTGCCTTTACTGTAAAGGGCCTAAAGGCACTGGAGGTTATTCTGCTATAGGTAACAAAGGGAAACAGTGTGGGGACAATGTAGCCACTTACTCCACAGTATCGGTCCCCATTAAATATCTGAGGTGGCAGAGGGTTGCCCTGCACAGGCTTCTTCTCAGGGGGGATGTTTTTGTACATCCACTGCCTCTGTTCTTCCGACATGGTGATGTCCACCTCCTCGAACTCTATCTTGTTGGCTTCCAGAAATCTAACCACATCCTGCTGCTTCTTCTTGATCTAGAAAGAAGATAAACAAAGTGAAATGCTTACCTGATGCAGTAAGCCTGTGTTTGCAGATTAAGTTATTCTAGAGTCCCCACAGTCAGGAGATGTGCACAGGTGCCCTCACTGTCTGTCTAGACCAGGACTGTGCCAGTTCTAATGCAGTAGGAAGCCCTACACCCAGATATCCCAGAAGGCTAAGGCTAAACCCTGACAGTCCACAAGGACAGAGGATGATGTGACAAATGAGACGGAACACTGCCTTAGCTCTCAGCAAGCCATGGCCACTCCCCATCTCCCACCCTGCTGGAAGCTGACGTTAACAATCAGGAAGCTCCTGCTGCTTAGCCATTTGTAAGCCAGGCATATCCCATCTAAGATGGACACTTTGGTGACCAATGAGAGCAGCAACATTGTTATTCGTCTCGGATATCCCACGCTATGATCATGACCAGGTAATAATTCTTTTATCAGTTTACAAGAGGAACCGCTGCTCCTCACTTCAAGGTGAGACTGTCTTAACCCTCCCTTCTATCCCCTCCTCACCCATCACAGTTCCCTTTCCAGTCACTAGGGGTCAGGTGTGCTCCTCAGCAGCCTCAGCTGCATTCAACATGTCTCCAAATGTTTGTGACCTTCTCAATGTAATGGCATGGACCCACTAATTTACATATTTACATGGGACGTCAATAGTCAATGTCTTAAACACAGCATTTAAAAAATAAAACATGGCTGCCTTTTCTAAGTGACCGGAGAAGATGCATTTTAAAAATGTAAGAAATAAACAACCCAAAACTTGAAGAAAAAAACCCCACAGATTTCCTCTACTTCTATTTCCAGATACTTCTTAGAAATCACCAGTAGTATATGACTCTGAGGTTGACAATCTGTAACATGCTATAAGCAAACAATTCTGCTCACTGGGTCCATGAATGACTAACAAGATGGAGCAGTTATACAGACACAGATAAAACGCTGGCAAAGCAGCACCTTGCAAGGTACGCGAACCTGAGAATTATCATGTGTAAGTCCAAATAGATAATGAAGCCATCTTCACTTCTGAAAAGATGACTGTTTTCCCTCACATCAAATCCATAATTTCAGAAATGCTCTTGTTTGGTTTAAAACTTTAACCCCAGGGGTAAAAATTACTCACTGAGCTTGAAAACTAGGAAAGTAATTGTATTGCTTCTGCCTTCCAGTTAAGAAAACCAAGGTCAAGAGTGGTTCCCCAGTGTTTAATCAAGGTTTGACAGCTGACGCGCTCTTAAAACACTCAGTACCGCCCTCCTGCCTTACATCTTTCTTTTGTAACCATCCCTCTACCCTGAAGGACCACGCACACTTCTGGGTAGGCACGCTATTTCATGATCCAGCTTCTCGACTACAAAACCCCCTGAATTTTGAGATCACAAAGCAGTGGCCTAATGTCTTACTAATACCAACCCAGGAAACACATGCCAAAATCCAGAGGAGTAGGAAGAGAGTCCAGCTCCTTAAAATTACCCTAATCCTAACAGGGTCCCATAACTAACTGTTGGGGGTGGGGTGGAGGTAGGGGGTGGCAAAAAAAAAAGCAGTAAAAGGTTTTGCACTTGCGACAAATATTAATTCAATATTAATTCAAACCCAACATAGAATGAATCTGAAGTGTTCTTAGCAACACTGACCCCGTGAGGTATGGTATGACATCACGGCATCCTAGGTTCTGTGAAGGCCATCAGAATACTCGGCGCCAACAAATGCTGCCTGCAGCACAGTGGCTGGAGACTACTGTGGTGTTATGAGTTTGTACATGAAATAAACTTAGGTATATTATCTTGTTGGTTATTCGATATATTTGTAACTTTTGCTACCAGAACAGTACCATGCATATGATGACTGATGAAGTTTTGTCTCACACTGCTATTTGGTTGCTATAATAAAACAACACAGACTGGTTGAGTTATGAAAAAGGGAAGTTTGTTTCTCATCTTCTGGAAGCTGAAAAACCCAGGATCAAAGCATTAGCAGAACAGGTATCTGGCCAGAGCCCATTTCCTGGGTCACAGGTGGAACCCTTTTCTATGACCTCACTTGGTAGAAGAGGCAAGGCAGCTCCCTGGGGCACTAATCCCATTCCTTCCCTC
>NW_026586662.1:4637232-4766850 GCF_907164565.1 Psammomys obesus
TGATCCCCCTGCCTCTGCCTCTTCAGCACATCCTACTGGCATGTGCTACCACAACAGGCACTATGAGAGAAACTGAACTATCAAACTGCACAGGTATTTTTCAGGCTGATGGATCTGTGCTAATATGCTTTCAACAAGGCCACACAGCAGCCTACAGAAACCATGAGCATTGTCTCAAGAGTGTCCACGTTTCCCCGCCCTCCCTCTTTATGGCCAAGATCTCAAAGTTGTGCGAAAATGACTCAGAATACCAAAATTCAAAGACATTAACAAATTTAAATTCAAAGACATCATCAATCACTAATTTTAAAAATGCCCTACAGGCTTGCCTACAGCCTTAATCTTATGGGGAAGTATTTTCTCAACTGAGGCTTCCTCCTGTCCGATTACTCTAGCTTGTGTCAAGTTGTAATAAGTCTAGCCAGCATGGAAATGATCTGTTTGTTAAAAAGAGGCACAGCCACGTCTGTGCTTCAAAGAGATAGTATTAGTTCTATGCAGCTTAAGAACAAAACAGAAGCAGAAGCAGAGGCAGCCCTGCTGTGAACTGTTAGCACTGTCCTGGACAGATCTACAAGACTGATCAACAGGTTTCAAAAGTATAGAAAGGGCTAATTTTGTTTGTTTGTTTTTCATGAAAAAAAAAATCTGTGAACAATATTTGTCATATTGAAAAGAAAAAAACTCTTGAAGGTTACACAAGAAACAGGAGGTGCTGGGAGAGTGAGGACCAAGTGAGGGGACAAAGTGAGAGACAGGAGGGACTGGAGAATAAAGATTCAGTGAGAGGACTGTGGGAACCAGGGCTTTACTCTAAAATTTACAGATGTATATGACTATTCAAAATGTTAAGGAGAAGACGTGTATTTTAAGAGACAGTCAGAGGAACAGATTAGAGTCTTACAGAGCCTGCCTGAGGGGGCAGTAAAGTTTCCCCAACCAACAGAAAGCCAGCTCACAGCATTTTGTCATTGACCTCCAGGTTACTTTCAGAAACATGAAAAAAGAAATAGAGGTTGGGGGAAGACTGGAGGAGATTAGCCAATACTTCTCAGTGCATCAAGGAAATACACAGGGTAGGGGAACTCTAACCAAAGGACCAAGTATCCAGAGGATGTCTGTGACGCTGGCTGCAGGAAGGAAGAGGAGTAACAGTGCACCAGCTGTTTATAAGATGTAGCAGTGGTCTGGAACTGTGAACCCTGGCTTGCCTGGGGGGCAGGGCCACAGAGAACAACCTAGCCTGATTGGGGGGGGGGTCAGGTGACAGCAGGAAGTACTGAAGAGGACACTAGAATCCAAATATAAACAGTATTCATGATTATGTCCTTCACACGAAGGATTTTGTTCTCTCCAAGTTTCAAATTTTACAAGCAGTACCTCCCCTCATCCCATTTTCATTGCTGGGCAAATTGAAGGGGGGTAAACTGTGGGACCACTGTCAGTGACTCCATCTGTGTCAACTCATCCACAGGAGGAAGGTACATGCAGTCCACACTTGTTTATATTCAACTACAACAGAAGCCATTGCAGACAATGGCTATTTACCCATAACTAACTCCACCTTTTTAATAACAGAAGTCTGCTTCCAAACAGCCCTTACTCAGCTACAGAAACCAATTCTCCCCCACAGTCTTTGGTGCAGGAACTGATCTCCAACACAGTTCTGGCTGGTGAGATGTAAGGCAGCGAGCCCAGTGAATTAACAAACAAACCCTAGCTTGGTATGGCTGTGTCTGCCATCCTGGCATGTAGGGGTCTGAGATTGGAGGATTGAGCATTCAAGAACAGCCTGGGCTACGCAATGGCTTACCCTCGCCACTCCCTTCTTCCTTGTGCCATGGTTAGCTGGAGAGAGAAAACCCTTCACAAATGTAAAAACAAACACCATCTGCTAGGGATGATGAAGGAGAAAGCAGGAGCCTGATGACATCTTATAGTTGCCACCCCAACCTTTTCTTTACCCTGAACTTTCCTTATTAGACAAACAAACCCCTAAGGTAAGCCACTTGGCATTTGAGTGACAGAGGAAGGAAGACTGCAGCAAGTTTGAAACTTGGGTCAAGAATTCTAGGTTGGCTAGAACTACATAATGAGACTGTCTCAAAAAAAAAAAAAAAAAAAGATAGTAGGTAGATAGATAGATAGATAGATAGATAGATAGATAGATAGATAGATAGATAGACAGAAATAATTAAAATTTCTGGTTCACTTTCCCAGTGAGCCCTCCTTATCCAATGGGGTTTTAAATCAGCCATTCTAGAACTTTCTACTCCCTTAAAGTCTTCCATTTTTCTCCACAGCCAGCACTTGTTTTATGTCTGCACATTTTCCCCCTCACATGGAGTATGAAGTCCTCAAGGTCAGTTTTGTCTGTTCTGTCCACAGTATGTCACACAGCGCCTTGAACACAACAGATACACAACTCGTGTTTGTTAAAGAACACACAAAGTCTTCGTAGGCAGCTCAAAGCAAACATCTCACAGTAGCAACACTAGCTTTTGGGCCTCAGCCCTCTGTAACCACATTATGGGCATTTCTTGCTCTGCATATACTAACCTTTTATCTGTTGTTTCCTTATTGCTGTTCTCAACTTTTTCCACAGTGCAAACTCTGCAAACCTAGGGGTTGGCCACACAGGTGGTCCTCAGTGAGAATGACTGAGTGCAAGATTGTAGATCCCCAATCAAGCTCTGCACAGTGGAAAAGCTATTCAAACCAAAACAGCAACCTAATTTAACTGAAAGTCAACCCAATAAAACGTGATTCAAATACTCTGATTTCTCCATTTTAAAACTATATGAATTTAAAGGCAGTGTACCCAGCCTTTTCTACCTAACTATAAACAATTGCCATGATTCAAAGCCACCTGGACCTGAATGTGAGAAAAGACATTGCTTCTGTCAGTTACTGAAGAAGTCAGTCCTAACTACATAATATTCCTGTTTACACATTTTCTGTTTAAATTCTATTATTAATTTTTGTTTTGTTTTGTTTTTTGAGACAGGGTTTCTCTGTGTAACAGAGTCCTGGCTGTCATAGACTCTCTTTGTAGACCAGGTTGGCCTCAACTGCCTGTACTTTCTGAGTACTGGGATTAAAGGCGTGCACCAACATGTCTCGCTGTATTAATTTTTTTAACACTATAACTTAGAGATAGCCAAGCACCCCCTGCAGTCGCACCCCATCCCCTCAAACAGGCACCATTACAATGAGCCGGGGTCTGTGTTGATGTCCAAAGTCCGAGTTACCACAGAAGGCCATGTGGCTTGATCCGAGCTGGGCTGGGGCCTGAGGCCACGCTGATGTCCTCTCATTGTGCTAAGCTGGTCCCACCACTCACATGGACAGCAAGGGGGAGCTAGCCCTGGTGGTATGGTGCAAAAGAGCTGGCCCCTCGGTCTGGGCAGTATGGGAAAGCTGGCCCCATTGGCGAGGGCACAGGAGAGCTGGAGGGCTGACCAACACAGCTACCACCCAGGCCCAGATCCTGGGCTATGAACTGGCCCATACCAACATCTACCCTACCTACAAGCTGCTGGAGTTCTTGAACGAGCTGATCCTGTAGAAGCAAAGCTGCAGTATCTCCATGACTCAGGGAAGCGACAGGATGTCAACGAGGAGTCAAATATTGAGGGTGTTGAAGTCAGAGGCCTTGAGCCAGACCAATGACTCATTGCAGTGAATATTGCAAGTGAACTAGTTAGACAAAAAGATATACTGTGTGACACACCATGACACACACAGCTTCTACATAAGATGTTTGTTTTTGTTTTTTTTTGTTTTGTTTTGGGGGGTACATTACAAGGGTGGAGGATGGATGTGAAAGGACTTGGAAATGAGTAGGAATGGGATGTATGAAATAAAAATTTGAAAAACTAAAAGACTACAGAAGGTTGTGAGTGGGTTCTATGCAAATACTATATGCAGATCTTTATGTAAGGAGTTTGAGTACTTCAAAAATTTAATATTATTTTGTTTTTTGTTTTGTTTTTCTGACAGGGTCTATTATTTAACTCTGGCTGTCCTGGAGCTCTGGTAGACTAGGTTCGCTTTGAACTTCTGAGAGCTTCCTGTCTCTGCCTCCCAAGTGCTAGGATTAAAGCCATACACTACCATGCCCAGCCTGCATTTGTATATTTTGATATTCCTGTGTATGTGTCCTGAAACCAATGTCCTGTGGGAATGAGGGATGGCTGTACTTACTTTGGAATTATTAAGTTATTTTTCTGTGTTAAAAGAGTATAACTTAGTGCTTTGTTTTTACTAATTTGTTGCTAGACTTGCAAATTGATGCTAACTGAAAATCAAGCAAGTAGGTTGCTTTTTTGTGTCTGCTTCTCATTGCTACCCTGGGGCTCTTTTTACCCTTAACTGCTTTCCCAAAAGCTTCTAGATACTGAAGCAAATTCCTCAGACATGACTGATAGCAACCTTCCTGATCATTGCCCAGCAGAACCTTCCCTTTCAGTTATACAACCCTGGACCTGCATAGGTCCCAGTGTCTGTCCCTCAATGTTAACGGCACACCCCCAGGTGCCCCAGCAGTGAGCTGTCTGGACTTATGCTGCAGGCTTTGCTGACATGGCACGGTCATCCAGTGACCCGTGGAAATCCAAGTAAAGATGCCTGTAGCTTTCACAGGCCCTCTCGACCTCTAGGGAGTGGATCAGAAGACAGGCTAAACAAATCACACTGCACTTGACTCGGGTCTAGACCCTGGTCGGTGGCAGTGGCCTCCAAACAAACTTTTGTGCCTCCACTCTCTTGTAGGATTAGTTCTTTCCCAGGAGGACGACAGTTAATTTATGTGATTAAGCGGCCCTGTTGGAGTCTGTCCATAGGCTTCCAACATGTCACCTCTTGTTTAAATTCCAAGTGTGCATAGCTGATGTGGCTCTATGGGACCTCTGGACTCACTTGTAAATGAGGAGGCATAATCAATTTGAGGTGTGGGTTTTGTTTTGTTTTACTTTTTAATTGAGATTTAATATGTACAACTGTGGGCAAGCAAGTTTAATTACAGACAAATTAAGCACACACAGAGGACAGGGAGGACCTTGGGGGTGGCAGGGCAGGCGCAGACTGGCCAGGTGCGACTCTTAGAAAAATGACTTAGCTTCTCTTCCAGCCTCAGTTGCCTCATGTGTGAGATGAGCCCAGGACCTTTTCCATGGGCTCACGGGGGACTTAAGGAGGGTGGCACAGTTAAGATGCTGCTGGACTGTTTCTTTCATCCAAGGATACTTGCTTTTCTTCCTCTGCCCAAGATGTGACCTTGTGCAAAACTACCAAGTGACTTCTAGTGTTAATCCCAGAGACGGGAGAAGGAAGATCACCGACCCAAATCATCATGGCCAAACCAATTAAAGCAAGCTATTAATTAAAGCAAACATTTTTTATTCATGAGCACCGGCAGTCTCATCCTAAGGCAGGGTTTGAGAGCTCACCATTGGCTGTGAGGAAGACAAGGCATTTATATCTCAGGGGTAGGGGGCTTCCAAACAGGGGATTTGGAGGGCAAAATAGGTGGGGTACAGGCACAGAACATAAGCATAACAAGTTAGTCATAACAACCTCCTGAAACAAAGACATGGTCATGAGGTGTGTATAACAAGGCAGTCATAAGGTGGTCATATAACCTTTTGAAACAAAGATAGGCTTGTAAAATGCTATCAATAACTTTCTGAGACAAAGACCTGATTGCCATTCCTGGAACAGGCAGTACAGAACCATTTGCAGTTAAGGCTACAGGTGGGGCATAGCCCTATCCTTGAGAAACAGAGATTTAATCATAAGCAGGAATGATCCTAGTTTGTCTTTACTATGAGATGGCTTTTAAGCTTAAGATGGAGGCAGGCTGGTTCTTCACTAGATGGCTTAAAATAGGCTACAGGTATTTGATTCAGGTCTTTATCTCACCTACTCCCACAGTTTCAAACACATGGCTTCCTTTCTCCTAACCTGGAGTGGGTGCTTGACTAATTAAGGCCTTTTCTTGTATCTCAAGTTGGAATAAGGACAGCAGGCCATATTTGGGGTATGCCCACTGGCATGTTTGTAATGGTGCAGAACCACGAGAAAGAGCACAGAACAGAGACTGAATGGGTGTTGCTGCAAAAGGGTATCCCAGCGATTAGAGGCCCAGGGAATGCCACAAAAATCACACCAGGAAACAGGGCTCACTTAAGGGCTTTACTGGGGAAGAAGGGGCTCAAAAGGCTGCCTCTGAGTGGGGATAAAAAAAAGATCAGGACGCGGTGGCACAGGCTTTATAGGGGGTATATGGAGCATGTGAATAGAGAAAATAGCTACAGTGGATGTGAAGGGCTGAGGGCGTGGGGGGGGATAGCTGGTTCCAGAACATGGGTGGTTCTTTAGTTGACTAGGAAAAATTACAACAGAATTCGACAAAAGAATAAAGATTCTTAACTCTGTGCCACAGTGAGCAGGTTGTCAAACAAAACCTGTTACAAATTTTACCTGTTGGTCCACAGAGAGTGCTAAAAATTCACTGTTTTCTAAACAAAACATCATCCTATAATAAGAAACCAACTTACTCCATGGCCATATTTCACAAATTAAAGGATAAAAGATTGTAAGCTACATCTTTTTGTTTCAACTATTTCAGTATTGAAAGTTTTTTTATTAATTTGTAAAAGTAATAAAAAAAAACTTGTTATAAACTGCAGTAATTAAGAAAAACCAGAAAGTCCATAAACCCGCTCTCCCTCTGTATCTGCACACTAAGGAAAAACCACACTCCACCTGAAGTGGAGTCCGTCCTTCTTTCCCTTAAGTCTGGTTGGTCATGTGACTTCCTCTGGCGTCCTGAAAAGCACATGTGCCCTGCATTCTTGGAGCTATGGAGAGAACTTAGCAGCTTGATGGCATTAGCTCCACAAGACACAGCCCACTCCAGCATCCCACTATCCCATCACCCAGGGCAACAGCAAGTGCCATTCACACTGTGCTGCCTGCCTCCTTGCCTCAGGTCACTCTTTCCCAAGTCACTCTCAATTCTCCCGCACATGCCCACTCTGTGCCTCCCGTTCCTGATGAGACTCTACATGACTGTACTGCAAGGTATACTAAAGCTTCCCTCATAGAAGACAGAGGCAAGCAGATCTCTGAGTTCAAGGCAAGCCTGATCTACACAATGAGTTCCAGGCCAGCCTAGGCTATGTTTAAAAACAAACAAAACCAAAACCTGTTTTGACAAAACAAACAAAAACCTCATTCCCACATCAATTCACTGGCCTAGAGCCTTCTTGGGCCTCCTTGAATGACAGAATGAAGTTCCTGTTCAAAGGTTGACAACTGATCCCCATCAAGCATGGGTCCCAATTGTTATATGTAATGGCTTCTCTCTCTTACCCATGTTTCCTCCTGGATTTCCTTGTTTTCTTTTCCACTCCCCTTTGCCTCAAATGCCTTCCTGCCTTCTCTGCATTTGCTTACTATTCTCCCTACAAGGCCAAAGGAAGGGCTCCCCTCCAACACAGCACCACCTCAGCCCAGGATACTCTTCACCGACATCCTCTGAACAGCTCAAGAGCCTACTACTTCCATTCAGCTGGGAATTGAACTCAGAACCTTTGGAAGAATAGCCAGTGCTCTTAACCTCTGAGCCATCTCTCCAGCCCCGCCACTTCTCCTTTTTATAGTGTTCAGAATCTCAGCCGACGGAATGGTGTCATCCACAGCAGACACAAAAGACAAGAGTCAAATATTGGTGAAAACATGTCGAAAAGGAAACTCTCCAACACTACAAACCCTCCAACACCTTTAAGGTGCTTGTCACACTAGGAGATCAGACCTGGCAGCCTAGGGAAACAAGGCCAAGCTCCCTGCAGCGCTCTCTCTCTCTCTCTCCTCTCCCTCCCCCCTCTCTGGGAGAGTTAAAAGTCAGCACGGTGCTGTTGCCTTGCAGCCCTCATCCTTGAAACTGCAAGGTCAGTGTACTGTCCTGGCCCTTGCTTGCGCAGGCTATGTCAGACTAAATCATGTAGTACAAAACTTCCCACCAAAACCCTGCCAAAACTTGTAAATGCCAGGGAACGGCCTCTGTTCACAGGATTTCCTGAGGTATTTTCCCCCTGAGCACCCCCCCATCTATGGTGCCTATCGTACTTACTCTCTTACTTTACGCTACCTCTCTTAATGAAACTCCTTCCCATGTTTTAAGGTAAGCCTCTCTCTCCTTTCAAGGACCCATCACATCACAGGTCTCTGATACAATTCTCTGTGCCTCCTAATTGGGCTTCCACCTCAAGACCGGATCATAGCCTGGGGGGCTTTTTACCAGAATAAAGCTTATTGTGAGCTGTGACTTCATGTCAGCCCTTTCCCAAACATGGATTTCTTACAAAGTACACATGAGCAGGTAAATGAATAATGAAGATGCGGCATATAGACACAATAGAATACAAGTGTGCCATACGGGGAGGGAACTGCCATTTCAACATGCCTCAGTGGAGGTCACTATGTTAAAAGAAATAATCAAGGCACAGAAAAATAAGTTCCACATGGTCTCACTAAATACAGACTCTAAAAAAGCTGACTGCACACAAGCTTAGAGCAGAAAGGTGACTGTCAGACACTGGGGAGACTGATGTGAGAGGGATGGGGAAAGGCGGGTCAACAAGTACCTTAGGAGGCCTGTTAGGACGAGATGGAGTGCTGGCGCTCTGGTGCATGGTGACAACTAGGGACGCTGACTGTGTTCACCAGAAGACAATTATGATGCTGGAGGACATCATCTGTTTCCCTGATACTGTTTCCCTGAACAGTACCCAGTGTGCACAGTCCTGAAGCAACACATGGCTCCCCAAAATAGTAATAATTAAGCGTCTTTGATTTCATCATCTGGGAGATGCTACTGTTCACACCCACTTCTCCTCTTATGCTCCCCTGTCTGTGTGCGGGAGCTCAAACCGATGGCCTGGATTGTGACTGGACAAGAGCTCTACCACTGCCTAAATCTCCAGCCCCATACTCTGATCTGGACCATGAATCACATTTTCTTTTGTGTCTGGAAGTTCATGTGGCTGCTGCATTCTACACTGTTTACAGCCACCACTTTCTTCATTTTTGTTTTCCTTTGAAGTGAAACTGAATCCATTACTACTATATTTATTTGTTGTTTAGTTTGCAGAGTTTTGTTAAAGGTCTGGCTTTGTGGCCTAGGCTCTCTTAAACTCACTAACTTTCAAACTCCTCAGTGCTGCCTTTACGGGAAAATGTCACCATGCCTGTCTTTCATTTGTTTCTGAAATATTCCATCCTATTAATCTCTGGTTTGGTTTCAGTACAAAACTCTGGTATCTTTTTTCTGAACAGCACTACATTTTGTTCCACAAGAAAAAGTAGCAGAGGACTGGGTCTCAAGAGGGAGAAAGGGGGGAAAAAAAGTCAGAGACTAGTTCAGATCCGCGGCCACAGGCTAGTCAATCTGATGCTACTGCCAATATAGTATTGAAGAAAAAAAAAAAAAAAAGAAAATCACATTTTAATGCCCCCCCCACACACAGAATTCAAACACACAAAAATGTTCTCCTTGTTTCCATAAAAACAGCTGCAGGCATCACCAAAGTTAGTGTGTGCCAAATAAAAAGCGTTTACAACCTCAAGGTGCAAGGAGATATGACAAAGTGACACATCAACCTACAATGTATAAATCACAGTTTCAAATGGGCAGTTACTCAAAGTTCAAACTCAAGGGGAAAGAAACTAGAAAGTGTTTCTAAGGAGAAGGCTCCATGGGTACATAAAAAGCCAGGGATGGCTGCAGATGCCTGTACCTGTGCAGTGATGGACAAAGACGGGGCGGGGGCAGTCACTGGAGCTTGTTGGCCACCCATCTAACCCTAAACAGCAAGTTCCAGGTTCAACGAGAAACCCTATTCTTCCAGGGAACAGGGCAGAGAGAGATACAGCCCACTCAAGATCCTCCTTTGACCTCAGAAAATGGACCTGTGTGTAAGTGTACACACAAGTATGAAACAAAAAAGACACACACACACACATCAAAAACAAAACAAAACAAGCAAACAAAACATCCCCAGGGCTGGGGAAAGCACTTGGCCAGCATGAACAAAGCCCTAGGTTCAAGTTCCAGTACTTGGGATTGAAAGAAGAAGATAAAAAGAATAGAGAAAGGTTTTATGTGGATATATCAAGATGACCAAAAGAACTAAAACCAAAGACTAAGTAAATGACATTATGAACCTTTTTATCTTTATTTCATTACGAACCTTTTTAAAAGTTATTTCCATTGTCGACCAGGCGTGATGGCACATGCCCGTAATCCCAGCACTCCTGAGACAGAGGCAGATGGATCTCTGCGAGTTCAAAGACAGCCTGGTCTATAAATGAAACCAATTCAAGGCTACACAGAGAAACCCTATCTTGAAACCCCTCCCAACAAAAAAGGCATTCCCATTGTCAAAATGTCACCAAAGGACCCTTCCTTTGTCCTAAAGTCACCATTCAGAGACCCATGGGACGCACAGGTGACCTTCTCCTCTCCTTGGACGTTTCCCAGGCATTTACTCATTCCAGGCATTTACTAAAAGTGTGGCATAAAATTTGCCCGGCCCTTGAACGATCTCTGACACCACTCCAGCTTCGGGCTGCATCTGGGCTGGACCTCACCTATCTTCCCTCCTTCCTTCCCCAGCACCTAAGATCCAGCCCACCTCAGACTCAGAGTCTCAGTAAGAGAGGACCAGCTTGGTGGTGCTTATGTTTGAATACTCCCATCTGTCACACAATGATACTTTTATAAAACAAGAAAAAGAAAACCTAGAAATGTAAAGTAACAAAGAAAACCCAATGGAAGCTGCCAATTTCCATCACACCAGTGGAGAAACTAGAATTACCCTGGAGAGTTGCTACAAAAGTTCCCAAGTGACTCTCCTCAGCTGCCACACTTACTATCTTCACCCACACGGCCTGGGGACTGTTCACAGAATCCTCTGTGTCTTCCTTGGATGCCTCTTCCCAACTACACTCTCCTTTCATTACCCATCCTTACTATTCTTTTACTCCTATTTACTTATTCCTCATGGCTGAGTTCCAAATGCACAGGGTCCCTCAGGTGGCTTTACTGCAAGGTCACAGATGCCCTTATTCTCCAAGAGACAAGTGGTCATGTCCGGAGGAAGTTTGGGTTGTCATAACTGCTAGTGTTCCCATGCACAGGCCAGTCCCCCAAAAGAACTCCCTGGCCTAAAGTTCAACTGAGAGGATGAAAACCTTCCTGATGTTGACTCTACCCACTAGATCACCTCCTTCATCACACTCCTATTACAACCACAGTCACCACGACCTGGCATTTCGTGACGTACAGTCTCACTGCTGAGTAACACCAGTATGCTTCTGGCCCTTTCCACCAATTTCACCATAAATTCCTCTGGATAATGGGGTTAGCACTGTGCATCCTATGGGTCTCTGGATGATGACTTTAGTATTGCTGTCTCTTTTCTCACCTCTGGGCTGCAATATGCTTGGTCTCTGCTTTCTCTGAAACCTGGACCTTTCAGTGATGTGACATTAGCAGAAACTGGAAAAGAAAGATGTGGGTGGGTTGGCTTTTACTGTTTTTACATTTTCTGTCAAGATTACATGTTTACTTCCTTAAAAAAAAAAAAGTCAGCCAAGCATAAAATATGAATTTACGATGCCACTATTTGGCAAGATTCTCTCTGCAAATTATATACAACTCATACATGTGCTTCTTGTTAATTAGAGGATACTGTGTGGAGGAGCTGTTCCAGCGGAATCTGCTAAAATCGTCAAAACCCTGCCACTGGGAGGAAATCCTGCTGACGACGGTATCTTCCACAGCACGCTACAGTGCCCAAGGCAGCACCTTCAAAGGCTTAAGGTGTGGTTCTGCAACCCTGTTTCTGAAGTTCATTGTCCCCATCTCTCTGCCAGTCAACTGGTAGCTGTGTGAAGAGTGACTAGAGAGCTGATTAACAACTATTTACAGCTGAAAGATAACATGGGGGACAGCAGATCATTTTCATAATTATGTTTTATATACAATAATTACAGGCTGTGATCTGTTCACATTTCCACAGCAGGCGTAAATTAGCACACCGGAGTGTAGATGCTCTAACCTGTCCTATGTAGACCAGGCTTCTGTCCTGGGTTGGCCACCATCAGCTCATCAGTTTCTTCCTCCCTCCTCAGGTCACTGTGTGGTGTGGTGTGATGTGATGTGCCGTGCCATGACATGACATGGGTACATGTTTTAGTGTTTGTGTGTGTACATATTTTAATGAAGCTCAGTCTGGCTTGGACTCATCAATCTGCTGCCTCAGTCTTCTAAGTGGTGGCATCACCATAACCAGCTTAGTGTTGCTTCTCCAGGGAAAAGGACAACCTGTCAACTTCAAATGGACTCCTATGCAAACTGCCTCCAGCAGCACTGGTTGACAGCTCAAATCTCCATAGGAACCTGCTCTGCCCACAGGCAACTCTTAACATCTGCATCCCAGGTGGACGTGGTAGCCACCTTTGACTTGCAAGTGCTTCTGAATTCTGGTCTCTACCTTAAACTTCACTACATCTTCAGCCTTATAATTCTCTAACCCATTTTGACCCAAAAGAGTAGAAAAATTAAAATGAACAAAAGAGACAAGACAGTGGAGAGGGGGTGGATAAGAAAATCCCATGTCCTCAGGATCCAGACTTTCACGGTTGCTGATGAGCTCCTAGATGTGCTAACTATCACATCCTATGCAAAATCCAGGTCTCTAATCAAGTGATACTACAGGGCTCATTGATCTGTAAGACCAAGGCAGCAGAAATGCACGTACCTTATGGAGCTTAAAGCTAGTGATCAAGCAAAGAACACAAGTCCAGTATCAAAAACAAAACAAGAGGAAGTTCAAATGAATTACCTCTGGACAAAGAGGGAGTGTCTAGAGGCATTACAATTGAAGGTTGAAAGGAAGAGGCCCCATCTTGGCTGAGTCAAGAACAAATGAGCAACCTTCTCCAGGAACTAGAGACTGAGGCTTTCTCTATCATCTAACCACAGAGGTGGTGTTCTATTTTACTTCTTTAAACTCTCCATTTAAGTCCTTCCAAAATACACAACATATGTTCCCTATTTGGAGCCAACCATGTTGAACCCAACCGGATTTAATCTGCTCTGGAACAGCCAGGATTTTTTTTTTTTTTTCTTTTTTTAATACTTTGATGGGGCATGCTGACATTCTCAGAGGCCATTCATATGTAAAACTCTGATGCTTTACTGTGCACACTAACCTAAAATCATGCCCCAGAAGTCAACGGCTCTGCCCTTAGAAGGCAGCTGCCAGTTCTCAGTGACCATCTGACTCAGCAGTAGCTCTGAGCTCTGCCTGTCATTACACTGTAAGCCAAGGCATCTGGGCTTCTGGGCAGCTGAGCAGGAAGGCCTGAGGGCAATGAAGTCAACTGCCTCCTTTCCACACCTCCAACTTTACCCTGCATGGGAGTTCTAGAAGACTAATACTCAAATAGAAGTAATAATGTAATAAACTGTCTTCATAACACAGATTCTTCAAGCAATTTATTTAAGAAGCAGTGAAATAAATCATGTCCCTGAAGCCTTTACGTTTCAAAGCAGACTCTATTTGCAAATTCATTTCTGCTCTTCTTTGGAATGTTCATAAACTCTTGATTAGCTTTTTATTCATAATACAATGTTTCGGAAACAATTTCCTTGTATCCATTAAAATGCCAAGTTCTCTGATAGAAAATCTGCAGGAACAAAAGAGCCACAGACCAGTCCCTGACCCAGAAAAACTTAGAATTCCCATAAATCATGGGTAGAAAGCCCTGGGAACCGGCCCACCAGTGGCAAGGTAGACTAAGAGGAAAGAGCCCTCTGAGTTTGGAGAGCAAGAAGGGGAAGAGACAAAGGATGGAAAGGAAAACAGTCCGGCATTACGCTTTGAAGAGAGGAAAGACACTGGGTGTCACATAGGGAGTTAACAGACAACACAGAGAGGACCAGGGGATCAGCCCGGGTGGAGGAGGAGGCTGGTGTATTTATGGTGGGAGAAAGCTGCACAGAGAGCCCAGAAACAGGTCAGACTTGCCCAAGCACCAGGCATCTGGGTGTTCAGCATTATGGGCCAATGGGACTTTGCCAGGCTTTCTGAACCTTACAGAGACTTTGTCTCACTAACAAATGACTTTCTTAAAAATGAAAACAGAATTCAAAGGGTAAATTATTAATCATCTCATCTCTGTTAATTATCTCTTAGAACCAGGCATTCACTAGTAAAAGGTCAAAATGAGACTACGCATGCAGCCTTGCTCTTAACATACAGAATATGAGCGGAAAAGGGTGTCTCAGGTCTAAAGCAAAGGGCCACGGTGAGGCAGGCAAGTCACGCCCATTCACTCCAGTTCACAAACTTACATGAAATATTTGGGGGAAGAAAAAGTCTTTTAGCTTTCCATTGGAATCTTTTATTTAAACATTCCTAGAATCTAAAAAAGACAGTTGGGATCTTAAGAGACACCATTTCTGTGAAGCTCTCTCTCAAGTAAACCCATCTGTCCCTGTGCCTTACTCAGAGGACAGATAAGCTTATGCTTAGCTTCCACATGACCCCACGTTGAAGTTGGGGAGGGCTCCTTGAAGTTTAGGAGGGCTGATCATGGCACATTCATTCTGCATACTGAATGTGAACACTAGACACTCAGAGTACTCATAAGCACAAAGGACTCAAAGAACTTCGAAATATGTATCTCTTACAGGTTTGATCCATTATTCACAATGGTTTATGTGAAATGGAAGAAGAAACTGAAAACTCAGAACTACAAAAGAGCTTTAAAAAAAAAAAAAACAAAAACAAACAAACAAAAACCAAACAACATAATAACAAGCAAAAGCACTTCTTAAAAAAACAACCTTATTGGTCATTAGAAGAGTCAACTCAAAAGTCACACCAGCATCCCCCTCCTCAACCACAAGCATGCCTAACATCAGGAAGACAAGGCCAGGTGTGGTGGCTCATGCCTGTGATCTCTGCATTTGGGAGGTGGAAGCAGGAGGATCGGAAGTTCAAGACTATCTTCAACTCTATGGTCTGCATGCATGTTGAACCTGTGCTTCGCAGGCCACATGCCCCCAAGGGCAGCCATGAAGATGCTCAACACAAAATCTTAAGTTTACTTAGAACACGAGCATTTTTTGTAATTTTTTTAAAAACTTGATTTTGTGGTTCTTGACCGTGAACTCTGCAGATGACAATTTCATGTTACAATATCAAAAGGGTATTTTCATAGTGTAGTGGTTATCACCCTGGCCACACACAATATCAAAAAGGGTGGACATGACTGGCAGTTCAAGGCCAGCTTAGGTTACAGGGGACCTTGTCTTAAGAAAAAGAAAAGTCAACTGAAAGCGGGAGTTTGCACCGATGCAGAGACAGGGACCCCCTACACTGCCAAAACAAATGTAAAATGGAGTGGCTTTGAAAACAATTTGGCAGTAACAAAACATTAAACACAGACTTATCCTAGAAACCACTAATTCTACTCCTCAGTATACCACAAACACATGCACACAAGTGCTTACACACAAATGTTCATAGAGGCATTATTCATAATAGCAAAAAAGTGAAAGCAGCCCGAATAGTCACCAACCAGTCAACAGAAAATACAATGTTATATATTGAAAACAGAACATCGGCCATAGAAAGAATGCTAGCATATTCTACAACCTGGGTGTACCTTGAATACACTGTGCTAAGTGAAAGAAGCCAGACACAGAGGGTCCTTACTGCATGATTGTACCCACACAAAATGTCAGAAAAGGCAGGGAGCCAGAAGGCAGGTTAGTGATTGTCAGGAGCAAAAGGAAGGAGGCAAAGGAGAGAGAACGGTAAAGGACATGTGCTGTCTTTCTGAGGTGATAACATGTTCTGGAATTAAATAATTGCACAACATAGTGAACACATTAAACACCAAGTAAATGCCCAATTTTAAAAGGTGAATTTTGCAGCCGGACGTGGTGGTACACACCTGTAATCCCAGCACTTGGGGAGGCAGAGGCAGGAAGATCTCTGTGAATTTGAGGCCAGCCCAGTCTACAAAGTAAGTCAAAGACAGCCAAGGCTACAGATAAACCCTGTCTCAAGAAACTTTAAAAGAAAAAAAGTGAGATTTGCAGTATGTGCATTACACCTCGATTAAAAAAACAATAATAATACAACAAGAAATCTAAGCTCAGAAGCATTAAGAACCTTGCTCAAAATCAAGACTAAAAGAAACCACTGGAACTACACCCCTGTGGCTCATAGCAGCAGCCCCTACAAGAGCCAGGACAATGTTATGAGCAAGAAAGCTATGTAGCCTCACACTAGGCATTTCACAGTCATGCACACTCCTCAGTTCCTTCCTTCCTTCCTTCTTTCCTCCCTCCCTTTTCTTCCTTCATTTCTTTTTTTCTTTTTGAGCTCTGGTAACCAGGGTTGTTTCCAGACTCAAGATGCCCCTGCTCCTGCCCCTGGGGTACTGTCTGGGAACAACATCACTGAGCCCTGCTTGCTCACTCTAAAGCAAGCTGAGTCCTCTTATGCTGAAATGTTATCCTGTCCTCTGTTCCTATAGGCAGGGCAGTACTCTCAACAGGAAGGGGGTGCTTTTACCTTAGCCATTTCAATATGTCTGGAAACATGTTAGCTGTCTGGCACTGGGGCCAGGGTGACCCAGCAGATAGAATCCACACAGACTGCCAGAATGCACAAGACAGTTGTCACACAAGAAAGCGCCACCAAGCCCAAAATATCAATAGTGACACAGTGAGTACCCGGATGAGGGTCTGATCAAAGTCTGTCCTTGAGAACAACCATCTCAGAGCAGTAGTTCCGTGGGAGTGTAACTTTGAGACCAGCATCCTACTGGCACCATGTTCAGAGCACTTACTTTTGTTCCCATAGCAACCCACACACACTATCTGAACACATTGCTTTTGTTTAAATGGGTATTGGGTAGTTAACACAGAGCAATGGAGCCCACCGACATTTTAATGAACATTTGGGTCTATTATGTCCTTTACAAAACTGGCTTCCATCTTCATAAAACATATATACCTATCAATGTAGTCTCGGGTTTCCCAATTTTGACAGACATACATGCTCACTTGCATTATTAAGAGAAAAGCACAAGCTCAATGGCAAGCAGTTCAGAGCTGGGAAAACTTGGGAAAAGCAGGGGGCTGCGCAGACATCAAGGGTGTAATCCCTGATGGAGGAACCATCCACACAGCTCTGGGGGACCTGCGCCATGCTGCTATGATGAGGTGAGGTATAAAGGCCACAGGACTCCTTCACTCGCCTCAGGAAGAGACTATCCTGATGATGTTTTTGTGGCACAGACATCTCACAGCACCTAAAACAGATTTGCTCAATATTCCAAAACTCTGTTAACTCAACAAGAGGTTTTTCAGACCATAATCTAGCCGGAATTCTTTCCTCGGTTGAATCCTAATAGCTCTTTAAAGTCGAAGAATCACAAAGACAAGAGAATGATTACTGCACGAAACTTAAATGACACTCCTACTAATAACAGTGGCCATTTCAACAAGCTCTAACGGCTTATAACTGGACTGTGAGATACAGGGAGATAAAGACCCTCTCAGCCTCCTTGTCCGTTGGGGTACCAGAGCCAAAACCCAAACCCTGGTTTTCTGTTCCTAAAGTCTGTCTTCTTTTCAGGCCCCCTTTGACTTGCATCAAATGAATTTCTTCTCTGAAGCTTAAAGAGTTCAGAGAGTAAACTACATGTAAAGACCCCGCCCACAGAGAAAGATGGATGACCATAAAAGCTAAGAATCGTCAACAGTTAATGGAGCAGATGAGGCTCACCAGTAGCAGCAGCTTCTTTGGTGATCACTCCTGCTCTCTCAGGCGTGTTGGCCACATCTTTCCCCTTGCACTAGAAGGCAGTCTATGTTCCTCCAGGCCTTTGATCATGAACAGCTTGGACTAGCCCACTTTCTACCTCCCCTCTTGCATTGAACTCCCATTGCAGGCTGCAGTACACTAATAAACTCTGCCCCTTGGCTACTGTTTTTGTACAGCAGTGGTCAAGTGATGGAAATTCACTCTCCTCAGAACCAAAGGTACAAGGCAGAAAAGAGGAGGGCACCAATCTTTATGACCACCTGACCCAGCAGATCACCTAATGCCCAAAAGGCCCCAGTGTATCAACTGTTCTTACCCTTGACCTCATCTCTGGGTTCCAGACATTCCACCAATCCCTCTTCTCTCTTTTTACCCTATTCCCCTCCATCCCATTCCACCCTCTCCAACTTGACACATGAAGTCAGCTCTACTTGGCTTTGTTACACACAACAGTACAATTATATTTTAGGCAAATCACACGTTTAAGTTTCTTGTCACTCAACAAAACATTAAACAGTCCATTCAGCTGTTCTCCCTTCCCTTTAATCTGATTTCTTCCTCTGGGATAGAGACAGGGAATATGAACGATTATTGCATCTCATTACTTTAAGAAATACAAGTAATAAACACCAAGTCCCCTGGCACTTCCGACATGGTATAAATGGTAGTCACTATTGCTGTTTTGAAACCTTACCTTTTCCATTTCAAACCATATTCCTTTCGACATTTGCCGGCTTCTGCAGAAGCACAGCCATTGCTTTCTCCCGCCCTATGGACAGTGTGCCTATAACTACCTGCTGAGTAGCAATGTGGGGACTCTGGAACTGCTCCTTGAGAATGCTGCCCCATCCCACTGTAATGTTAAAGCCTGCACTCTCTAGTTATGCTAGTCAGCTTAATGGTTTAGCACAAAACGTGTTCTCCCAGTGTCCAGTCAGGAGCTCTTCTGATGAGCAACATGGCAGTGGGAAAAGCATAGGTCACAGAACTAAAGGACAGGGCTTAGAACCAATGAGCTGAACGATCTCAACATATGTGACCACCCTGTGCCTTGACAGTCTCATCTATAAAACAGGTATAACAAATCGCAGTTTACAGGATGCTTGCAAGGATTAAATAGAAAAACACAACCCATCACTCAAGACAGGAACTGAAGCAGAACCCCTGAGGAACACTGCTTACTAGCTTGCTTCCTTGGACTGGCCTCGCTTCCTTTGGAGAGCTCAGGACCACCTGCCTGAGTAGGCTGGATCCTCCCACTTCAGATACTCATTCGGAAAATGCTCCATAGGCCAATCTCATGGAGGCTATTCCTCAACTGAGTTTCCAGACTCTGTATCAAGATGACAGAATGGAGCGGCACATTCAGTCTTCATCAGTGGCACTATGATTCCGACAGCCATTCCTCTAACCACGTGTGCACGCCTATCCCATGGATGAATATGCGTGTGTAGGGGTTGAACATAAACCCAATCTAAAATTAAGTATGTTAACACATGCTCTGTTTAAGAATACGCTTTCTTTCTTTCTTTCTTTCTTTCTTTTTTTCTTTCTTTCTTTTCTTTCTTTCTTTCTTTCTTTCTTTCTTTCTTTCTTTCTCAAAGTAAATAGGAAAGTGTAGTGCTGGGAAGTTACCTCGGTTTGTGAAACGCTCATTGTGAAAATCTGAGAGTTTGCACTATGTTGGGTTTCAATCCCCAGAACCTATCTGAAAAGTCTGAGTGGTAGTACGTACTTGTAAACCGTGGCCCTAGTATGGCAGAGAAAGGTGGATCCCTGGAGCTGGCCCGTCTGCCTCACCTCTGAGGGAGACCCAAGCAGTGAAAGACCCTGCCACAGAAAACAAACAAAAGCAACAAAAAATAAAATGGAGACTGATGGTCCTGGAAATGACTGAAGGTTTGTCTCTAGCCTTCACATGCACAGGCATGCCACGAGCACCACACGTGAACACACATATTCTCTCACATTTCTCTCTCTTTCTCATATAACTCACACTCCTGTCAATCAGGGTTCCAGGCTTATGGAGGAGTCATCTCTCACTCAAAGGAACACAACCATTAAAGCAAAGCAGCTGAGCTGCAAGCCACAGGGGAATGCACAAGTTAAGTAGCCGGCATCCCGCGCCTGTGTTGGCTATGTTGACTATGGCTGCTACTGTTTTCTTTGCTTTTTTTTTTTTTTTTTTTTTTAATTCCAGGCTGGAATGCAGCAATAGCTGTTGCCTTACATCTGACATTTACCAAACGCCACTGATCTGACCTGTCCAGCAAGCTACTTAACTGGGCCTTTTATTCTCAACCCTTCACTCCAGCTCACTAGATCCACGAGGGCAAAATGCCACTTCCAAGCACTGGGCCACCAGCCACTGGGAAGTAGGAAACACCCACGGTCAGAATCGGCTACTTCAGTCATAGCCAACACGGTGCTGCTGTTCTGGCAGAGCCAAAGCGGTGCTGGCCAGGGGCCACCAAGGTCCACAACAATGCAGACACACCCTGATGCACACCTCGCCCTGTGCCCGACCGGCAGGGGTCAGTTCCAGGAAACCCCTCCTTAAATTCTGCCAGGCACTGAGCCAGGTCTGAACAGTCAGATTCCCTTGGTAATAAGCTGTCAGTGGTGACAGATGGACCCACAAAACTGTCACGTTTGGGGGAGGGGGCAGCACATGACTACGACATAGACTCAGAAGGGCCTCTGTATGTAGATGGGCCTGTAATTCAGCTTTCAATTCTACTGCAAAGTTGTCAGAGTCCAGGAAGGAAACATTCAATTAAATGCTTTTCTGAGTTTGATTTCTTTTTTTAGAGTTTGTGGGGAGAAAAGCAACCTAATATACAAGAGATAACACCTCTAACTCTTCAAATTATGACAACAAGCTCCTGAGTCAGCAGCAGCTGCGGGCGGGCAGGCACAGATAAGCCTATTAAGGGAGGAGACAGAGGGAAGCTGCAGAGACACAGATTATTCAGTAGCCAGCCAGCTTCGCCCTCCAGTCTCCTGTCCTATCCCACCTCTCCAAACAGCAGTCATCCCTACAGCCTAGGCTGAGGCACATGCTGATTGCTGTCCAAAAACCACTGACCATAAAGCTCAATGGCACATTCTTAAGCTACAGCTAGGAAGAAGACCCCTCCTCCAAGGCAAACGTCCCTAATCAGAAGCAGCAAAAACTCCCTTAAACTTGTTAGCCCATTAACCATTTAGATACATTTTGCTTAGACATTTGAAGGCTTGAAGTCAACTTCAGGCTGTCCCTACAGCTCAGTGTCCTGCTAAAAAAGTCTACTTCACTCTGACACAGCATGGCAGAAGAGGGAATATTCATATAGGAAAAACAGAAAACCACAGCTCATAAACAAACTGGGATCCCAAAACAACTACCTTCATCCCCATCTACGGCGGCCCCACAAATGACCATTTAACCCCTTCCCACTAAGCCCCATCACCTCTGGCAGGGGGACAAATCACCTTCCAAACCATAGCAACCCACAAAATAGGGAGATTTTCACTAAATTTCTGACTTGAGAAGTTAAAGTCCTCTTTTGCATAATGGATAAGCAGTATAAGATCAATGTATGAAAAGCAATGAATAAGTACTGTGATTTAAATCAGAATGTAAGTGTCTCACTCTACAGCTACAGCGAGCCTAACCCCAGGAAATCAGTTCTCATCAAAGGCCTGCCCGGCCCAGAAGGGTTACCTTCCCACTCACAGCTACAAACTGACCTGACTTGTTTTTGAGTTTTTCCCCCTCCTAGGTATTCCAAAGATAATTTTATAATTTGGATTTGAAAGACAGGGTCATTAATTGGAAGACAAATAAGTCGGCCTTTTATTATGTATTTGTATTAGAAAGGAGGGTCAGGGAGGATTTTTGGGTAAAGAAGCTGACAGAGAATTTGATAAATTAAAAAGAAAAGCCAAGCACATAAACAAACGGGACAGGGTTTGGCTGCAGGAGGGTGAGAGGTGGGACATAGTTCTTGTTCCCAAACCTACAGAACTGCAATGGGCCTATGTGTTCTGAGTGTAGTCAGTCATTTGTTTTTCGTTTTTAAATATTTTAATGTATTATTTCACAATTTTATATATGTTCTATGATTTTATATAACATACTTTGCTCATATGAACCCTCCATTAGCCCCACTTACACGTCTCACTCCTGCTCAGTCCTTTCTTCTTCCCAAAGACTTCATCTCCTGCCTTCGTGTTGTGTGTGCACGTATTGTTGTGTGTGCATATGTGTGTGTTCCACCAGGTTTGATGAGGGTTTCTTGAATGAGCAGGTGGGAGATTATTCAACGACAAATGGGCCTCTAGCCAGCAGGTATACCACTGAAGAAAACAACTCCCTCTCCCTTAATAGTCTGCTGCGTTTTTATAAACTGGCTTTTGGCAAGTGAGTAATTTCCTGATCTCATTTTTAAAATCTTCATTTCAAAACATAATACTTAACATTTCTGTATATGTAATGATCAGTAAATCAGGCCAATTTTATTTTAAGCAGCAAAACCTCTTGATAAATATAGACTTTCTATTCTGTGGTGCTGTTCTAATCTGAGGAAAATACAATTCATTCCAAAACATTTTATAAAAAACCTAAATGTGCTCTGGACAGACTGCTTAGAGGGCAAAGTGCTCCTCTCATACAACTGAGGGTCTGAGTTTGCATCTCTAGCACTTGTGTTTAAAAACAAAACCAAAAGAGCCAGGCATGTTGACTGCTACCTGTAATTCTAGTGCAGGGAGAGACAAGAGGAGCCAGGAGGATCTCTGACTCTCCCTCGCCAGGCTGGCCAATCGGTGAGCTCCAAGTTCAATAAGAGATCCACTCTCCTATTTTCGTTTTCTTCTGATGTACATCCTCTTTGCCTTTCAGGATGGGGATTGAACATTTTAGTTAGGGTCCTCTCTTTTGCTTAGTTTGTTTAGATGTACAGCTTTTAGCAGCCTTACCAGGCCACAGTAGAGGACAATGCAGCCACTTTTGATGAGAACTGATAGACTAAGATCAGAAAGAAGAGGAGAACCTCCCCTATCAGTGGACTTGGGGAGTGGCATGCATGCAGAAAGGGGAGGGAGGGTGGGAAAAAAAAAAAAAGAGAGATCCACTCTCAAAAAATAAAGTGGAGTGTGATAAAGGCAGCCCCCAAAGGGACCTCCGCATTCATGTGTGTGCACTCCTGCACACCATATACATAAAGAAATCCCATTTACTCAGGAGCGCACACTGCTTCCACTCAACTTTTCAGTCTTTTTCATAACAGTTGCTCTCCTTTTTCATGCCCCCCCCTTTTTTTTAAACTGAAAAACAGTACAAGATTCATGTAGCCTTACATTCGGCCTGGGGTGTGGAAACCACCCTGAGCTTTGTAACACAAATCCTTGTGGAGAGGTAGCTTACCCAGATGGTTTGAAATGCTGACTCTAAGTACCTAAACACAAATGGATTAAAAAGTCCCTAACTTCACAAAGGATCCATGCTCTTGATTATACTCAATATGGACAAGTTTAAGTGCTGTGGTTGAATGGAAAGGAATGTCAAAATTGGCAAACATTAAAATGTACTAGAAAACCTGAGGCCATGACTTCCCTTCTGATGGCAATAAATCTCCGTTCCGATCAGCAAACCTCACATACAGACTACATGTCCACACAATTTGCTAGCTAGCTGTTAACTTTAAAGTGTAAGAAACCTGTCCAGAATCTTTCCAGTTAACAAAAAACAAAAACAAAACAAAACAAAAAAAACTCTCAGTCTATATAGCTCAACCCTCAGAATGGAGAGCACTCTAGACTGAATTAAGTGAACCTCAAAGATACTGAAGACCAACTTCCGGTACTTGTGAATGTAACCTTTTTTGTAAAGAGGATCTTTGCAGATACTCCTGAGGATGAGGTCATTTGAGTAGGCCCTACAGCAACATGCTTAACTCCAAAAAAAAAAAAAAAAAAAAAAAAAAAAATGAGCATTTTGAACACCAAGACAGACACAGGCATGCACACAGGGAGAATGCCACATACACACAAAGGCTATCAGGGTGACACATCTTCAGGCCAAGACATGCCAACGGTTGCCAGCAGAAGAGAGGAGCGCATTCCCCCTCAGAGTTCTCAGGAGGCCAACACTTGCATTTCCAACGTCCATCAGCAAGAAAACTGAGACCTATTTCCGATCAAATCAAGACCCACAGCCCTGAAAAACAAATGCAGTCTCTCCCTGCCTCCATGCCCTTGGGCCCTCAAGTTATTCTTGCTTCTTTTGAGTTCTGACACAACCTCATTCTGAAGCCTGCTCCTCACTCCTGCAGTGCCTCACTGTCTCTGGCTAGTGAGCCACTGACACGTAGGGCAGCTATTTGTGCCCATAAACCTGCAAAGTGCAGGGTGGCAACATCCCCAATGTGCACACGCGCTCTGGGTATAATGTACCTGAGGACAGAGACCACAGAGAGAATTTCTGCTCTAAAAGCAGAAATCAGGGCTTGGATCCAGGTCAGGGGACCAACTGAACATGATCTGGCTCTGGTTTGAGTCAGCTCTCTTCACCTCTTCTTCTGTGACATGGCAATAACTATCTTGCCATAGGACAGTGAAAGACCCAAGAAGGTGAAGGTCCTCAAGGGCCCAAGCATCTGCACGCCAGCTCCTGTGAGAGTGAAGCAACCTGGCATAGAGTCCAGTTACCGCGCATGGTCATGTCCTGACTTCATAGCTTTCAGACTCTTTTCTGAGGCTTTCTTACAGAGGAATCTGCTCTCCAGGGGAACAACAGCCTGAACTGGTAATTGCATGGTTAAGGTAATAATCATTCATGCACAGCGGCAAGGACACGTCGCACAGCTGCAAAGAGCAAGGCACCTCTGAGCAGTGTGTCTGTCCTCCCCCTTCACACCCACCCTCACTTTAATACAATGTGCAGGCCACAGAAGGCTCTGCACTTTCAAGCTTTCCTTCCAATGTCTTCATCTTTTGTCCCAAACGCTGACTCTCCTGCATTCAGACATGTGTAATACACTGCTGTCTCGCCCATTTTCCCCTGACTCATGAAAGCATCCCTCAAGCCACCATCACTGACTGCATGGTTTGCCTGCCAAGTCTCTGGGCTTGATGAAGACAGCAATGCTTTGGGCTGTCTATTCTCCTGAGCATCCTAGTATATAGTACCACCTGACTTGGTACTAGGGTTAGGGCTCAGTGGGTAAGAGTGCTTGCAGCACAAACATAAGGACCTGGGCTTGAATTTTAACACCTATCTAAAAAGCTAGATACAGGAAGCCTTGCACACATCTGTAACCCAAATGCTATGGGCAGCAGCAGAGATAGGAGGGTTGCTGGCCACTAGCCTAGCTCCAGATTCAATGAAAGACTCTGTCCCAAAGAAACAGGGTGGGGAATGATAAAGCAGGACATCTCATGTCCTACTCTGGCCTCTGCAGGCTGGCATATACAGTATCGCGCACACGCACGCACACGCGCGCGCGCGCGCACACACACACACACACACACACACACACACACACAAGTAGAGCGCCTGATATTTCATTTGCAGTGCTTAAAATAAGCATATGCACCAATCAATCAATCAATGCAGGAATCTGGCTTTTCCACTTACATCTCAATGTGCACTGACGGCATAAATGACATTAGGGCAAATCACTTCACCTCTATGCCCAAGTTTCCTTCTATGAACCTGTGTGGTTGGATTTCACTTCCTGTGTATTTGGGTTTCCTTCCAAATCTCAACTGAGCCACAGAACTTTAATGGACAGTAAAAACATATCATGCAAAGGCACAGCTCTCACTTCAGCGAAGACTTTATTTGCTTTTTGATAAGTTTTAGTCTAAGGCAAGCAGGAAGGGAGTCTTCTTTCCCTTGAAGGGCACTACCCTGCTACCTGAAGGACAAACGGTTCAAGCAGCAGACAGGCTGCAGACACTGAAAACATCTCCAAGATGCTGAGCTCTGTGGAGTCTGAATTCACAGGCTTCCTTTGGGGACTTGAAGAATCTACCTTGTCATCCAAAGATGTCCACAGGGGCAGCTGCTGTTCACCCCTCCTCTCCAAGCACCTTCATGTCCAGACTAAGAAAATGACCTCAGGAGCCCTCTCCCACACTCCTCTCCCTGGCTAGCTGCCTCCACATGCATATTTTATGATTCTAGCATATTCCCCTCCGTATCTTACATCTAGCAATGCATCCCTCCAAAGGCTGTGACATTTCTGCTTGGTAAGAATGTTCCCCTGAGAGGTCTGTCCTTGAGCTGAAGGTTATTACTGAAGGTTTTACCTTTCCTAGCTGAAGTCCACACCTGATCTATGGAGTGATTGATTCATCAAGAAGAGAGCCACACCCTTTATTCTCCTAGGCTTCCCTGCAAGACCAAGGAGCTGGGCAGGGTAGGGGCAGACCATAGTGAGAGTTTTGGTTTCTTTAAAAACCTAGTTATGGCCAGGCAGTGGTGGTGCACGCCTTTAATCCCAGCACTCAGGAAGCAAAGTCAGATGGATTTCTGTGAGTCCTAGGCCAACCTGGTCTACAAAGACAGCCAGGGTAGTTACACAGAGAAATCCTGCGTAAAAAAACAAAACCAAACAAACCTAGTTATGTTATATGAATATCTTTTTTTTTTTTTTAAATCCCATGTGTGGGATAAGGGGCTGCTTCAAATTGTTCACAGCAGCAGACTATTATTTGCCTACTGCACACTCTGACAGGGGCATGATTCTGCTAGCTGAAGACAGTTTAATTCTGGAGACTCTAGAGAGGGTGTAAAAGAACAGGGGCCCAGAGAGGAGGTGGGGCTGTTCCTCCTGCTGGTTCCTGCTCCTGCTAGTTTGTCAAGTGGTCAAGAGAAAAGAGACAAGAAGAAGAAACTGGAGATATGGCTGACAAGATGAAGACTGGATTTGCCCCAAGGAACTCAGTGTCCGTAATCAGCAGGCAGTAGTCTAAAAAGATATCAAGGAGCCCTCTCCCCACTAACCTTCTGTCTCTCCTACCTGATGTTGGAAGGGGTTGGGGTGGAGAAGGCTGGTAGATATATGAAACCAAATAAAATAGATTAAAAAAAAAAAAAAGCCAACAGCAGACGAAGGCAAATTCTGTTAAGTACATCAGTGAAAATAATCTCTTAAAATTAAAGTCACATTAACATATCTCCTGGACAAAGTTATCGGCCTCCCGTCAGGTATACACACATAATAAATAAATCAGTATTTTAAGTGATCTTTCTATGGCCCTGTTTTCTTAGAGATGAATAAAATGTCCTCAATGTAACAGTAACATACCCATGGTAGAATGCTGCATTACAGAGTTTTTATTTCCTAGCAAAAGCAGGCTTCACCTGGAGCTGGGCAGGATGAACAGGCACTCAGCCTTCCATGTCAGTCACTCCTGCTGAAGCTCCAGAGCTCGAGGGAACCAGAAGAGGAGGATTTTCACAAAACAGTATGCTTAAATGCCCTGCCTACAGGACTTAACTAGGTCTAATTCCAGTCACATTACTTCCTTGTGGCTTAATAAACTTTAGCTAAAACCAATCTGATTTGGGAACGATACTGTTTGTTCTTCCATACACTTGCTGGTCACAGAGGGGAACAGAATAAAATGGTGCCAACAGCCAACCTAACACTGCTAGAAGGAAAACACAGCATTCCCACAAAACCTTAACATGGCTTAATGTTGTAAGCTATACCATATTAGCTACCAACCAAGAGTTTACCTACACAACTCCATTATGGCTAAGAAATCAATATTCTTGCAGATAAGCATAAACTTTATATAAATTAGATACCAATATTACAAAAAAAAAAAAAAAAAAAACCTGTACATGAAGTAGAAGATAATGTTACAAAGTGGGGAGAGACTGGTACTTCCTGAAAAGAGTAAGTTTTCAAACAGCAGACTGAAATGAGTAATTAGTGTTTACGGGCTGTGTCTATGTGGTAACTGAACGTAACCTCCCAATCAAACCACATCAGACCACGGGGTTCTGAGAATCAAAGTGGAAAAGTTCCACTTTGAAGTTAACCAGTAACTGTTCAAATGAAATAAGCTGTTATGAGTGCTCACCCACATTTCCTCAGCTGACACACCAAAGCATTTTAAACGTGCAGCACAACCGTGAGTGCCTCAGAATCCTTCATGGTGTAGGAGAGAAACTAGGGTAGAGCTGGGGCACTGCTGGCAATAAAATCATTTCCTCGAATCAGTTCTATGGACAAACCAGTAAATCTAAAACTTAAGTCACACAGTAGGGACAGGCAATAAATGTGTGTGTTAATGGAACTGATGAAAACAGGATACAGGACGCAGAGTCGGTCCAGATACACGCTGGATAAGACAGGTAAATTACCTCTGACTTTCCCAGCACAACTGCAGAGCAGCACTAAAACACATGCTTTCCACATTCAATAAACTGCTTTTGAAATAATTACTGAAGCAGGTAAGTCAATGGTAAGACCAAGAGCTCTACAGTGAGACATATACATTTAAATAAATCTATCTGGGAAGTATTACGTTTCATGAAGCTCAGCTTCATGAAAAATCTGTAAAAGTCACCTATGACTAAGCAATGAGAACCACAACTATGCCTGCACATACAGGTAGCTAGCATCTCCCCAACCGCTGGGTCTAGTAAAAATGGGGGTCCTTGTAGTAAAAAATTGGGTTAAGTTATAGCGATTTTTCAAGAAGTGTTTCATTTCACGCTCTACCCCACCCACTTAAATTCTAGGACAATCTGCTTACTGGCAGATAACCAGCCAGACTGAATTTTGAAACAATTATTCTTGTACTTTCTTCTATATCTATCTGATTAAGTATCTCACAAAGCAGACTTTCAGAGATGCAGTTTAACTCTCACCTGAGTTAATCAATTCTTAATAATCACATAAAATATGCGCGTTACATCTGTTTTATTCAGTGGAGTGTCCTGTCCAGTAAACGTGTACACTATTCCTTCCTGTATGACATCTCTAACTCCTCAGCTTCTTTCAAAGAAGAATATTCCTTAAACAATGTAACACTCTACAAACAGAATAGCTAAAAAAGAAAGAAAGAAAGAACACAATTTATAGATTCTTAAAACAAAATTGACCACAGCACTGAGGGAACCCGGGAAGGACAAACGCACACAGGCTAGCTTAGAAATGTAAAAGTATTTGAAACACCCTAGGCTAAAAAATCGACAAGGAAAACAAACGGACTCCGACCTAACCGGACAAGCATGGTTTACTGTTCTCTCTGCTCAAATGGAGCAGCTAAAAAACCTGCTGTGGACGAGAGGGTGAAGAGCAAATTTGTTTCCTTCAGAAGCCAGGTCAGCAAATCAAAGTAGTCTAAACTCTCGTAATACACAGAAGCCGACGGTGTCTCCAGTCGGGAACCTCCGAAGTCAGCACAGGGAGCCCCGGAGCCTACAGCTACGGCAGGGGACTTGCTCCCTTGGTCGCCCTCCCTAGCGGCCAGCGCGCGGGGGAGGGGGGGCCACAAGCCCTGCGCGTCCACCGGGTCCGAGCCTAGCGGTCACCTGCCCGCGCGTCTCCCACGGGCGCACGCGCCGCGCGTCTGCCGCGATCCCGCCCGCCCCGCTCACCGCCACGAAGCCCGAGGACGAGGCGACGAACACGCGGACCACCATCCTCCCGCTGCGTCAAGGACCGCCGCTGACACGGACTCAGAGGCTGAACGGGGCCGAGGCTGCTGCCGACTCACGCGCGACCGTCGGAGACGACCGCCGCGAAGCGTCCCGCTCCCGCCGCTCCGCGGATGAAAGCCCAGCGCCTCCGCCGCGGGCTGAGCGGGAGGTGGGGTGGGGCCCGGCGGCCGCGGGGGCTGACGGGAGTTGTAGTTTCTCTGGCTCCCGGCGTGACCTGGCACTAAGCTCGCGCCAACCAGCTCCTGCTTCTCGTGAATTAATGAATTGATCGTACACCCAGGTGACCCCCCATAAGCGGGAGAGGCTCTGTGGTGGGAATCCAGCTTACAAGGGAAAAGCAAACTAGACAAAGGGCTGGGTGCAGAGTCCAAGCTTGAGGTTTGTGAGCGGTGGAGACGGGTGGGGACATCCTCCCACTAGAGACAGCCACCAAGCTGCTGAGACCCACAGTTTCAGAGCCTCCTTACGCAGACACGCCCCCAGAGACTTGGGCAGCTCATGGGCTTCGACAGGTGGGGACAGTAGGTTGAGCTTCTGTTTTATTCTGCAGCTCAGAAACTGTGGAAAGATTTTTTTTTTCCCTGCTCCCTAGAAGTGGTTTTATTGTGTAACCCAGACTGGCCTGGAACTCACTTTCCTCCTTCTCCAGCCTCCCCAGTACTGGGATTACAAACATGCTTTACCAAGCCCAGTTTGTAAAAAGAATCTCTCAGGTAAATAAAACAGGCTCTCGCCTTTATTCCAAAGGCACTGAAAATTGGAAACCCGGATGAGAACAAAACCCATTTTTTTTTCTCTGCAAAACTGTAATTGTAGCAGAAAAAAGTAAGTATCCAGAGACATGAAAATCCTTATCAACACTGGGAATCAGAATCCACCACCCCCTATCCTTCACAATGGCGTTGCCTCTGTGCACTTAAGGATATTTACAGTTGAGCCAAGTCTGTGCCTTTTCGAAACCTCTGTGCATTCCAGCATGGTATCCCAGGAGGATACCATTAAAAAGAAAGCTTTCTTGTGGTGGCTAATAGGTTACGTGTAGTTCTTTAGCAGGTTATTTTTGCTTGGCTAATGCTCAAGCCTCTCATAGTTTTGTGGAAGTGAACCAGTTTTTCTCACAGAACTGTATTTACTTTCTTCCTTTTAGCAGGGGACGTCAGCAGCGTCTGGGAAGGCTGCTAATTAATTCTAAGAGAAGGAAATGAGTAATGAATTCTCCCTCGTTTGCAAGTTTCTAGCACAAATAGTCGTTTGACAGAGAACTATTGTTTTTTAAGTTTATTAATATTTCAAGTTTCCAACCTTTCCTATTGCTTATGTTTTAAAGTTTTATTTAATTGTATTTTGTTTGTGTACATCCACGTAGAATAACACGCTTGTTGAGGTCATGGACAACTTGTGGGAATTTCTCTTTCTACCATGTGAGCCAAGATTAACAGTAAGTGCCTTTACCCACTGAGCCATCTCACTGGCCCTTCTGTTGCTTATCTGAATCCACTTTTGTCATAGAACTCTTTAAATTTAGTAGAGTAAAAGAGTGATGGGACTTTATTTCTTTTTAATGTTAAAACCTTAAATATAAGTTCTGCTGTTCTTGAACTTTGCTGTTACAAATATGGAAAGGAATGCAAATAAAACATGAAATAATTTTGATAGAAGTAGATACATTTTTTTCCTACATAAATATGGTCTTTACAAAAGGCACCACGTTTCTGCAGGGTAGAATTAATGTAGCAATGAAGACAAAAACTTAGCAAATGGACCCAGAACCACTCAGAGCAAAAATGGATTTAAAAAAAAAACAAAACAAAACTAAGTCATTTCCTCAGTCAGCAAATTGAAATCGTGCCTGGGGAAGTCAGGCAGCATGAAGTTGTAACACAGAACTCAGTTTTCAGGAGCTGTGTTAGTCATCTTCCCTGTTGCTGTAACAAATCACCTAGGATCACTTACAAGGGGAAAGGTCAGCCAGGTGTGGTAGGTCAGGCCTGCTACCCCACCACTTGGAGACCAAGCAGGAGGAGGTGAGGCCACTCACTTCATGGCATGAGAAAGCAAAGGAAAAGAAAGAACACAGCATCTCAGTGTGCGTAGAAGGGCATGCCCATGGTGGCTTAGCTTCCCGCCATTAGGCCGTACCTCCTGAAAGTCCCACTGTATCCTGGAGAGCCTCACAGACTGGAAACCAGGCCTTCAATGCCTGAACTGTTGGAAACGTTCACAATCCTAGCTGCAACCGAAGCCATCTCTGTTGTCTCCTTCATAAAAGCCAGAGATGTCAAAGGAGCAAGCCAGTAAGAGGGGGACAGTAAAGCAGGCCGGGAGTGGTGGATGCTTCAGGAAAGTCCAGACATGGCTGTCAGGGGTCCTCAACCTACAACATGACAGGCTGGCCATCTGCCTATTTTTACAAATAAAGTTTTATTGGTGCACATTCCTTATCACTTAAGGCAAAATACGAAAAACTCCCACACTCCTCCTGGTCTGATTTTAGTACTTGCCCTTTACAGAGAAGGCTTGCCAATCCATTTCTGGTTTAACCTGTTCTGCTGTCACTGACTAGAGAGTACTGACACACCCCTGTCTATATCATAAATTCTCTGGCTTGCTTAAGCCACTACACCTGGCTTTTGTTTTGAACAAAGAACCCAAACAATTTTACACTTAATCTGTAACAGTCCAAGGACTATTTGAAGATTATTGTGATAATAATAATAACCGGCTCTTTTTTCAGTCTGGTTAAAAATTTATTTTTAGAGATTATATGCAACAAAATATATTCTCAATCCAGGGACCAAGTGAGGAAAACAGAAACCTAGAATTAAAAAAAAAAAAAAAACAAACAAACTCGGAGCTACTTAAATTCTGATCTATAGATAGAGCAGGCAGGTAAAGCTTGCTAACCAGACCCAGGAAACTGAGCGGGTCAAAGTTGCTGCCTTGTCACCGTGGGTTTGATCTCCCCCCAGAAATCATGCTTGAGCATCTGGAAGATCCTTACCATCTGGAGGAGGAAACCGGGGGCCCTTTAACACTACAATGAGGCCGATGGAGTCTTTCTCAAAAAGAAATGTTCTTTACGGTTTATCAGAAACCAAAATCAGACAACAAAGGATGTGACACTATCACAAAAAGTTATCAAAATCTTAAGCACACATTGGTACAGGTGTATGCTTCCTTCTGACTGCATTAGGATAAAAGGTATGCTGCCAGATCAGAGAGCCACCATGGGTCTGCAGTAACAATGGAGAAAAACATTTTAAGACACAACAATCTGAAAATATGAAACATCTACTGGTAACAAAACCACAACTGTTGCTACTACAGACTGCTCAGATAAGCAGAACAAGGAACTGGTATCTTTTAATTAGCATCCAATGACTACAAAGATGTAATTTTTTTTTCAGTTATGTTCATAAGCCTTCTAACTTCTACCTTCTGCCTTATAGAGGTGGAAAGAGGGCTTCAGGAATCCTAGGTTAAGAAGTCCTAGTGTCCGGCTGTATTCAAATGTGTAGAGGTCTATGAATTAGAAAAAAAGAAAGTGTACCAGGAGACAAGAGAATTGGAGAAAGAACACGCATGGGGTGGGCTACAATCAAAACAGTATAAAAGTGAGAATACAGTACCACAGGACCCAAAAGACATTTAAGTTTTAGAAAGGTGACAATAGCCAAGGGATAACCAAAAGCTAAGAGCAAAGACAGTAGACAATCACTAATCATCTGTCTAGTCAGAAATGTTTGGGCCACATCTCTATGTTGGCCCAACATGACCTATTACAGCTTGAATCCCACTTACGGCTTAGGTGGCAGGGCTTGACAATACATCCGGGTCTTCCAAGTTCCTCCTTCAGGATGTTATAGCAGAGATATTGAAAAGGTAGTAGAAACCTGATGGGGGATGCTGAAGAGGTATTATATAAGTTGGAGCAACAAGAGAGCTAAAACGATGGATGAGGAAAGGAAGCTGGCACAGAGAGGAAGCCACTGTGGCTAAGAGAGGGGCAGACGTGAGCTAAGAGACGGCCTCCCTTGCAGTATTGGTTTCCGCGACTCCGTGTCTGTCCGTTCCTGCCCGTGATGCGCTGCTTGCTAACCTCTCCTTTTCCTTGCACTGGTGTAAGAAGCTCCCTCACCCTATAGCTATGAAACACATCAGGGCACTCAGGAAGTCATGCTCCAACAGGGAAGGTGAGTCAGGACTCAGTGGACATAAGACAGCCTTAGGGCCCTGCATCATGAGGGTAAGAACAGATATCACAGAACAGCTAATGTACATACTTGCCTAAAATATTCTGATTTTTCGAAGTCACCTTGATCTCCACTGATGCACTGAGACTAAACCATCTGCCTGTAGCTCCACCCTCCTCTGTCTTCATCAGGCACTTATATATACACATGCCCACACACAGACATACAGATACTCATAACTAGACACAAAAATGGCCTCTTAAAATTGATTATTGCGTATATAGTTCCAGGTGACACATTATAGAAATTTCTAACACTCTAAATTAATCTAATATCTTGTAAACAATTGCTGTGTCACAATAAACACAATATTTTTGCCTATAGGTTCTAGTTGAATTCAGAGACCATTTCTGATTCCTCAGAAATGCATTGCTAATGATTTTTCTGAATTCAATTTAATTTCTCATTATGCCAGGCTTATAAAGGCCATTTATGACAATTGCAACAACAAAAGTATAAGAAGATGTTTATATAGAGACACAATTATAGAAAATAGAAAATCAAATTGTTGTAGCAATTATATTTTTGTTTTTCTGAAGTTTTGAAAGACATACTAGATGAGAACTATGAACATTTGGTTTGGGTGCATTTTTTTAAAGACAGAGAGAGAGAGAGAGAGAGAGTCTCATATAACATGGGCTGTCTTCAAACTGATCCTCCTTTCTCCACCCACCCAGTGCTAGAATTTCAGGTGTGTACTACTATGCCTGGCTTTTTCAGAACTTTTTGATACCAGATGTACAATTTTGGAAGGAGTAACAAGGTCTTCTTTTAATTCCTCAACTCTTTCCTAAAAGTAAAACCATAAGGGCAAATTAGAACAAAGAACAACTTGACATGAGTTCATTGCTCTTCCTCCATCCTTGGTAACCACCTCAATCCTCTCATTCAGAGACAATTCAGACCGCCCAGCCAGCCAGAGCTCTGGGGTTAAAACTGCTTCTAGACCATGTGGAATTCCTCTAACACTGACGGGAGAGCTCACCTTCCTTCAGAGGCACTGATCTCACCCACCTGTCACTAAGTCCTTGACAAGATGAAGCACTCATTAATGAAGGGTAAGGCATCTGGTGTTAATCTCCCTCTTGTAAATCAGCTGTATTTGAAAGTTTCATTAAATTCTTCTTCAGAGAGCAACATAGTGAAATAAATGACTTGTCATTTTATTCACAGTTTACATTTGCTTAGAAATAGATCAGCCCATTTGATTTAGTTCAAATTGTTTGTTGAATACCTCCTCCCCATTAGTAACCCATCAAATTCCTTTCTTCAGTCATTTTTAATAATTTTCAAGTCCAGAAAAATGTTAATAATGTTTCTATTATCTTACCTTAAATGAGAGCTGTGTATGATTCTGCTGAAAAGAATCTTTGTAGTATGAGCAAAAGTTACTAGTAGAAAAGTCATAGTTTGGAGGGTTAAAACATCCCCAGTGTCTGCTTTCTTCTGTTTACTACATTTTGCTTTTGTTCATTTGTTTGGAATAGTGTGGGGTGTGGGGTGTGTGTGTGTGTGTGTGTGTGTGTGTGTGTGTGTGTGTTATGGAAATGGATATTAGCTTCTAAAGGGCTTCTCTACCCCGGCTAGTTCCCAAATAATAAAGACCGAGACATCTTGGATTTATAAAAGCTTTAAAACACAGTAGGTTTTAAGCCTAGGCAGGTATTAACCCTCTAAACTATTTTGCTATCTCCCAGCCACACACACCATGTTACTTGCTTTAATCATTCCTGTCTGGGACGCTTCTGTTCTCTCAGGCCAGCCCTCATGGCCATGTGCTCATGGTCCATACTGCCCCATGGCGACTTCCTTCTCTCTACTTCCTCTTCTGCTGCTGTTTCTCTGCTTCCTCTCTCCTCCCAGTCTTCTTTCAGACCCCAAGACCTGGAACCTAGGCCCCACCTACCCCTCTTCTGCCCAGTCACAGGCTCCAGCAACTTTATCAACCAATCAACTTTAAATTAGGTAGAACAAGGTTTACACAACAAAGAGAGGTATATGTGAGAATGTGCTCATCTGGGAACAGTAATTAGTATTAAAATGCATAGCACCGGGCCAACCCATAACATGTGTGTACATGTGTGTGTGCCTGCCAGGGGGTCGAGTTCAGAGGATGGCCAGTGTGGGAGATGGCATTTTTTCAGTACCGAATAGCAACCTGTCAGTCTTACAGACAGGCTTCTCTGTTCTTCTGTCCACCTCTGCTCCACATCAACTTGACATGGACAAACCTGACAAACTTCCAGCAACATGAGTGACAGCAAGTTATTCCGTTTAAAACAAACAACAAAAACAGAAATGTGTGCAGGAAGATGCAAAGAGCAGGGATTTATTTCTCGTAGTTCTGCAGTCTGGCAGGTCCCCATGAAAAAGCACTGGCAGCCTCGGCCTGTTTCCTTCCTCATGCTGAGATTTTATCACTTTGACCTTACATGGGGGAAGGGGCTCCCTAGTAGCCCAAAGAACAACCATTATCTTCCCTCCTCCTCTTCTTCCTCTCTCTTTTACCAGTCAAGAGAATAGAGCAACAGCTCATGTGGTCATGTGCTTGCCAGGTAAGCATGAGGGCCTGAGTTCACTTATAATCCTCGTCCTGAGGAGGCAGAAACAAGCGAATTCCTGGGATTCTCCTCTTTCCATGTCAGTGAAAGACCTCTTCTCAAAATGCAGAAAACCTCCTCAGAAGCTACATCCAAGACTGACACCCCACCCCCACCCCGTCTGTGTGGGCACAGGTCTCAGTTTAACCTGCACCTTAACAGCTCCATCTCCAAACGCAATCTCATCTAAGGTGCTGCAGATTAGAAACTCAACCTACAAATCAGTGGATGGGTTTGATATCTATCCATTAGATATCACGTCTATCCATTACAGTGAGCGTCTAAGATGAGTTAGTAACTACAAGATCAGTTACCTCATGGTTTTTGTCCATGTGACATCCCTGTGGCCGAGTAACTGTGACCAAAAGAGGAATATGAAGGTCATACATAAGGGATATGGAGGTTCCACAGCATCACATTAGTTCTGATGAGGCCTCGCGGTGGGCGGTACCGCAGCAGCAGATCACATGAGAGCAAGAGAATTCACGATAAGACAAGCCCTAGAGAGTGGAAGCTCACAACCCCTTCCTAACACAAGCCCCCAAGAGCTCTACCTCCCACCTACACCCCAGCCCAGCCTCCCTGAAAACTAGCACGGGAACCGTGGGAGGAGAACCCACACCCAAACCGGAGCGATGCAGAGGTAAAAGGGTTCCTCCTAAAGACTGGCACAGAGCCTCTGGGTTCAGCTACTTCTGTTGCCTTTTTTAATCCTTTGTGAGTGTTATTTATGAGCTCTATGACTATGAATTTGAGAAAGTTACAGACTCTCGCCAAACACCAGTTTCTTTCACTGTCATAAAACAATAAAATGAAACAACCTTAAAAAAAAAAAAAAAAAAAAAAAAAGCAAACCCTTACAAAACAAAAAACAAAACCCAAGGCAGGAAGGGGAAAGCGGGGGAGTTTTGTGCTGTGGGCTTTGGAGAGGCGTGTGGAAAAGGCAGTGGATAGCGCACTGATAAGCCAGTGCAGCGTGCTATTCTCAGAAATTGGAAACATTTGCTTTGAAAATGGGAGTTGCAGCTTCATCCTGCAATACGATCCTTCCTTACTATCCATTAAACCCAAACCATGGCTTCTGAACATGACTGAGATTCTGTGGGCCTTTGTTTTTCTCCTAAATTGCCTTGAAGGTGTACTAAGAGGAAAATATTTCCCACTTGTGCCTTCTAGAGGCTGCATCCAAGCTCCACCCCTCCCCTCATCTTTCTGTCTAAATAGGGCACAGCCCTGTGGTTGAAAACGGCCCATAGCAGCAGCAGCAGGATCCCTGTCTGCCCTCATCAACTCCAAGGTAAGTGGGGCAGGCAGGAGGCATACTTGTAGGCCTGGGCTCTACCTGGCATTTCCTGCGCAGCCCATCTGGAAAGCCTTAGAGGTTAGTCCAAACCGCAGATGTCTGAGAGGACAAGAAGGGATAAATAAAAGCAAAAGTCCCACAGCAAAGGGATGAAAGCTGAGCTGAGTTATTCCCAGACTAGCAAGAGTACTGCTGAGCCCGGCACAGTATCAAAAAGACAGGAATACTGTTAAAAAAAAAAAAAAAAAACCCACATACACATAAATGTGATTTTTAAAAACCCAGTAGCTTAACGATGGAAAGATGGAAAGTAAAGACTTAATTAATGGTGTTTTTGTTTTGTTTTGTTTTGTTTTGTTTTAAGTGTAATCTGTCCAAAATCAGGAGAAGGGACAGGTAAAGGCATTTGTTGACCCCAAGTCTGTTTGCTAGGGGGTCCAAAGAAGGTGTTGCCACTGTCCTCCTTGGAAGTGTGAGAGCCAAAGTAATACTTTAAGTTTTAATTACTGTGCCTAAGTGATCACCTGTAGGCAGGAGGCACATGGTCGGGGAGTATGTCAGGATATATGCTTGCCCCTGATTGGACTGGGTGGAAAATATGTGGCCTTGTGGTTTGCCTTTCTAGGCCTCTGCAAAAATGTGACTCTGCCATTTTCTGGGAACCTAGGAATGGACCTGGCCAAAGTCCATCATCCTGGTCAGTGTTTAATTAAAGCTGGCTTCAAATCTGGATCAAAATTGGGATCGTGGTCTTATCCTCAAATTAATAGGAGAACAGTGTGGTTCCTGTGAGGTGATCCTTTCTGCTTTAGGGTTCTGCCTCTCCATCAGAGAAAATCTCCCTTGTTTTTAGGAGTAATCTATCTTTAAGGCTTTAGAGTGTTTTTTTTAACTTAAGGTAAGGTATGTGTTGGTTTAGAACAGTGACTTTTGGCTTAGCACATTTGTCACAGAAAGGAAATGGTGTAAGGTAGGTATTACCTGTTTTAAAACGGACACACCTTGGTGATTGACAAGCCTGTTCAGAGTTAAACGGAAGTCTGATCTGAAGCAAAGAAGCACATAGAAAGGAAGACATCCGTGCTGGGCTTTCTTCCTGTTTTAGTCACCATGTGAGCACAAGGGAGGCAGCAATGGCTTATAGCAAAAGCAGCTTAATAGTGTCTATTATAGTTCATGATGAACTGTTCAGGAGTGAAGTTCCAAAGTGTCTGTTACTTGTTATAAAAAAATGAACTTACTGGGCATGATGACACACGTCTATAATCTCAGCACTCAGGGAGGCAGAGGAAGGTGAATCTCTGTGAGTTCAAGGTCAGCGTGGTCTACAAATCGAGTGTAGGATAGCCAAGGCTACACAGAGAAACTCTGTCTTGAAAAAAATAAAAAATAAACAACTTGATAGATAATACATATGACCAAAGGATCAAAAAATGATAAAGTATTAATGGTGATTGAATCAAAGTGATATTTTCATAACCAAAAGTCCAGTAAAAACTCAGATACAAAATAGAGTCAGCGATAACATCTGGCCCCTTCCTAATGCTGTGACTCTTTAGTATAGTTCCTCATATTATGGTGACCCCTGACCATAAAATTATTGTCATTGCAATTTCATAACTGTAATTTTGCTACTGTTTTGAGTCGTAATGTGAATATCTGATATGCAGGTAGTCTTACACAGCCCCTGTGAAAGTGTAGTTCAATCCCAAATAAATCACAACTCACAGTATGAGGACTGCTGAAATAGTCTATGCATTTTTTTTTCCTGAATCATCAAACGGAGCTCCCCAAAGTGACAAGGCAGCTTGAAATAGAAGGGAATGTGGGGACCATCTTCTCTTAACTTTCGAATGCTGCCAAGGGAGGAGAGCTGGTCCCTGAGCACAAAGGTTGTTAGAGTCAGGCCCAGCTTCCTTGAGGCTTTGTTCTTTCTTCCCAGGAGGAGACTGAGCTGCAGAATGAGAAAGACACAGATGCAAAGCCTTTCTCCGCATCATGCGCAAGGCAATTAATGTCACTGAGGTATATCTTTCTCGTCAGTTAACAAGAATAGTAAACGATTCTCACATAGCCATTATGAGAATAACGTGAGAAAAAATGTGTACAAAGGACTCGGAGGAGATCTGCCATGCTGCTTGGCCTTAATACTGGCCCCCAGAGCCTCTGCAACCTCCCTCTATTTTTCTGCCTCTGTGGTTTTTTTCTACAGATAACCTTTTCTGCATCCTTCTCACTGGAGTATTCAGGAGTTATCCCACGAGGAAGACTGCCATGTAAATGAGCTCCTGTTTCTCCTGGGCTGTTCCAGCTTTGCCATCTGATGGGAGCCATGCTGGGCCATTCTGCTGAGAAAAAAAAAAAATGTCACCGACAGCTGTACAGGGCCCTGCTGCCTTCAAAGCACAACAGGGGGAGGTGGCTGTAGCCCGTGTTATCATCAAATAAAACCCTGAAGAAATCGGGGGCATTTAGAAAACATATTTTTTCCTATGCAAATATAAAATATCAGAAAATATAAGCCCAGAAAAGAATTTGACATTTAGTGTACTGTGAGCTACAACCCACACAGGAAGAGCCAAAGGCTTCTGAAGTTAAAAATAATTTGTCAAATATTTAATGAGTGTCAGAAACTAGACAAGGCATTCTGCTGGTCTATTCATACTTAATCCCGATGACAACCCCTTGAGGAAAACTTTCTCCTCTCACCAGACAGTTTGAAGCATAAATGGATTTGGAAGGTTTTTCTGTGCTTCCAAAGATGATAGAGGATTTGTGTATAATAAGACAGAATATGTATCTCAGTACATAGAGTGTTTTATGTTTTAACTTTAATAACCTCGTTCTCTGCAACTCCCCATCAGTACCCCTCTCCACTGTATCTTATTTCCTCTTTTCCTTGAAATTGCCTGTTTTCTCTACTTTTTGTGGTTTTGCCTAACCCAGTGGCTTTCAACCTAACCCTTTAATATAGGCCCTCATGTTGTGGTGACCCCCAACCACAAAATTATTTTCATTGCTACTTCAAAACTGTTGCTACCGTTAGGGATCATAATGTAAGTATATGTGTTTTCTAATGCTCTCAGGCAACCCCTATGGAAAGGTCATTAGACCCCTAAAGGCGTTGCCACCCCGAGGTTGAGAACTGCTGGCCTAAACTATGTCAAGTGAGCTGCCAGACTTTCTTCAACACTTGACTCAAGTGTCACTTTGGAAAAATCTTCCTAAATTCATCAAGTTAATTTAAGTGACTTCTGTGGTACCCTAAAAGTCCATGCTGATTCTGTGCCAGTACTTTTAGATCATAAATTATTGGACTTGGATTTTCTTTACTATATGTATTAGACTCAACTATCTTTGTATGTCCATCCTCCTTCCCCTTCAACATTAGGTCCATAAAGCAGAGTGGGTGGATGGATGGATGGATGGATGGATGGATGGATGGATGGATGGGTAAATAAATGAATATGGAAGATGAAGGCTACCTGGCTTTACCTTCTAATAGCATGAGTTGGAGAAGGAATGAACACTTTTGGCAATGGTTTGAAAAATAATGAACTACTAATGGGTCAATTTGCCTCCATCAAACACTGTCTATTTCAAAGAGGCATATTTAATGATTTATCAGTGAACCCAATAATTGAACCATGCCGTGAAAGTCAATGAACTTGAGACCTGAGTTCTAGTCTTCCCTTTCCCTCACTCTTTTCTCTGTAACTGTTTCCTGTGTGACCATGGAATAGTTACTTGAATTGTAATTTGGATAATATTTTTTTAGCTTGGACCCAACTCAGTGTGTCAAAGCAAATACTAAAACATGAATTAGAATGAGCAACAAAGAAGTGCTAATGAGATTGCTCAGCAGGTAAAAGTGTCTGACACCAAGCCTAATGACCTGAGTTTGACCCCTGGGACCACTTGGTGGAAGAAGACAATTTGAATGAACCAAGTTGTTCTCTGACCTCCACAGGTACTCTTTGGCATATGAGTCCCAACTCGTCTTCGTATTCACAAAACATATACAAACGTAATTTTTTTTAAAAAGGATAAACAACAAACAAGAGAATATAGAGAGATTAAGATTGGATCTTGGCATGTGGCATGGTCATATGTGAATGTTTTTCTTACTGTGGATCATAGTGGAGATGCTTAAAACACTTCTTTCTAGAAAGTTCCGGCTCTAAAACTCAACATGTGTAGAATGTTTGCAGCTCCTCTTTTCAAATCCAAAGTTGAGAATGAGCAGGAAATGATATTTTAAGGAAAAAAAAGAAAATATCCACACCTCTAGTAAGGAAAGTGGGGACTGCTGGACAGACTCACTTACCAGCTTTTAGATCACTTTCCCCTGGCTGGACTGCTTTACCAGGCCGCAGGGGAAGAGGACATATTCCATCCTGATGCAGCTTGATGAGCTGGGGTGGATAGGAAAGGGAGCTCCCCTTGTCTGAGGAAGAGGCAAGAGGGAAAGGGAGAGGGAGTGGGTGGGGTTGGGAGGGAGGAAGGATGGGGCTACAACCAGGAAGTAAGGTGAATAAAAAAATTAATTAATTTAAAAAATATCCACACCAACCTCTTGCAACTTTAGATCCTGCTAATGAGACAGTTATGCTGTACTTCCTCAGTCCAGGAGTGTCCATGACAGGGTAATGACAGGCCCCACTCTTCCAGGCTGACACGGGGTCTGGTTGAGTAGCTTTGTATGCTGGGGTTATAGGAAACCCTTCAGGGCTTCAACATGCCATGTGAAGGTCCTTGTTAAGTGTAGCACATCTTCCAAGGCAGAAAGTAAAGGAGAAAGGAGGGGTAAGCCCTTTTTAGGGTTTCATCGCTGGAAGAGACACCAGGACCACAGCAACTCTTATAAAGGAAAACATTTAGTTAGGGATGGCTTATAGTTTCAGAGGTTTAGTCCATTGTTGTCATAGAAGAAAGCATGGCGGTGTACAGGCAGACATGGTGCTGGAGGAGCCGAGAGTTCTACATCCGGATCCACAGGCAGCAGAAGGAAACCGTATACCACACTGGACATAGCTTGAGCATAGGAAACTTCAAAGCCCTCCCTCACAGTGACACATTTTCTCCAAGGCCACGCCTACTCAGACAAGGCCACACCTCCTAATAGTACCACTCCCTATGGGCCAAGCATCCAAACCCATTTATCTATAGGGCCATACCTATTCAAACCACCACAGGGGGTAAGAGGAGGAGAAGAGGGGGTAGGAAAGTGGCTTAGTCAGTAAATCTCTTGCCACACCAGTATGAAAACCCGAGTCTGGATTCCCATCACTCACATAAAAAGCTACCTGTGAAGACCTAGGCCTGTAATCTCAGCACCAGAGAGGCAGACACGAGTGGATGTCTGTGGCTTACCTGTCTACCAGCCAGTTCAGCCAAATTGACATTCTCCAGGTTCAGAGACCAAGGCTGGCTCAAATAAGTCAATAAGGCGGGGAGTGACTGAGGAAGAAAGCCAGTATCAACTTTGACCTCCACGGGCACATGGGCCAGCCCTCACCACCACCAAACATACACATACACAGAGGGATCGGGAAAAGAACAAAGGGGAAGGGAGGTGGGGAGAAAAAGGGAAGAGGATGAGTTAATAATTCTTCCTTCAAAATCATACTACCATTCTGTAGATTCCCCTTCCTGTTGTGTATCATGAGAAATCTAGTCCCCCTTAAAGGCCCAATTATTATAAACTAATACTGTGGAACTAACGAGTACACGGGGCTGCTGGTTTGACTAAGGTCTGCATTTGATTCCCAGGGGAAGCGTAAGTTCATATCTTAACTCTCAAGATCATAATCCGGTCACTATTCAGTGAGTGTTCGTCAGCACCCCTTCTGTGCCTCATTGCTCCCTAAAGGCCTGGCTTTCTAAGACACAGTGTGCTAGCAGCTAGCAGCCTCACAGTGGGACATCTGCTGGCTCTACTCCTGACACATGCTCTTCACTCAACCTAGGCACTATGGACCTGATAGTGTCCTTATAGGAAGCTCCCTACAGTCATCCTCTTGAGGCACCGTGTTCTCTGTCCCCCTGGGTAAAGACCCCAAAAAAGTCTTCCCTCCCATGTCCCCTGGTCCTGTGCCTGTCCTTAGACCAGCTTCTCTTCCAAGGGTTTGGCTGCCCACTGTGTCCTGGGCTTCCCTGGAGCAACAATGAGGCAGGATCTTGGGAGGGCACAGGGAATGCTTACGGAGGAAAAGCAGCCTAGGAGCTGAGGCTGTGCTCAGCACACTATTGCAAATGCACAGAGCTCCTTTTCTGGGTATCATAGCAGTCTTCTGCCCTCTCACTGTGATACCCACTTCCTTCTCAACCCCACCTCTCTGGAGCCAAAGCTCAGGTAAGAGAGGACCCTGCTTCCAATCACTTCGATGTTCTGAATGGTGTTTCTTCAAGGAAAAGATGGATCAAATAGGTTCCCCCTGCCCCGGAGTAACTGCAGGTAGAGGTTCCAAAGTCCATGCAAACATTGTCTCGAGTTTACACAAGAGCCTGATCTCGGGGAACAAATATTGTCAGATGAGGAGAATGACTTCAACCCCCTCTCCACACAATTTTCTTTAAAATACACCCAGAAAGTAAAGGCTGTTAATATATATTGTAAACAATCAGACAGTGGTTTAAGATGAGCCTGTGTTCCCTAGTGTAAAACATGAGAGCTGAAGCACTTTTCTTTGCTCGTAACTTTTCAAGCATTTTAAGAACGAAGCTTCATGTACTTGAACAGATGGATTTTGGTCCAGGGTTCGACGCTGGGATAAGCATAGAGAGGAGCACTTTCCTCCTTTTGAACTGCAGATAACTTTCATTTTTGGGTCTGAAGGTCATGGTCTGGTTTGGTCTTTCATCAGCTGTATGTTGCTTGCTTTGGTGGATAAAGCCCTGCTGAGCTATCCTCCCCCAACTTCTCAGTTAAGGAAAAGTCCCAGACAGAATGGTTATCCAAGGCCTGTAAGAAACTCTTCCTGTAACTACCATGAGTCGCACTTTACATGTCCCCCAAAGGCACTTGTTAGAGATTTGTTCCACAACCTGAGCAGGTGGTAGGAAATTTAAGAACAGTATCTAGAGAGGATTTTAATAGGGTAAAGGGATCCTGGCCTCATCCCCTTTCTCCTTCTTACTTCCTGGTCATGAGGCAAGGGCCTCTACACATACTCCCACTGTGATATTCTGCCTTGCCCAGAGCAGTAGGGCTGACCAATGATAAACTGAAACTTCTAGAACTAAGAGTCAAAGTAAACCTTTCCTCCTCATGACTTGTTTATCTTAGGTGCTTTTGTAATGGTGGAAAGCATATTCGTAGCCAATGACAAGAGTCAGTAATAAGATATCCCTGTGTTCTACTCCTAGGTCCTTGGTGGCCAGGAAGGATGCATTTGGATGGGGCCAACCGGTGTCTGCTAAACTCATAGAATCGGTGTTCTATGGCATTTCCCACTCAGTGACTAGACAAATTCTGTTCCTATACTTCTTGTGGATTGTTAGAGGGTTCGTGTAACGTGTTCAGCACTGAACTAAGTAGACTTCTCTGGAATCGAGTAGGTTTGGAGCTGCCTCTTCCTGCTTTCTGATAATGCGGGCTCAAGAAATGGCAACTGATTTTCCTGTAGGCAGCGCGTAGAGAGAGAGTTTGTTGCCAAAACGTCTCAGGAGTGCTGGTGAGTTTTTTGTCAACTTAAGAAAAGGTAGAGTTATCTGGGAACAGAAACCTCAGTTAAGAAAATGTCTCCATCAGATTGCCTGAGGGCAAGTCTGTGGGGCATTTTTTTTAATGGTTGGTGTAGGAAAGCCCAGCCCTTTGTAAGTAGTGCCAGCTTCAGCAGGTTTTCCTAAAATGTACATGAAAGCAGGCTGAGCAAACCATGAGGAGGAAGAAGCAAGCAAGCACGCCTCCATTGTCTTGGCTTCAGGTTCCTGCCTCAAGATCCTGCCCTACTTCTGTCAGTGATGGAGTCTCACCTAGGATCTGTAAACTCAAATAAAACCTGCCCTTCCAAACTTGCTTTTGGTCACAGCAAGAGAAACCCTTAAGATATCAGCCTCAGCCTGAAGACGAATAACAACAGTTTCTGGTCTACATTATACTGGTGCTTGCCTTTCATAGTGTCATCACTGGAAGTAGGATCCAGTGACAACCCTTTCTCTCCACCCTGATAAACTGGGAGTACCCAGGTGAAGGTGGGGTTGGAGAATAAGGTCCTCATGAGGAATACTGGCAAAAGTCGCTATACGTTATAAGCAGAAGAATAGAATTTGGTAGACACACAGAGGCCTGCTTGCCACCACACCACTGGTGGGAGCAGAGGAGGTCACCTGGATGCCTGCCAGCCGTGGGACTCGCCTGCAGTGGGAGCCACTACAGTGAGCAAGTCTGGGGTAGACAGATGGGAGAGAAAGAGATGACGAACAGCCCAGCCTCACCACCGGAGGCCATGATGAAGTCTCAGCCTGTGCTGCTGCTGAGGGTCATGTCTGTGTCCATGGCAATGGGGCAGCAGGGGTCACGGTAGTGTCCGTGGCTCAGATTTCCATTAGAGACCACAGGGACGTCCATGGTCTGAGCAGCTGTCTGGGACCATGTAGATGCCCAAGGGCTGTGGAGAGTGGTTCCACCCTTCACTGGTTTTGGCATTCTGGAGAGCTGGCCCCACCTCTTACCAGTGGCAGTGCTCAGGAAAGTGGGCCCTGCACCTCTTCTGGACAGCACAGCAGAGTTGGCCCTGGTAGTGGGGGTACAGGTGAGCGCCACCCCAAAGGCCAGAGCAGTGGAAAGCTGGCTCTGACACTCATCAGCCACGAGGTTTTGTAAGTGCCGGGGTGATGCTCTCCCCGTCGCCCCTTGCCACCAATTGGGAGATCAGACTCTGTACCTTGCCTGGGCGGGACAGCAGAGCCAGCTAGCACAAGGATGTGAGCACAGGAGAACTGCCCTCACCATGCCTCTACCATGAGCTGCCGTGGGCACCATGGGAGGGATGTCGTCTCTCCCATCACCCCTTGCCACTTGCAGTAGTCAAGAGAGCTGGTTCTGAGGTCATGAGAGCAGAAAAGCTAGCCCTGACCCTCATCGGCTGTCGCACTCCATTGTAGGGGCCCTGTACCTCACCCAGGCAACACAGTGGAGCTGGCCCTGATGGTGAAGGCAAGGGTAAGGCAGCCCTGCGGATGTGGGAGCAGGAGAACCGGCCTAGCTCATCACTGTCTGCTGCACTCGGGAGAGTGGTCCTGCACCTCGACTATGCAACAGAATGGAGCTAGCTCTGGAGGAGTGGGTGTAAGCCAGCCCTGAGGGCTGCAGGAGAGCCGACTTTGCCTCCTGCCAACGGTGGAGTTGGGTAGCCTAGCTGGAGCAGTGCTGGTGAGCTCACCCTGGGGGTACAGATGTCAGAGAACCAGGAGGCTGACCAGTTCAGGTACTATCCAAGCCCAGATCCAGGCCTTTGAACTGTCCCACCCCAAAGTCTACATCATCTCTCAACTGTTGGAGCGTGAGAAAGGGCCAGTCCTACTATCCGAAGCTATAGGCTCTGTGTGACACAAGGCAACAACAGGATAACCAGGAGGAGTCCTGGTGAGGATCCAGCATTGATGGTGTCACAGAAGCCAGACCAATGACTCATTGCAATGAACATTTGCAAGTGACAATGTGTGGACAGAGGGATATACGGCAAAACACACTGTGACGTACTATATAGCTTCCATGGCGAGATGTTTTTTTGTTCTTTTTTTGTTTGTGTGTTTTTTTGTTTTCTTTTGTGGGGAGAGGGAGGCTTCAAGGGCAGAGGTCAGACACGAGGAGATGGGAAGATGAGTGGGACTGGAATGCATGATGTGAAGCTCACAAAGAACCAATAAAAACTCTGTGAGTTCTAGGCCAGCCTGGTCTACAAAGTGAGTACAGGACAGCCAAGACTATACAGAGAAACCCTGTCTCAGAAACACACACACACGCGCGCGCGCGCCACAAACAAAACCAAAACAATAAAAAGTTTAAAAAAAACATAAAATAAATGAAAAAAAAAAAGAAAAATAGAATTTAATAGAGATAACAGGTATGTTCTTTCTCAGAGATGAAGTTATAAAACCCCAGGTCTTACTTCGTCCAACACCGTGGACTTAAGACAATATTTCTCTGGCAAATTCTTTACCTATACTAAATTCTTAACGGAGAACCAAAGATACAAAATGATGTATTTAATTTTTCTTTGATCGCGTGTGTGTGTGTGTGTTTGTTTATGTGTGTGTGTGTGTGATATGCATGTGTGTGTGCATGTGTGTGAGAGTGCGCACTTACCTGCCATGGCATATGTGTGGAGACTGGAAGACAACTGTCGGGTGTGGGTCCTTGCTCTTCCACTTTGTTTAAGACAAGGTCTCCTTGCACTGTCTGAGCCAGGCTGGCTGCCCCGTAATCTAGAGTTTCTCCCATCTCTGTCTCCCATTCCCTCACAGTAACACCGAGACCACAGGTACTTAAGCTATCATGCCTGACTTCTCTATGAGTTCTAAGGATCTGAACTTAGACCATCTGGTTTTCATGGCAAATGATTTCACCCACTGAGGCATCTCCCCGGTAAAATGCTTTATTTTAACAAATGGCATGTTGAGGTTCTGACTCGTCATGTGACCATCTGAGGTTACAGAGGAGTAAGTAGCTGTCATTGAAATTTGGACTTGCCCAGTTATTGAAATCTATAATAACTATTTTTAGACTGGAGATTTAAGTTATTTACTGTAGCTAATTGAGGCAAATTGATTGAGCAATTAGAGGAAAACCTATCACCTAACAGTGAAAATAACAATAACAAGTGCTGAGTGCCTTCTGAATGTTTTCTAGGTATCTCACATCCTTATTTCTCTTAATCCACAGGACAAATCTTGCTGTTGTTAAACTTTATAAATGAGGACAATGAGGATAAGTACCACACTTTTATGGAGTGGTTTGAGGAGGGTTGGGCCTTACTCAGGAAAACTGGGCTTTGGATCCGAGTTGATGCTAAAACTAGGGTAAAATAATATTTTGGAGCCAAAGCAACAGCCAAGGTGACCCATCTTAACACTGCTACTCTTACTTGGGGTGAAACAAGTTTAGAATGTTGCCCACCAAACTCACACATTATCCAGCAAGGTGTGAATGCAAACGAGAAGACGGACTCAACTAAATGGATAATTCTCACTTGACTACCTTCTATGTGCCATGGGTAGTCAGGTCTTCCATCCCCCAGATGGATCTTGAACAGGAGGTAGGACAAAGATGATAGTCATGCAGCCAGGGCACAGGATCTAAACCAGGTAGGGACCACAGTATGAAAAATGTTCAACGTATCCTGGAACTAAAGGACGTGGCTGGAGCCAGAGCATCTGCTAACGCCTGATCCTGATTGTGAGTGTGGAAAATGCCGAGCTGAGTTACCTTAGCGATTTGTCTTGTATGAAATGAATTCCAACCCTTTTGATTCAGTCCTCGCTGAACACAGGGATGATTTATCTTGATGCCATTAATAAGACTGAGGAGAAGCATCTGTTTTTATAACAAAGGGCCGCATTCGTCACAGGCATGGCTGTGAGTGTCCATTCATCCACTGTGGGGATTCCTGAAGATGAGGAGCAGGCTCCTGTGAGCACCAGGCCGGCTTAGGAGGAAGCTGTCGGTTGGCTTCAACCATGTGACACTGCTGCTGTCTCTTCAAGCTGAAGCCACGAGCTCATGAGGCACTTAGTTTGTGAGGCTCTAGCTCTAAGGAGCTACACGTTTTAGAGACTGATTTTTACTATTTTTAATTGTATATATTTGTGTGGGGTTATGTGCGTGTGAGTGCAGGTATGTGTGGAGGCCGGATATATCACCTCCACACAGAACTTGAGTTACAGGAAGTTGTGAGCTGCCCAATGTGGGTGCTGGGAATGCTGGGAACCGCACTCCATTCCTCTGTAAGAGCAAGAGGCATTCTTAACCACTGGGCCATCTCTCTAGCCCTTCTAATTTTTTCTTAAGATTTATTTTCAGTTTTCAAATTTGCCCATTTTCGGGAAATAGGTACAGAATTAAAGAAACATAGGACTGAGACAAGTGGGCACATGAGTTAAATGAACATTCAAACTGCTTTACCTAGTTGACAGCAATCTTGAACTTGCAGCCTCCGTCTGATTCCCTATTTTATTTTCCTGATTTGCTTCTTTTGAGTTTTTCACCCTTACAACAAAGGGTGGTACCATCCTGCCTCGTTTCTCTGTAGAATACAAATGTCAGCAAGATGTCTTTCAATCTCTGAAGAAGTAAATGTGAAGCCGGGCTATGGGAAAGAGCTTTTTCCCTAAGATAGATTGGATAATGATTCTACAGTTCTCTAATTTGACATTAGAACTGCACTTTCTGTGTGCTGAAATGCAATCATACTTCTATTTGCTGGGACACATGAGAAATGGTCCCTGAATGGCCTGCCTTCTTTAGTCAATAAATGGATAAGCTTTTAGCCGGCCTCTTCCAACTCTGTGTCCCCAGTATATTTGCTACCTTAGAAGAAAACAAGCCTGTCTTTGTAAAATAAGCAGTCAGGATGACACGTGACTGGCTCTGAGTTTGAAATCCTGAACAGTAACAGGTATGGGGCTTTTCGGCTGCTCGGATCAATGTGGTTGTGTGTGAATGAACCATTAATAATTGTCACAGGAAAAAAAAAATCTGCTAACCCCGGAAGTTCTGATGCCTTAACCATGCTGTGTAACCAGGGGTGGATGAAGCTGGACAACAGCAGCAAAAGCAAAGAAAAACACTCCTCTGGTTGGGAAAGCCCTTGACGGTGGGGAGAGGACAGGGCAGGTGAACATCCAGAGGGGGGATCAGGGCAGATGTGGATCTAGGCCCAGGTCTGGACAGGGGGGACCAATCCTTGAGTTACCGTCACTTCCCTCTTCTAGTCAGTCATTCAGCTGCATCAGCAATGACCTCAGTAGATGAAGGGAGACTTTCCTGGTATTACAACATCCTTCCCTTCCCGTTACACACACTTTTATTTTGCCCCAACAGAACTTTCATTTTTTTACCCAATGCAAACTCACTACATAGACCATCAGCAAGCAGCCTCAGATAGGTGTGCTAAAATGTCGTGACCTACACGGAAAAGGCGCTTGCTTACCACTAGCTGAATGGAAAATTCAGCTAGTCGATGGATATTCAGTATAAATGATTGACTTGAACCGTCCCTCTTCCCCATTCCAGCCCTGACAGGAAGCACAGTGTTAAGCGTGTGGAATGCTGAACCGTCAGGTTCCCAGGCCATTCTGCAGAGTGGGGTGATTAGTGTTCCCCTTTCCTGGCACTGGGCTCTGCATTTCAGCATTCTGTGAGCACAGTGTATCATGACCTGACAGGCATGAGACCATCAAATTGGCCACACAAGTGTATCTTCCACTGGAATCTATTATCTAATGAGTCCAAATTTTTGATGAAGGAAACTAAGTTAGGGGGATGTCCGTAGTTTGAACAAACACTCCAAACGGACCTAGTAGCACAGACCTGAAATCCATGCTACTCAGGAACCCGAGGCAGGAAAACTACAACTTCAAGAACTGCCTGGGCTACGCGGAGCATTCTAAGCCTGAATAACAGAGAGAGTTTAGAGCACGAGCGTAGTATACTGGAAGCTCTGGAACCAATACTACTGGGGAAAGAAATCAATCATTTAATCAATCAATCGAACAAGCAAAAACAAACCTCAAGCCCTCCATATGGTTCTGAGGTGTATCCAAGATAACAAGTCAGCTTCCTGGGTTGAATTTTCAAGTACACACACACACACACGCGCACACACACACATGTACACATACCTTTGTACATTAAACATTCCCCAGAATATTAATTGGTGAGGCACATTATAAATATTTACAGAATTACTATCAAAACGCCCTGAGTCACTGCCTTAGGTTTAAGTTTCGACCTTTTGGAGGAGTCTCCGGATCACATCAAGTCAGAGCTGCTTAGAACAAGTGTAATATGGCCATCCCTTTGTTCAGCAAAATGAGCTAAGTGTGTTTTCTGTCTGCAGGAAGCTAACACTGAATCTACTCTGTGGAAAGCCAGATTTCTGACCATGAGCTATCAGACAAGAACCCATTGGCTGAAAGAGCAAAAGGTACTGATGAGGCGGTCCTGGTGCCATTGCTAGCTGTTCCTCAAGGGGGAATGCTAGCCTCTGTTTCTACTTCTTCTCCCAGCAGCAGCAGCAGCATCCCCGAGCACTCGGTGCGTCCGCACTGGGTGCCACTGCTCTCTCGGTGTTAGAAAAATAAGACGAGAGTAGAGGGGAGGGGAAACTATAATCAGGATCTACTGTGTGAGAATAGAATTTATCTTTAGAGAAAAGTTAAAAAAAAATAAGAGCCACTTGTAGTTCAGAAAGAAGTGTGCCTTCTGCCTGGTAATCTGGAAGCACAGCAGTGTGGTTTGCAGGTGCATTCTTGAGCCTGATACTGCAGCCCACCTTGGCTCTGTCTGACAGGTGGCTGATTTTCGTATTCTTTCCAACTCAGCACAAAGCCAGAGCGCTGCTGCTGGGGTTCAAAGGCACAGTTTCCAGAGCAGTACAGGTAGTGTCTTAGTCACTGTTCTATTGCTATGAAAAGACATCATGACAACAGCAACTCTTATAAAAGCAATTATTTAATTGGTTGCTTACAGTTCCAGAGGTTTGGTCCTCTGGTTTATCATCACAGCAGGGACCACGGTGGTATGCATGGCTCTGGAACAGTAGCTGAGAGCTGCATCCACATCTGCAGGCTTTTGAAAGCCTCAAAGCATCCCCCCAGTGACATACTTTCTCTAATAAGGATATACCTACTCCAGCAAGGCCACACCTTCTAATCCTTACAATCCTTTCAAATAGTCCTCCTCCCTGATGACTAAACTTTCAAATATATGAGCCTGTGGGAGCCATTCTTATTCAAACCATCACAGGCTGAAGAAATGTCAGCGAGCCAAACTGCATGAGCAGAGACCACTTTGCAGCTGGAAGCCACCAGGGCTGTGTGCAGAACTCATTTACATTCTCATTCCCCAGTAGGGAGGTAAGAGGTGGATGGTGGATTCTCGTAGTGAAGTTAACAGTGAGTCCCTTTGAAAGGTCCAACAGATTCCAAAAGTATGCTGGGATGGTTGTTTCCATTCTAATGAAGGAGCAAAGTGTGTTTAACTTTTAAACAACCAGGAAAAAACTGTTTATGTCTATTTTTAAACTGGAGACTAATCTTTAATTCTGAAAATAATGGATACCAAAAAGCAAAAAAAAAAAAAAAGAAGTTTTAAAAATTGAAAAAGTGAATTGCTAATAACATTATTTATAAAATGTATATTTTTAGCAGAACCTTCCAAATTGTGGCATATAAACAAATGAGAAAAGTTGTTAATATATATAAACTCATCTCAGAAAAGAAATATTCCTGGGTTTAAATAACAAAAACTATGGTATCAACTCAAAAGGAAGAATGTACATTTCTGATTTGTAAAAAGGCACAGATCAATTGCCCTTGACACAGTAACCCGTGGCATCTTAATATTAATTATTATTATATATTTTGTTTAATAATGATGAATATTATTTAATAATAAATAAAAACAAAAGACGTTTCTCACTACCCTAACCCTAACGATGGTGTGTAAGCATTTTTTTTTTTTAAAGGCCTTCAGTACACTGGGAATTCTAAAGGAGGTAGACTTTTCCTTTCCTTCTGTAGAAAGGCCGACCTAGGCCGGGTGGTTTTGTCATATCCCCTCAACCAGCCTTGCTGTGTGGCTTGCACTTCTGGACCACAAGTGGCCCTCAGTATCAGTTCTCAGGCTCACAGAGCCAGCCAATCTCCTATCCACAAAGGGTGACAACATGCCATTACATTAATGTTTGTTTGTTTTGTTTGTTTTCACATTTGCTTTTTGAGGCAGGGCCCAGGTGCTTCCCAGGGTACGTGTGGAGGTCAGAGGATAGCTTGCACAGAGCCTGTTTTTCCCTTACCATCTTGTGGATCTAACTTGAACCATCAGGCTCGGCTGAAAGTGTCTTTACTAACGGAACCCTCTGTTGTTTATTTTAAGTTAACCTCTGGATGCTTTCTGTTCGCGCTTAAAATATGCTGATAAATGAACATCCAGGAAAAAGTAACTGAAGGAAAAATTTTTTTTCCAAGATTCTACATCCAGATGAAATTTGCTGGCTGGTGACTAACTCTACCATAAATCCTCCAGACACACATTTTTGTTTGTTTATTCACTCAACAGGAATAACTTAACATTTGGTGTGTCTAATCAAATTACCTAGGGAAATAGCACACATTCAAAGTCTTTGTGAGACTTAGGTTTTGACTCCCATGTGTGGAATGCTCCGCCAGCAGTTCTCTGGCAGAGAATAGAAATGTTAATAGAAATGTGACTTTGTCTACTTGAGTGCTCATACATTTTATATTGGAGCCTAAAATCTGAATTTGGGTAATATTAATTGAATTATCTTCTCCTATTTTCAAGTTTACTATGGAAAGTACATATAGATTTACCAGAACTTTGAAAACTCAAGATGGCTTGGATAACACAGCGATAAAAGTTATGGATTTTTAAATGTTTTTTTTTGTTGTTGTTGTTGTTTCTTGTTTTTTGGGGAGGAGAGGGTTTGTTTGTTTTTGAGACAAAATCTTACTACAGAGCCCTGGTTGTTCTTCAACTTGCTATGTAGACCAGGCTGGTCTTAAACTCACAGAGATAGGCTTGCTTCTCATCCTGAGTGATGGGTTTAAAAAGTTATGACCTTACTACTTGTCTAACTACTGATGCAACTTCAAATAGGGATAAAAAGTTGAACTGTCACAGCAGACTGGGGCCAGATTATGAAAGTATTCATATTCAAAATGAAGGTATTGCAAATAGCACCACTACTTATTAATTAATTAATTAATTAAAAATTTTTTTAAGATAGGATTTTTCTGTGTAGCCTTGGCTGTCCTGGAGTCACTTTGTAGACCAGGCTGACCTCAAACTCACAGAGATCCACCTGCCTCTGCTTCCCGAGTGCTGGGGTTAACAAAATTTATTATTTTTCCTACAATTACGTTGGTTGTCTGGAGGATTCTTCTGTTGATTTCTGTCAGCATTATCAGTGGTTCCATTCCTGTGGCAGATTGGGACAGGGCTCAGCTGAGGCTGTGAGCCATGGTGTGGTGGCATTAGCACATGTGGCCATCCCTAAGTGACCAGCATGGGCTAGTTGAGAGTATGGTGGTCTTAAGCAGTGTCCTGGGTTCTTGTTGTTGTTCTTGGGTTTGTTTTTGTTTTGGGGGAGGAGTTGCTGAGGATTGAACTCAGGACCTAAAGCTAGGCAAGTACTCTACTACTAAGACATATCCTTAGCTGGCCTTAAATTCATTGTGTGGCCTCAGCAAGCCTGGGCTTTTATCCTCCCAGCTCACCTTGCACTTACAGGCCTGTGTGATCCCATCTGGTAAAATAATACTCTTAGATGGAGTATTTCAAGATTACAAACAGTGCTTTACAACCTATTAACCCAAAGCCTCGAGATCTACATTATCGATGCCATTTCTTAAATTTATCCAAGCAACTCACTGAGCCAACCCAGATTTACATAGAAAAGAGTCCATCTCTTAAGGAGAAAAGAGGGAAATTTGTGTGGCAAAAGACCTCTGGGATTTACAGGGCCTCTTTCGGAAACCAGTCCCCACTGTGCTAACTCTTGTTCCTCTAGCATAGAGCAACACTGGTCACCACCTCCCACTAAGGTTTCTCCTGGATTAGGGTCTGCTCAAAGTGAGGGTTTAGGTGCAAAGGAAAGAGATGAAGGCGTTTTGTTCCTTTTGGGGAGTGGCTCAGGAATGCTTTCTCTCTGGAAGCTGGTGAACTTATACCGGCCACTTATCTTCTCCACATGGACAGCGAATAAAAAGGAACCAGCACAGGAAGGCTGTGTGGGGCAAATACTCTCTGAAACTGGAGTCTTTAATGGGGCAGAGAATGTTACAGAAAGACTGAGGGGAGTTGGAGTTGGGAAGATGGGTTAGGACCACGTCAAGTCTTTAAGCAAGGGATGACTCTGAAGCCACTGTCACTTCCTGAGCATCTAGTAGAGGCAGGCACCATTCTGAGCACATCCCCCACACTTTGCCATTTAACTTGTACCATGAAGTTGCCAGAAAAGTGCTTGTTCGTTAACTGGGGAAAACCTGGGCTGACCTGAGGTGAGATAACCTTCAAGATCAAGGACCAGAGGATGCTAAAGCGGCTTAGACCATTCCAGATTGGATAGTAGTTGCAACAGAGAAGACTTGTAATGCCTTGTGGGAAAGCTGAAGCAATGTTTACGCACACAGAATTTGAGATGGCTCCATGATATCCATGGAGAAGGAACTGAGGCCCACAAACATAGGCTTCAAAGTGGTTGGTTTCGAAGGGATCATTAAAAAAAGATTCTCTAGGGAGCCTGGGAAGAGGTCTGGTTGAAACTGCTAAAAATCTAACCCTACCCGGTTCTGTCTCATGGTTGGAAGCTGTTTATTCAAGAGCTGGGTGTTCTAACATGTCACATTGGAGGGCATGGTTACGGGCAATGGCCCAGGGCCGAGCTTTCTGTCAGGGGTGTTGGACAAGAAGATTCTGTTTCCAGTGAGCCATGTGGACTTAGGGTGTTACCTTTTCTGTGACAGGAGAGTGTATTGCTCATTCCTACATTTGAGGAAAGTTATGTTTGCCTTTAATCAATAGGGATCTTCCTGCCTTGACCAGAGCAGCATTTTTTTTTTTAATTGCCTTTGGCTTACTGCTAAAGCAACTGCAATTGGAAGCATATTGATGCATCAAGTGTTATGGCCATTGCCTAGTTATGGTACTGCCTAGTTATGAGGTGTCTGAGGTAGAGTTTCATTGCTCTGAAGTGACACCACGACCACGGCAACTCTTAAAAAGGAAAACATTTAATTGGGGCTGGCTTAGAGTTTCAGAGGTTTAGTCCATTATTGTCACGGCAGGAAACATAGCAGAGTGCAGACAGGCATGGTGCTAGAGAGTTCTGCATCTTGATCCACAGGCAGCAGAAGACTGTGTGCCACACTGAGTGTAGCTTGAGCATAGGAGACCTCAAAGCCCGCCCTGACAGTGACATACTTCCTCCAACAAGGCCACACCTACTCCAACAAGGCTATACCTCTTAAGAGTGCCTTAATTCCCTAGGAGCCAAGCATTCAAACACACTAGTCTACAGGGGCCATAAACTACCACATGAGGTAAATAAAAGCAGTAGCCTTTCAGGGTTGGGAAATCAAGGCCTTTGTGGGACTTCCGATTTTTCTTGAGACACTCAAAGGAAATTGTCCCTGTATCCTGCAGGGCTCTCAGAGTAAAGAGAAGTTTACAGTACTTTGTTTTGACTTTGAGATACCCTTTTCAGAAACAACGGAACAACCTCTTCCACTGTGAGGGCCACTTTAATATTTAGCTGACTACAAGGTCATATAACTCTTCTGTGTAGATTGGGTAGAATGCAGAGGGTACAGAGTTTCCATAGCAACAAGATTTAAGCTTGTTTCTGCCTGTCAGTTTTTTTCAACATCATGCCCTTTTTATCCTCTGTCTCTTTTTTCTTTTAATCCCTCTTTTATACCTCATCTTTTCTGATCACTGTGTACTAAAGAACAAAGAAATAGTTTTCTGACAACTTTTTTGTGCTTAAAATCTCTAAACTATTCAAATCTTAAATATCAATCTGCACTGTGTTTTAATCACATAACTTTATGTTTTACTTGTCTCTCTTTTTTGTAAGTAGAGTATGTGGGGTGATTATGAAGACAAATTTTACCAAGTGAGACTAATTTTCTTAACCTTTTGAGTAGAGGCAAGGTCACAGAGGCCCAGCTGGGTATGCACACCATTAAAGATTTTTCTGGAGAAAAAATTCAACTTCTGGCTACACTCATATTTAAAGCCTTCCTTGGCTTTCTCACCCAGGGCCTCCTCCTGGATCACTGATTACAGGCTGAGGCATTGATTTCAAAGCTGTGTCTTTGAGCACATCCAGCACATCCATGACCTTACTCAGGAAGGTTTCTGACAGATGAAACCTGCACTTTTGGGCTCTGCACTTCAGACTCAAGTTCTGCGTATGAGCACTGCCGAAGCTCTAGTTCCTCTGAACCAGATGTAGGTGAGGGAACCGCATTACATCTCTTGCCTGTTTCTCAAATGCCATCAACTCCAAGAGGCTTCCCAGGCCTCAGTTATTCTATCAATTAATTACATATCACCTATTTATTTTTAATTAATTAATTTACTTATTCCTGTCTCTCCTAGAAGACAGCAAGTACTAAAAGGTTTGATTCTGTGTCCTCAGTGGCCTCACAATCACAGACTGGGTGATTGTGAGTATTCAGTAAGTGCTTTTCAAGTATGTGAATGGATGTTTCCTTTCTTACCAAATTCCTTTAGAATTTGGTTTCAAAAGTGAACAAAATAAAACCTGTTTTGCTAATTAGAGATGTTCATATGTGTACTCACTGATCCTCTGTTGTGACAGAAGCAACTTCAGCAATGAAGAGTTAATTTGGGCTTACAATTTTGAGTACACTGGCTGTCACGGGGTAGGGGGTCATGATAGTGGGAGCTTGAGGAGGTAGGTGCTCACTTCATGCCAGGAAGGAGAGAGAGAGAGAGAAGTGCTAGGACTCTGCCTACTTTCTTCTTTTTATTCAGTGCAGACCCATAGCCCATGGGCTGGTTCCCATACATTCACGATAGGTTTTCCATCTTCAGTTCAATCTTACTTGGAAGCACATTCATAGACACACCCAGATTTTCATTGCTGTGAAGAGACACCATGACCATGACAACTCTTATAAAAGAAGACACTGAATTGAGGCTTGCTTACAGTTTTAGAGGTTTATTCCACTATTATCATGGTGGGATTCATGGCAGCAATCTTTTTTTTTTTTTTTTTTTTTTTTTGAGACAGGGTTTCTCTGTGTAGCCCTGGATGTCCTGTACTCACTTTGTAGACCAGGCTGGCCTCAAACTCATAGAGATCCACCTCCGCTTCCCAAGTGCTGGAATTAAAGGTGTGTGCCACCACTGCCTTTCTACACCTTAATCCGCAGGCAGTAGAAAAAGACTGTGTCACTGGGTGTCGCTTGAGTATAGGAGACCTCAAAATCTGCTCCCACAGTGACTCACTTCCACCAACAAGGCCATATCTCCTGTGGACCAAGCGTTCAAACACATGAGTCTATGGGGGCCATACCTAGTCAAATCACAACACACAGTGACTCTAAATCTAGTCAAGCTGACAACTGAGATTAAATTAACCACCACAGGTCTATCCTCTGTCAGCTCAACACTCAGAACATTATTTCAAGTTATAACTTTTCACTTCTGCCCTCACAGCTCATGGTCCTCTTATAATTCAAAATTTGTTTAGTCCAACTTCAAAATCCTCAGAGTGTATTAACAGAACCGACACTGTCTACATGTCTGAAGTCCAAGTTTCTTCTAAGAATTCCTGCATGAGGTCGTCCCCTTGCCTACCTTTCTCTCTGTTTCTATGCCGAGCAGACTGGCTTGCACTCTCAGAGATGCACACACTTTTCTCTCCTGAGTGATGGGATTAGAGGCATTCACCATCACGTCAGGCACAGAATAAATATTCCTCATCCAATGGAGAGAAATGGGGACACAGTAAGGAAAGATCAGACTAAAAGCAAGTCTGGAACCCAGTAGGGCAAATGTTACATTCTGTAGCTCTGTGTCCAGAACATGAGGTGTGTGGCAGAATCATCTGGGCTCCCAAGGCTTTGGGTTTTTCCTGTCTTTCCAGCTCTACCATCAAGAGCACGGAGAGCTCATCTCTTGGTCTAGTTCCACTCTGTCAATAGCTGTCTTTAGCAGATATTCCATGGTTCTGGCATCTCTAATATCCCAGAGTCTCCATTGCAACCTTGTATTTACTTCTGTGACTTAACTCAAGGGCTTTCTTGCACGAACACTAACCCTGCCCCACATATTTCCTATTTCAATTATCTCTTTTGACCTTGGCATAGCCTCCATAACTCCTTCACTCTTGCATCTCTCATACTTTTAAAACCATTTACAAAAAGTAATGTCATGGCAGCAGAAAGAGAAAATATTGGTATTCATCCCATTTCCCCATTTAAAAAATAAAAACAACACACACATTGTAGGCAGCACCATTCCCTAGGAAGGCGCCCCTAAACAGTATAAGAGAGAAGAAAGCTAGCTGAGAACAACCAAGAAGCTTGTTTATTAGCCCTTAGTCTTGGCTGTGCATGTGTCATAGTTAAATAGCTGCTTGAATTCCCGCCTTGACTTCCTTTCAATAATAGTGGGTGACCTGGAACCCACTATTGTATGTAGCAGTTTCCTCTTAGATTAATACCTTTCATCTTAGAGGGAAGCTCATTCAAACAAAGGATGTGAGAAAGTAAGTGAAGCAAATGGATGTTCTAAGAGGAGGTGAAACATCCCATCCTGCAGGGAAGCTCCACAAACTCAGGAAATACACAATCAAAGTCTTCAGGAAGTTCCTGAAACTGACCAGATATAATAAATCCCTTTATTCCTAAGCAGATAGTAGCTGTGAGGACTGTTGAGAGACACTCCCAGACAGCACTGCTTCCCCAAAGAAGCAGAGATCCCTGGAAGAGTCTCAGACCAACTGACCTCCCTGGAATGGATACCGTCCAACCTGTTGAGCTGTCTGTGGGTTGTGTAGTGCACTCCAGACTTCCAGGATTCTGTGAGCTGTCATCTGTGCTGAGGTGAGCCTTGGCGGTTCAACTGCCTTCAAACGTCATTTCTGCACCTGTAAGTAACTTCCCATCCTTATTCTTGTAAGTAACTCTAATAAAACTCATTGGTTCATTAAGCTGGACTTGGGTGGTATCCTTACCTCGCTCTGTCATCAGTTCTTTGTCTAGGGTAAGTAGACAGTTGTTCCTGTCTTCTCAAGAATGGTATCACATAACAAACAGAATGTTAGCCTAGTAAACTTTTTCCCCTCCTGTAAGCTTCTGTTTTATGTCAGGTATTTCACCAAAGCAACGGACACAAAATTAGAATGATGTGTCTTTTTTCCCCTTTGTTATTGTAGTTGCATTATTTTATATTTATTATATTGTAAGGTACCTCAAATGCTTCTTAAAAGCAAATAACACATAATGTGCTGACCAAAATAATATGAAAGCCTTATAGCAAAACAGTATTTCAGGAATTCTGTAGAGAGAATGATGAGTAAAAGGTTAAGTTTTAATATTGACAAGAATGGTGACAAAAAAAAAACCAACAACAACAACAACAAAAAAACCTTTGAGCAGTACATGTTTTTAAGGCACTTAGTGAGAATATATATCTCATTACATTCATCAGTAAAAACTTTGTTTTTAACTTTGTTTTAAAGTGCAAAACCGTTGGAATTACTCACCCCTTCCCCCAGATTATTCTTGCAAGTACAACTCACCCTCCTCTTTGTAGCCTATAGATTCCCTGCTGCCCTTTTACAGAAAAGAGAAAACCATAAAAATCTTGGCTCATGGGTTTTTACCACCTTAGACAAATGCTGTTGCCACATGACCCACACTTGCAGACCCAGGACATGAAAGCCTTTAGCTGACACCGAGGCTGTCTGCCATGGGTAGCGGGGAGAGCTTTGGGAAGGACGCCTAGGACTTGAAAGGTGTGTGACTGTGGGGCAGCAGCAAGTGAATGACATTGGTGTCACCTGGGAGGATGGTGAGACACGTGAAGGTTTATTAATAGAAGGGACAACTGGAAAAATGTCACACTTGGTAAATAATTTAGTGGCAGGAGAAGAAGCTGGGAGCCTAGTTGAGATGAAAGCACTTTTCCAGCAATAAAGGAAAGGGACAGCTTCTAGCTTCTTTGTCTAAGGAGGACAAGAAGTGGAAGGCAGGAGGATGAATTTGATTTTCCTTCCTGGCCCTTGGTAAGCTAGTAGAGAGAGGACAATGAGAATAAACGCAGATCCTCTGGAGGATCCAGTGCCTATGTTTCTAATTCCCTAGTACCTGCCTGTTCTGTCTGGCTCAAGGGGGTGTGACTAGGAGACAAATGGAGAATGACATACATTATGACTACCTTAACATTTCCTATGTGACAACAAGGAATCCTGGTCTTTCCAGACGGTCATTCTCTAGGGTGATAGTTAATCTTCACTGTCAACGTGACTGTATTTGGAATAACCTGGGAACCACACCTCTGGGTGTGTGTGAAGGTGTTTCCAGAGGGGTTTAACTGAGAAAGAAAGATCCACTTGGAATAGTTGTAACATACCACGTGCTTGTGTTCTACACTGAATGAAAATGAAAAAGGAACAAGAGAGCCACCATTCATCTCTCTCTCTCTCTCTCTCTCTCTTCTTCCTGACTCGAAAATAGACACAGGGAAACTAGCTGCCTCATTCCTACAGCTGTGGCTTCCTCAGCATAATGTACTGACCCACCTAAAACTGTGAGCCAAAAGGAACCCTTCTTTTCTTTGTTTTTTTCTTGTTTGAGACAGGATCTTGCTACGTAGCATAGGCTGGCCTGGAACCCGTTATGTAGCTCAGGCTGGTCTTGAACTCATAGAGGTCTTCTTCCTTCTGCCTCTCAAGTGCTGAGACTAAAGGTGCACCATCACCCACAGCCCAAACTCTTTCTTGAACTGCCTTGAGCAGATATTTTATCACACCAATGAGAAAGGTAATAGGCATAGAAAATGTCCAGTCACAAGAGTCCCATTGACTTTCTGCTGTGATTGCTTGGGGGTAATTCTTTTTCTTTTTCTTCTTCTTCTCCCTCTCCTCCATCCTTTCTCCTCTTCCCCTCTCCTCCTCCCTACCCCCTCCTTCCTCACTCCCTTCTCCTCTTTCTCTGCTCCTCCACCCCCTTCTCTTCCACCCCTTCTCCTCTTTCTTTCCCACCCCCTTCTTTTCCTCCTCCTTCAACCCCATCCTCCTCCCTACAGCCTCCTCCTTCTCCTCCTTTCTCACTCCTTCTACCTCCTCCTCTCCTTCTCCTTTCCTCCTCCCCACACTCTCCTCCTTCTCCTCCTTTCCCACCCCTTCTTCTCCTCCTTTCCTCCTCCTTATCTCCTCTCCACACCCTTCTTCTCCTTTCCCACTTCCTCTTCCTTCTCCTCCTCCATACTACTCCCTCCTCCTCCATCCCCTCCTCTTCCTTCTCCTACTTCTTCCCTAGGTTTTGTTTCCAGAATATCTTCTCCTGTTGGGGGCAATTTTGATGGGCAGTCTGTGAGATGTATGTCCTGTTCCTACCAGTAGAATCCATTCCATCATTGATGAACATTTAGAGAACCTCAGCTCTTGCTGCTCTGGAAACATTACATTGCTACTCATCTGCTGCTGCTAAATTGCAAGAGGGGATTTTGGGGGTTGGCTTATGAGTTGTTGTCAGAGGGCTCTGCACTTCGGCATCTCCAATTTGTACTTCCTAAGCAGCAAATGAGCGCTCTCATTGTTCAGCAATCACGTAGTTTCCATTCTCCAACGTTTAAAAATGTCCCATTGGCCCTCAGCAAAGCTATTTATAAACATGACCCTAATTTGTACCTAGCTCGTGGAGAATGGAGCTGAAGTTTTTAAGACAATTTTAAATTTTATTAAGACAATTTCGATCAGATTGAATTCACATGCCTCATTATTTATTCATTTAAGCTACACAAGTCAATAGTTTTCAGTTTATGCACAGAGTTGTTAAAAGCAACTTCGGGATATTTTTCCCACAAGAAACTCAGTATCCACCCACTAGCGGTTCTTTATCATCTTCCCCAAAGTGCCTCAGCCCTGATGACTTTTTGTGTCTATATTATGCCTTCTTGGTGTTTTCAATACACAGATTCAGATAATATGGGCCCTTGTAGGTGACTTCTTCTACCTATCATATTTGCAAAGTTTATCCACATTGTAGTATATATATCAATACTTTATTTTTTTGGATTGGTGAATAATCTTCCATGTGATAGGATTATGCCACATTTCATTTGCCCATCTGCTAGAAACAACTGAGTTGTTTCCATCCATTGGATATTAAATAATGTTTCCAAGAATATTCACACATGTACTTTCCTATGGACATACACTTTATTTGTTGGGTATATAGTTGTATTAATTGCATTTCTGTTGCTTTGATAAGCACCATGACCAAAAGCAACTTAAAGAAGAAAGAGTTTTATCTGACTCACAGTTCCAGAGGGATAAAAGTCCATCATGGCATAGTGTAGGAGCAGGAGGCAGAGAGATCACATTTCTTCAACATACAGGAAACAGAGATCTAGAACAGGAAGTGAGGCAAAGCTATAAACAGTCAATGTCTGAGTCCACTAATGTATTTCTTCAAGGATGACTCCATCTCCTAGAGTTTCCATAACCTTCTCAAACACTACCACCAACTAGGGACCAAGTTTTCAAATACATAGGCCTATGTATTATAATTATGATTAAGAGCATGCAACATATCTAGTATAAAGGAGGTTTATTGAGGGGAGAGGGAGAGGAGTTAGGGCCTGAGTGAGCCATAAGGACACTAAGAAAGAGACAGGGAGAAAGACTGAGACAAGCCGAGAGAGACAGAGAGAGATAGAGATGGAGAGACAGAGACTGAGAGAGATCCAGAGTCAGAGAGAGCAGAAAAAGAGCACAGGGTGGGCCTTTTATCATGCATACACCTGGGACGCACCTGGCGGTGGCTGCAGGCAATGCTGTAAGAGGTTGCTAGGACCTTAAAGGCAGGCTAGTGGGACCATCTTTACCTTAACACTCTGTGGGACATTTCTCAATCAAACCACCACAGCACCTAAGAGTAGAAATGCTGAGTCACGAGGTAGCTCCTTGATTATCTTTGGAGGAAGCTGCCAGGCTGTTTTGCAAAGATGCCGAACTCTTTTACATATACAGGGTGTAAGGGTTACAGTTTCTCCACATTTTGACCCATGTGTTATCTGTCTTCTCCTCAGTTGTCCTTGTAGATGGAAAGCAGTATTTCAATTTGGAATTTATTTGCATTTCCCTGTGGCTAATGACCTTGGGTGTATCTTCTCTGGAGAAATGTTCTTTCAGGTCCCTTGTTCATTTCAAAGTTACCTTTTTTTAAAATCTATTTTAAAATGACACAATAGTGAGAGATTGTCGTATACTGTAAGTATAAGTCTCTTTTCAGATATAGGAGTTGCAAAAAATAAAATAAAGATCCTACCGTTTAGAGGGCTTTTTTTTTTTTCACTTCTTTGTTATGCAGCTATTATGCATTTTCTTGGCAATTCCCTCCTTGCTTCTGTTGCTTGTAGTTTGGCCATATCTGAGAAGCCACTGCTGGCATCAAGGTCAAGCACACTCACTGTGATCTCAGCTCACAGTTAAGTCAACCCACCTTGGGTTGAATTTGCATTCGGTCTGAATTCCTGGTTGTTCAGGTCGACGTGCTGTCCTCACAACACCATTTTTGAAAACTGTGCAGCTTTCTCCCTCCTGAACTGTTCTGGCAGTCTTGTTGAAAATCAGAACTCTCTGAATGTGAAAGTTTACTTCTGGACTCTCAATTCGATTCTAGTGTTCTCTACAGTGGAAGCAGTTCTGTACCACAATCCTGCATTCTCATATCTTCTTATCATTCAAAAGTGTGACTCCTCTGTGCTTTCTTGTCTTTTTGTTGTGCCTGCTCAGGGCTTTGTGAATTTCCATATGAATTCTAAATTGAGCTTGTCAGGTTCTCTAATGAAGCCAGCTGGGACTTTGATGGGTACTGTCTTAAGTCTGTAAGTTCATTTATTTTGGATTACTGCCTCTCATCTCTACAGTACTGTCTTTCACTTTGTGAACACGGACTGTTTTTCTACTTATTTAGATCTTCAGTTTCTTTCAAAAGCCTTTGTAATTTCCAGAGCTTAAGTTTCAAAGTTCTGTCAACTTATTCCTTAGTGTTATGTTTTCTAAATGTAAGATAAACCCATTTAAAAATAGTAGTTTTACTTCTTCCTTCAAAGCCTTTTACTCTTTTTGGGTCATATGTCCTAGCTAGATTGTTGACCACAATGTTGAATAGAAATGACAAAGCAAACATCTCATTCTTGGTTTTGGTAAGGAGAAAGTGAGTAGGCAGAAGCTGTTTATTTTTTCCATAAATATATTTAATCAGATTGTACAATTGTCCTTCTGTTTCTAATTTTTTTGAGTGATTCTGTCCAAAGGGTGTTGAACTTAAGGAAATGCTTTTTCTGTTTCTACTGAGACAATCGAATGTTCTTTGTCCTAAATTCTATACTGCAGTGTATTTCTTCATCTGATTTCAGATGTTAAGTTTGTTTTAACATTAAAAAAAAAAAAAACAAACACTCACAAGACATTTGCATTATTCTCCAAGGTACTGTTCATACAGTGTGCCCATTTTTCTATTGAATTCTTTGTTGATTTATAAACAAAAACATTTTTCTATAACCTCAATTTTTTAATCAGTTATATATGTAGCAAAATTTTATTCTAAGTTGTAGCTTGTCTGTCTGTGTAGTCTTTGTATGGAGAGTATATTCCTAAATCCATCTTATAAGATACTAACTCTACATTCCGTTGTTTGAAGACCTATTTAAGAATCCCCTCTCTTCTGGATGGAAGTACATTTCTCTGAAAAGGTCTTCCTATTCAGTTCCATCTACGCTTTACCAGGAGGTGTTTTTAGGAGATGTCATATTGTCCCTCACAGATGTCCTATAAGTTTTGAACACAGCTAATGCAGCTCCTGGACCCAGACTGTCCTTCCCTCGGCAGCTCCACGGCTTGTGCAGAGCTCCTAAATGACTCCATGGCTTCTGCCGTTGCTGCCACATCTGCCAACTGTCTTCATGTGCTCCGTGGAGATGCCAGCTCCCACCTGGTTCTATTGTGCCTATTCTTGTGGGAGCACCAAGACCTGGCTCAAGGCCCAACCTAAATGATCACAGTCTCTGCTCCTCCAAACTGTGCTCAGGGTAGGGGACAGAGAACTTTTTCTTTCATTTGGAATGGACCGCTGTAGTAGAAGAGATGCAAAAAAAAAAAAAGAAGAAGAAGAAGAAGAAGAAGAAGAAGAGAAGATAAGCTTAATGGCACACTGAGTTCCTAGCATCTGGGAGAAACTTCGACCATCAATAACTCACTGCTATCTTAACTTCTACACATCGTCTGTCAAGGACAAAAACTGTAGGGAAATGACAGTACAGAGGATGGCAGTTTGGGATAATATCTTCATAATTGTCTTCCAGCTGAATAATTTTACTCTGATTTTCCAAATTCTGCATCTTAATTACCCCAAAATTCTTTAAAACGTCAAGTATAGTATTTATCGTTTTAGACTTGTCTATTGCTTCTTTCAATACATTATTGAAAGCATTATTTCCTAGACAGTCCTCAATAACATTGAATGTCTGAGTTTTTAGGGTTTGATTCTGCCATCTAATTTTTGTTTTCTCTCCCAGATTGATTACAGTTGCACTTTTTCTGGTTACGGGAGATGACCCTTTCAGGTTCTCTATCCCCCCGTTGCTAGGAGTCTTAGCCGGGGTGGCCCTCATAGATTCCTGGGAGTTTCCATTGTCCTAGGTTTCCAGCTTATCCCAGAGATGCCCCCTCCTCACCAATTCTAGTTCTCTCTTCCAGTACTCTTTCCCTCTATCCCTCTATCCTCGCACTGGATCTCTCCTGCTGCCCCCACCCCAACACCTAGTTTCCTCCTTCCATCCACCCCCAATGTCTATTCTATTTCCCCTACTTAGTGAGAGTCAAGTGCTCCAATTTGGGCCCTTCTTGTGACTTACCTTCTTTGGGTCTATGGATTGTAGTATAGTTATCCTGTCCTTTATGGCTAACGTCCAGTATCACACCATGATTGTCTTTCTGGTCTGGGTTACCTCACTCAGGAGGATATTTTCCAGTTCCACCCTCCATCATCTTCTTAAAAACAGATGTAAGGTCATGTTTTTGTATTTCAGCTGTGTTGGGATATCCAGGGCTTGCTGTCGTAAGATAGCTGGGTCTGGTAGTGTCATATTGCCCTGGTTCGTGTTGGTTGTGTTCTTATGATGACATTTAGCCACCTGGTATTGGCTGGTTGTTTCCGGTGTCCACTGGACTTCTCAGGAAGGCAGAAAGAGCCCTTGCCAGAGGCTGGATCTTCATGTGGTCTGGCACCCCTCCTCTGGATGGTGGGTAGGTCTTGGGCTGTAGGCTAGATCTCAGGGAATAGCCCACAGCTCTTCTCTGCTGATGTGTCCCAGTTGGATCCACAGGCAGGGGGTTGGGGTTGTGGGGAGAGTCTAACCTGGATGACCCTGAGGCCTCTAGCAGGTCTCCTCAGGAAGGTGGTTAGAGCAATGGTTTGGCTGGAGTCTGTGTGATCCTGGGGCCCAGAGCCACTGACCAGATGCTGGGTAATCCTGGAGCCTGGGAGCCCTCCTTGGAAAGTGTTCGCCGGAGAAACACAAACAAGAGTGTTTCGCAGTCAGCAGCACAGCCACAGGCTCACTCTGCAGTCTCTGAGCTTACCCTCCCTGCGCTACCCAGACACCTGGCACACTGGGCTCCGCCATCTTGACCTTGATGCCATTGTCCACAGATTTAAATGGTTTTTATATGTGCTTTTCTGCTTTCTGTTCTGTCCAATTTTTGTTGATATGGAGTGGCTGCCCCGCACACCGGAGGCCACAGGCAGAACAGCCCTGGCTATGAAAGAGTCACCTGCCAGTGACTCAGATGGTTCTCTGTCTCTCAAAGGCCACCCCCCAATCAATGTATTTTTAAAGCGGATTAATCTACGGCTTTCTTTGTTCTGATACTATAAAAACCTCATGAAACTGTTCCCATGTTGGAATACAGAACCTGGAGCAACCTAAATCTTTGTTCCTGGTCACTCATATTTGACTCCAGAATAAATGATCTCATCTCTTATGAGGAGAGCGCTGTGTCTTGTCATCGACACCAGGGATACTGGGCTTTCATCCACTCCTAGTGAGAGACCAAAAGATTAAAAATCAGCAGTTATTATTAAAGTTTAAGGCCTAAACTAAGGCTAACTGGGTGGAGAAGTCCAGCAATGCCCTGATGGGAAGGACCGCCTTATTGCATTCTTTCCCCACCCACTAGAGATACAGTTGCTAGGAAACTGGCCCTCCCTAGGCAGGGATACCAGATCTTTAATGGTCTGGGGACCTTCCTATAGCCAATCAATTCAAAATGTAGCATTTTGACCAATAGATGCTTGCCAGGCAGAAATCACCCCTGCCTTGGGCATGCTGGGAGGGACCAGAATCTGTAAATCACTCAACCAAACTGAGCACAAGGCTCTTGGGTCTCACGGCTTTGGCGGTGGGGAGTGTGAGCCCAAGCTGCAGCTTGTAATGATTTATAATAAAAAGATCCTCATGGGGTTTGCAATAGACACGGCTCCTGGTGGTGGTCTTTTGGGGTATCGTGATTCGGGCACAACACTAGCGCTGGATACGAATAGGTGCTGGCGTCCCTTATTAGTGTCTGGGCTTGTAACCTGCTATTTACTGTCAAGACACGGCTGTGCTCTGCTTGTGTGATTGATGGCTTTTGGGCTTGTGATGAACAGGACTGAGAGTGGCATGGGCCACCTTTTCAGCTTCCCTCTGACCAGCTGAAGAAGCTCACTCATCTCAACTCCTCATACCCATGTCCTTGTGCCTAAAGAGGAACTACTAATAGTATTTATTTTGTATAGTTGTGTTAAGCGTTAGCTGGGATTACCTGTGGCTTTCAATTCTAAGTTCAAAATTCTAAGTTGTTTCATGTGCAGCCCTAATTCGGTGTTCCTGCTAGGTTTTCCAGCCTTATTCCTGCCTGCACTACACGACCCAGCAAATGAGAAGGCTTTCTGCTTTCATTTTTACTTTTTGCATTTCCACATGTAGAGGATACTATTCTGTGACATTAGCTCCTTAAGGATATCTTCCGGGCTAACTCCACTACCTATGGGCTCTTGTATGAACTTTAGGATGATTGCTATACTCCAATTTTCTTATTTTTATGTCAGCTTTTTTCTGCTGAGCAGTGATCTTGAGAACAGAAGCTGTCTGCATCCTGTACATTCTCATGTTACTGAGGCTTAGTCAAGGGCAAGGTGGGCCTCCATAAATACTTGGGAAACTGAGTCAGGTAAATGGAACTAGACTTATCAGACTATGTTTTCAATATTTTTTTCAAGTTCAGCAACAGAATACAACAATTTGTGGTTCATAGTCTCTGGCAGAAAGGCCTCATAGTGGACTAATCATTGTGCATATCTAGACTCTGATAATGTCTCTGCTTTTATACATCTCATCATGGCTACCGCCAGTGGATTAAAAGAGTAAAGTTGAATTGTCTCTGAGATCCAGCCCATTCTGGGGCTGTGCATAGACACACTGATACGTGAGACCTTTGAGGTAGGTCACAAGTTTAATTTTTCTTAAACGTCTGTTTCAAATCCATGTCATGATTATATAATAGCATCAGCTTAAGAATGGGGTTTGCTCAGTGTGGAATTTAGCCGCGTTGTTACTGGCTAAGTCGCTAATGATTCTAAATTGGAATTCTGAGTGGACAGTCTTCAGGAAGGTGAAGCACACACTTAAATAAGTTAAGCTCAAACTTTAGCTCCTTTCATATGAAAAAATCCAGAAGATACTTTGAATAACAATGAGAGGAGGTAGAAGAGTAAGTATGAAAAGTGTCTTCCATTTTAAAAGACTTGATGAATGATCTTGAATTATTTAAAACAAACAAACAAAAAATCAGTGGTAACTAAAACGTATTGATAATTTCAAAAATACTGACAGTATAAAATTATTTCGTTATTCCTATCTTCCTATTGTGTAGTTTAGTGATTTAGAACACAGATAAGAAATTCAAGCTGTAACTAAATATCTAAAACTGTCTTTATTATTTATATACAAAGTACTAGAGTCTAATTCTAACTCTAAATCTGGCTTGTTCAATATGCATTCAAATTAAACTGCAAATATAACATAAAACCAAAACTGGGATTTAAATATCATTATGACTAGAGAGCTTAAATGTTTTTAGAAATACAGAAAAAAAATTGAAAGCTATATTTAATAATATCCAATAAAAACTCTGCAGAGGATTACAAATACCAAAATACTTTATGGTTAAAAAAAACCTGTTACTTTTATACCATCAGAAATGTTATTTTATAGTTGTGGCTTACTTGTTAATTTTTATTTATCACATATAATTAAAATGTTCATAATAAAGGCGCTGAAGAGAATTGACTGCTTTTTGCCCATTTAAAGTTCTTTCTGTAGCTTGAACCCTTTCATTAAGCAAATGTACTAGATTTTTTTAATGTATTAAATGTATTATGTAGTAAATGTATTAGAATGATTTCAATTTCAAATCATAGTGCTAGAGAGATGGGTCACTGTTTATGAGCCCTTGCTGCTCCTGCAGAGGACTGGGGCTTCATTCCCAGCATACACACATCCATGTTGCAGGATATTTGATCACACTGTGAACCCCAAGATTGTGTTGTTTACTGGAAAAACCTGTTTCTAGTTGTGGTGTGCCTCAGCCCTAGCACACAGCTTTAATCCAAGAGCTCTCTGTTTGAATTAAATAAAGGTAAAGCTAGGACAAGAGGCAGAGCAAGCAACCAGTAGACAGGGAGTGAACACAGCAAAAAAGAACAGAGAGAGTAAGAGGAAGTCAGGGGGACAAATAGAGAGGTGCACAGGAAGCAGAAAGGATGGACATTCAATTTGAGGATTTTTGAAGACAGAGTGGGGAAGGAAGTTTCCTTTTTCTTTTGGGACTTCAGCTGAGGAGGAAGGTCAGCTTGATGCTTTCTCTGCTTCTCTGAGCTTTCACCCCCACATCTGGCTCCTGAGTATTCATTAGTAAAAGCAAAGATTTTGAGATTTTGTTAGAAACAACATTTCTCCTCACAATTACCCATAACTCTGGTTCTGGAGAACTTAGTGCCTTCTTCTGGCTTCTGAAGATACTGCAAGCATGTGGTACACTTTTATACAGAGACAAAACACTCAGGTAAATCAAATTAAAATAAATAAATCTTAAAAAATAGTTTCTAAAAGTTCCACTGTACCTCATTATAGGTATTTAAAGTTTTGAACTATTAGCAGTTACTATAAAGAATGGTTTACTGACCCACCACACATCATAAGCTAACTTGATTGCTTTTGCTGAGTGGTAACATCTAAGGAGTGACTTTTTATGACTGAAGGAAATTTTATGGATTAGTAAAATTGACTTAACCTTACATTTCATAATGTTTATCAAATCACTCATAAGCTTCCTTTTGTGATTTTGTTTTTCAATTTTCAGATATTCTGAAGCATGCAGCCAGCTCATCAGACCTGGTTCCCCTGTCTCTGTGAGTCTGGAACCAGCAGCCAGCAACTATACTGGCTGCTAAGAAAGCTTGATCCTGTCTCCATCCTAGACCTGACTCTGGGAAATACCCCAAAACCAACAGCAAACTCTTTTCCTTATTTATGGGTAAAAGAGTGATTCATTGTACTTAGCCTTATGATATTCATGTGAATGCAAAGAGCTTATTTTATCTCCATAAAATATGATTTATCTCTGGGAGTTTTGTGCATTCTGAATGATTAGTGGTAGAAGGGATCAAATTACATCATCTCAAAACCTATCGCTTTAGTAAGCTCGTTGTTCTGAGCTGAAAGTAAATGAAGAACAACAGTGTCAGAATGGTACCCTCATCCATATGCCTCCTACGTCAAAGTAGAGTGTAAATCCAGGGAGAGAATGAAATCCTGCTGATATCCTTCTCAGTAGGCACAGGGAGTTGACACAGAGATGAATCTTGGGGGTAGTTTTTAATGAGAATGGTCCCCAGAGGCTCATGGGTTTGAATACTTGATCCCCAATTGGCAGAGATATTTGGGAAGGATTAGGATATGTAGCCTTTTTGGAAGATATGTCTCCCTAGAGGCTGGCTTTGAGGTTTCAAAAGCCCAAGACAGCCAAAGTTAGCTCTTTCTGCCTGTTCTTATGGATTAAGAAATAAGCTCTCAGCTTCTACTTCAGAGCCATGCTTCCTTGCCTAGTGCCATGCTCCCTACCTTGACAGTCATGTAACCTTTTAAAAGTGTAAGTTTTAGTTAGAGTTTCTATTGCAGTGATGAAACACCACGACCAAAAGCAAGTTGGGGAGAACACGGTTTATTTAACTTACATTTCCACATTGCTGCTCATCACCAAAGAAAGTCAAACAGGAACTCAAACAGAGCAAGAACCTGGAGGCAGAGGCCAATGCAGAGTCCAGGGAGGAATGATAATTACTGGTTTGCTTCCCCTGGCTTGCTCAGCCTGCTTTCTTATAGAACCCAGGACCACTATCCCAGCGATGGGACCACCCGCAATGGGCTGGGCCCTCCCCCGTTGACCACTAATTGAGAAAATGCCTTACAGCTGGACCCCATGGAAGCATTTCCTCAACTGAGGCCCCTTTCTGTGATGACTCCCGCTTGGGTCAAGTTGATACAAAACCAGCCAGCACACCCCAAAAAATTCTTCTGTAAGTTTCTTTGGTCACATTATCTTACCATTTAGCAATAGAAAAGTAATGAAGACAAAGCTATACAAGCAATCTTATTAAAACAGTCCTAATCTTTAATAAGCTCCCCCACCACGTATTACATTGTCGCTATCCCTCAATTTACTGTCATTCATCCAAACTCCACTTGTCCATTTCTTTTTTATATTTATTTTTATTATTTTTTATGTTAATTACAGTTTACTTTGTATCCTGGCTGTAGCCCCCTGTCTTATTCCCTCCCAATCCCACCCTCCCTCCCTCATCTACTTCCTGCCCCTCTCTAAGTCCACTAATGGGGGAGGTCCTCCTCCCCTTCCACCGGATCCTAACTTATCAGATCTCTTCAGGGCTGGTTATAATGTCCTTTTCTGTGGCCTAGCAAGGCTGCTCCTCCCTCAGTGGAGGGGGGGAGGGAGGTCAAAGAGCCAGCCATTGAGTTCATGTCTGAGACAGTCCCTGTTCCCCTAACTAGGGATCCCACTTGGATACTGAGCTGCAATGAGCTATATCTGGGCAGGGGTTCTAGGTTATATTCATTCATGGTCGTTGGTTGGAGATACAGTCTCAGAAAAGATCCCTGGGCCCAGATATATTTGGTCCTTGTGGAGCGCCTGTCCTCTCCAGGTCATACTAACACCCCCTTCTTTCATATGATTCCCTGTACTCTGCCCAAGGTTTGGTTATGAATCACAGCATCTGTTTTGATACACTGCTAGGAAGAGTCTTTCAGGGGCCCTCTGTGGTAGGCTCCTGTCTTGTTACTTGTTTTCTCCTATTTCCAATGTCCATCCCATTTGTCTTTGTAAGTGAGATTGATCATCTTACCTCTGGTCCTCTTTCTTGTTTACCTTCTTTAGGTGTACAGATTTTAGTATGTTTATCCTATCTTATAGGTCTAGTATCTACTTATAACTGAATATATACCATGTGTGTCTTTCTGCTTTTGGGATACCTCACTCAGGATGATCTTTTCTATATCCTACCATTTGCTTGCAAATTTCAAGATTTCCTTGTTTTTAATTGCTGAGTAGTATTCCATTGTGTAAAAGTACCACAATTTCTGTATCCATTCCTCAACTGAGGGACATCTGGGTTGTTTCCAGGTTCTGGCTATTACGAATAAAGCTGCTACAAACATGGTTGAGCAAATGTCCTTGCTGCGTACTTGAGCATATTTTTGGATATATGCCTAGGAGTGGTATATTTGGATCTTGAGGAAGCACTATTCCTAATTGTCTAAGAAAGTGCCAGATTGATTTCCAAAAGTGGTTGTACCAGTTTACATTCCCACCAGCAATGGAGGAGGGTTCCCCTTTCTCCACAACCTCTCCAGCATGTGTTGTCACTTGAGTTTTTAATTTTAGCCATTCTGATGGGTGTAAGGTGAAAGCTTAGAGTCATTTTGATTTGCAACTCTCTGACCACTTGTCCATCTCCACAATTAATTGTTAAGATGGCATACAAGTTGTCAGGGCTATCAGCTTCATTAAGTCAGGATCTTTAATATATGAAGGTTTCTATGCCATGTAAAAATACTAACTTCAGGATAGGAAAATGTAGGTTAGTTACAGAACACTTGCCTAAAATGTGAAAAACCCTGGGGTTGATACCCAGCACTGAAAATGAAGGAGCGGGAGGAGGGAGAGAGAGAGAGAGAGAGAGAGAGAGAGAGAGAGAGGCAGAGAGAGGAAATCAGAGCAGGAACCTGGACGCAAAAGTAAAGCAGAGACCATTGAATGATAATGCTTACTGGCTTACGTCCTTGCTTCCATTCAGTTTCCTTTTATGTACAGCCTACCTGCTAGGAATGGTAGCCCTCCTACTTGGCTCGGCCCTCCCACATCAATTAGTGTCTTAGTTACTATCGCATTACTGTGAAGAGACACCATGACCAAGGCAAGGAAGCCACTTAATTGGGGGCTGGCTTACAGTTTCAGAGGGTTAGTCCATGATCATCATGGTGGCAGGCAGGCAGGCAGGCAGGCAGGTAGGCATGCTGCTGGAACAGTGGCCTAGAGCTTGCATCCTGATCCAAGGGCAAAAGGCAGAGATGAGTGCAGGCTTTGGAAACTTCAAAGCCCACCCCCGGTGACACACCTCCCCGGACAAGGCCACGCCTTCTAATTCCGCCTAAATAGTCCACCAATTAGGAACAAGATATTCTTATATGTGAGCCTATGGGGGCCATTCTTACTCAAAGCGCCACAATTAGGAATGAAGAAAATGCCGGCACAGATAGGCTCATAGGGTAATCTTACAGAGGTGATTTCCCAACTGAGAGTCCCTCTTCCCAAGACATCTCTAACTTGTATCAAGTTGATGAGAAATAATCAGCACAAAACCCATCTATCAACTCTTTCCTCCAAATTTTTAGTAAGATAAATGCTTTCACTTGATTGAAGTCAACAGACCTAGCTTTTAAAAATGTAGCATTTTCCCATGCTCCGTGGTCCTTCTGTACTTCAGTGAGTGAGATGCGTTCCCATCAGGGCAACAGAAATAGCAGTCATGGGAACGAAAAGCTAATGTTAGAGTCGTTCTGGCCTCACAGGCAACCTCTACCTTCAATTGCTGCACTCTCTCTCTCCTACATCTTTTCAAATAAATAGCTCCTTTATACTAAAATTTCTCTCGGTTTTAGCAAAGATACAGAGCAATTTCCATGCCATATAATTTTCTCTCAGATAAGCTCCCTTGGAAAGGGATTACTATAATCACGGTAGAATTGAATAGGTAGAAAAATGCTGACGACAGCTCATGAGCGCTGTGGAAAACTCCCAAGGACTGACTGTTAAGAGAGGTCTTGTGGAAGGAAGCTTTGAGAAGTGTGCCTTCTCTTCAAGAAGCGTAGCCTAGACAGTCATGGATCTCTGGTCTGAATTGTGATGATTCAAGGCTAGTAATGAACTTACATTTTCCTCTGTCCCGTTCTTCCGGAGAAGAAGCACGGGAAGATGGGGAGGACAGATAAGGAAGAGATGGGACGACAGAGGACCAGTTGCAATCATGTCTTCCTACATTGTCCATTCACCTTCTGAATATAAGCCTTTTTGCTGCCCTGGCTTGATACCTAAGGCAATGGAGAGCTACTGTAGGAGGGACATAGCAAGTGAGAACATCTTGGGCTCCTGGCAGAAAGGCCTGTGGTATCTCTAAGCTCTGACATTGACACACCTTACCCTACTCTGTCTCTTCTTCTCATCATCCTCCCCATCTGAAAGAGGTAACACTTACTACCTTTTTGGAGTTGTGGGAATGACTGATTTGGCTTCTTTGAGCTAAGTTGGGCATTCTGCTGTGGCAGTTGGGGGCACTCCTCCAGTAGTCTTATCTAAGAGACCTCGGAAATGCTCCAGTGATCCCATTTGTATAAAAGTCAGGTGAAGGGAAGAAATGTAATTTTTGCCTGGGTAGAGCTATGTGGGAGGATTAAAGGCTAGAAAAGAAGCAGAGAAGTGAAATTGAGCCCTTTGGCATCAATAATGATTCCATCCTGCCAAGAGCAGGAGAGTTTGTACAAAAGGTTAGCATTACAACCCTAGGAAGAGAACAAAAAGAACCCAGAAAAAAAAAAAAAAAACAACACTAAAAAATATCCAGAGTACTTTAAATCCTTCCATAGGCTCACAAGGATATCCACTTGTATCTGGTTTATTAGGCTCCTCCCCAGGCTTATTTCTCTTCTGGTCTCAAGAGTGGTGAGCTCAAGATTTGCTTTCAGGCATGCTGATAGCTGGTGAAATGGCTAGCATCACAGTGTGAAGTTCCTCGAAGGTGGGTGTAGCATGTGTTTGCTACTGTATGGGTTCTTCTTTCTTCCACCCTTCTCCACCCTTGTTCTTCCTCCTTTCAACTCCCTAACACCAGTAAAAGAGAAAAATGAATAGAGAGGAAAGGAAAGACATTCTGCAGATTGTGCATGTTTAGCTCCTTGGGGCAAGTTCGATCTTTGCAGTCAGGATATCTAATTTCTTCTTGTTTTTTCTTTGTGCAAGACTACTTAAAAAAAACAAAACAAAAACATAGTCAACAGCACCCAACAACCAACCAACCAACCACCCACCCACCCCACCTCTCGGGGACCTAGCATTTATACATTCCTCTGAGAAGTCCCCAGAATTCCAAACATCACACAATTGCAGAAGCTATCTGCAGCTGGCAAGATCACGCCTCTGCTAGAGCATATGGCAAATCATAGCTTCTGTGAAGCAGCCCCATTATCCCTACACCTGGGATTAAAATGAAAACATAATCTTATAAATTTCTGTGTTTTTAAGGAAATCAAAATTCCAAAATTCTCACTATAGGTAGGTCCTAGAAAGACATAAGGAACGAGAAGAGATTTAACCGTCATTTAATCTCCAAGTTGGACCAATAATTGGCCTATCTGTAAACTATCCATGCAGATTCAAGACTTTCCTGCTGTGGACTCCCTTTGTAAACTTTGTAAATCATCAAGGCAGGAAAGTGGCCAGGCCTTGGCCTGAGGCCTCCAGGAGCCAGGCCCTACCCCTAGACTTCCCTAAAGTCCCTAGCAGTCATTTTCTAAAGGCTGTAACTTTCATTTCCAGCCTCCAGGGAGGAGAATGCCCAGACCCAGTGTCTTGTAGGACAAGAAAAATCCTAAGAATCCCTGAAAAGGAAAACCCACAAGTCCCTGAGCTCCCCCAAACTCAGGACTTGAAATCCTACCAATCCTCACCCTGGAAATTTCCACCCCCTAAGAAATTGTATATGAGCCCTGCCTACTGTTCAGTTCCCTGCGGTATTCTCCTGGATTCATCCCTCCTTTGTGAGATTTCCTGCCTAGTGTGAGTCTCATCGGAAGAAGCCAGGAAGAAAACAATCGAAGAAGGGAAGAAGCAACCAAGTGGAGCAGGGCCGAGGTTCCTGAGCTCGTCAGGTCAGTTGGGGATACCCTTCCGGGGGAGCTGCAGGCTGAAGAAGAGGACTGTCAAAGTGGTGCTGTTACATTGTAGCAGCTCAGCCAGGGATAGCATCGCTCAAGGTTGCATTGCCTTTGTTGAGGAGGCTTCCTCTTAGAGCTGTGTGGTCCCTGGGCTCCCAAGACCCAGAATACCTTTTCATCTGAGCAGGAACGCCAACACTATCTCTCCATGTAGCCCGCACGCAGGTGCTACAGTGTTGAAACTGAGCCAAAGCTGTAATGTTCTGTATCTAGGCAGCGATTCATTGCACGAAAAAAAAAAAAATCTGTGAGAAATGTTCTCCATGTAACATTTCAGATGGATTTAAGCCTGATGTCTGGAGCTTTGGACTGTTAAGAAAATACAAATCATTTTATCATTGGCTGTACTTTCCTGTTGGGTTTTGAAGACTATGCAGGTGACTCTTTTTTCTTTTTACTGTCAAGCTCGGTTGAAGCGGTTGTCTTCAGAAGGGAGTTTGGATGTGGGAGGAGCCCTCAGGTCCCTCATGTTTATTTTCCATTTCTCAGTTCTACCATCCACTGGAATAAGTTAGGGTCTTTCTGACTGGGCAGCGCTGAGAAATTGCAGTTTTTGTTGACTCTTTTCTTTGCTGAGTGTACACTGGTAGAGTCCAGCTTCTGGATCTCCGGTCAATAGGACAGGTCACTTTCCTAAGCCGTAGGGCCCTTCGAGAGGTGCCTTGTAGACATTTCCTTGTGACCTAGTTGACCATTCTTTCTTTCCACATTGTTAGAAGACTTCCAACTTTGGTAGCTGAATACACAAAAAGAAAAGTTAGCACAAATCCTGTTATAAAATTTGATACAGTTTTACCAAGACAGTGGGACTAAGCATATTTCCTTCATCCTTCCCCTATGTATAATATCTCAAGCTCCTGTTTGTATGCCAGGAAATAGGGTTGAGATGCTGGTCCTCCTGTCCCATCTGAGTGAAGCTCTATTGACAGGGGTCCTTGGCATCTGAATTTAGATACTTACGATTACACAGCAAGCCCTTTGTCCACTAAACCATCTCCCCCAGGCCTCCAAATTGCCTTTCTGATTATATCATCCCTTAGGTGGTTTTGGCTTGAATTGAAATAATTAATATCCTAATTCAGCCTAATTTGAGATAATGCATCTTTAAGAATTTGGAGGTGCTTTTCTTTCAACTAAGCAGTTTATTGAGCTGTGAAAAAAAAAAAGTTTTTAGAGAGTTGGGAAGGTAAGCTGCTGACTCACAAGTCATGCCCTTGAATTCTTTCAGAGCTATTAAAGTGGAAAGAGCGAGAAGGAATAGCCATTGTGAAGTGCCATGCCATGCTATGTCTACAGCCCTGTATAGTGGAGGGTAAACCCTAACCTAGTAGGGTAGTTATGTATTTCCAGGTAGATATTTCCCTGTACTATAAAAGGATGATCTGTCCTTCGCAGATACAAATGATAACTTTTTATTATTGTGCTAACCAAGCAGCCTGATTCACACTAGTGTTACCGAACAAACCCTCCATAGGTATCAAGCAGTTGCAGTGCTGGGGTTGACCACTGGACTTCTAGTCCATCTCCCATCGTGTTGGAAAGGACTGGAAAGCTGGGCTACCTCATCATAGCTCACTGTTTTTGGTAAAGTTCTATAAGCAGATTCATTCCTGCTTTCTTACAGAACCCAGGACCACCAGCCCAGGGCTAGCCAGCCTCCCACAATGGGCCATAAGAGGACAGGTTGAGCGGGTCATGGGGAACAAACCAGTAAGCAGCACTCTTCCGCGGCCACTACATCAGCTCCTGCCCGCAGGTTCCTGTCCTGTTTGTGTTCCTGTCCTGACTTCCTTTGATGCTGAACTGTGATGTGGAAGTGTAAGCCAAATAAACCTTTTCCTCCCCAAATTGCTTTGGTCATGGTGTTCCATCATAGCGATAGTAACCCTAAGATGGGAGGAGAATGAGGCTAAAAAATTATACTAGCTGAGGCTGGAGAGATGGTTCAGTGGTTAAGAGCAATGTCTGCTCTTCCAGAGGTCCTGAGTTCAATTCCCAGAAACCACATGGTGGCTCAGAACCATCTATACTGGGATTTGATGTTCTCTTCTTGTATACAGGTATACATGCAGACAGATCACTCATATACATGCAATTAAAAAAATCTTTAAAAAATTATACTACCTGATCAAGATTTACTATGAAGCTACAGTAAGAAGGTTTAGGGAATAACACATGAATCAATGGAATAAAATAGAATGCCCAGAAACATAAAGTTATATGGTCAGCTCCCAAGGAATTTAATAGAACTAGATAATTTTGGTGTTGCTTTTTTTCCCGCCTGCAACGATGCTAGACAACAGGCAGCAAATTGAAGAGACACAGAAAAAGACAGAGAGACACAGAGAAAAATTATTCTGTTACATCAACTTTTTAGAAATGTAAAAGTTAAAACTACAAACTTTACAAGAAAATGTACTTTGTTACCATGATTCTCAAATACATTATACTGTCAATAAAAGAAATACAAAACCATGTTTGACAGTTATGTAAGTTTATAAAAAATTCTGGGAAAGTTTATTCTAATTTACAGGTCTTTAGAGAGAGAAATGAAGTTTGGGGTGTAGGGTGCATTAGAAAGAGCAACAGCTAAACATCTGGATTATGAGAGTATTATAGATTATAGTTGTGGTGATAAGCTTCATGGGTTTATGAATTTTCAAAGCTTATCAGCATATATGCTTTGCATGAAGACATTTTACTGTATGTGAATTTGACCTCAATAAAATTAACTTAACAAAACAAATACCAAAATAAAGAGCAAATAAATAAAAGGTCTTAAAAATGGGTGAAAAAAGTCGGCTGTTGATTGGATCTGGAGCTGACTTTCTTGTAGCAACTAGAAAAGACAGGAGACATAAACCATCCTTCAAGTGTGAAGAAGGGTTGTCCATGGAAACACGCATGCTCACCTCTACTACCAAAAACTACAGTGTTTGTGAACATGTCCAAATGAGAAAAATCTAAGGTGCTTTGACAAAAAAAAAAAATCCTCACAGAAGTACATCTAAAAGACATGTCCCAGGAAGAAGGGCCCTGGATTCAGGGACACACTGCGAGAGTGAAGAGAGATTTACCTTTCCAGAGGGTGTTACAATATGTTCAGGCCTCAACAAAATGACTCATAAAAACAATACTTTTCTCGTGACTAATTTGGAGAGCTTTATTATTTTTTTAAATGTAATCACAATGCTAGATGAAAATAGGAGGTGCTTGGAGTTACGGTGTTAGAAACTTTGCATTGTTTAGAGGAGAGGTTTTTATAGTGCTTGGCCTTTGCTTCGTAGGTATGCTTCAAAATGACGAAGGGCAACTCCGAGAAGGGCATAAATAGAACTTTTATTTCCTTAGTTAAAAAAAAATATATAAATACTTCATAAATCTGAAAAAAAAAATCAGCAGCCATAAATATGGGCTGAGTGAAAGGGAAGATGCTGGCGATGAATTCAAACAGCCACAGGATGACTGGAAATGAACTTAGTCCAATTAAACACAGGCGTGTTAAAAATAGATACCAGAGAGCAATTAACGACTCAGCTGCATGGGGCTATTCTGAAACCAAGGGTAAAGTTACAATGGAATCAAAACAAAACTGCACAACAAAACAAAGCCGTTAAATTCATACTAATATACAAAAGGGTAACTTCACATAAAAAGGGCATGATTTGAAGGGTCCCCCAAAAATTTCTTCTCTAAGAAACATATTTGAGGGCGAAGGAGATCAGCATTAATCGCCCACCCCACCCACAGGAAACCAAAAATAAACTGGGAAGGGGCTGGAGAGATAGCTGAGCAGATAAGAGCACTAGCTGCTCTTGCAGAAGACCCAAGTTTGGTCCCCAGTACCCACATGGTGCCTCACAACCCTCTGTGAAGCCACTTATAGGGGATCCAATAGCTTCTTCTGGCCTCTGAGGGCATCAGGAATGGTGTGTGGTGCATACAGACAAGACATTCATGCACACAAAATAACAAATACATCCATCTAAAAATAGAATAAACTGGGGAAAGAATAACTCATGACTGGACAATATTATTATCCAACATGAAACGGTACACCACACAGGAAAACTAAAGCATTCTAAATAAATGTATTTGTCTATAATCACCACTCCTTCCTTCCCTCTCTTTCTCTAAGCTCTCCTTGAAATCACAATTTTTCTGCCTTCCACCTGAATTCAAACCTATCTTCTTAGTGTAAAAATACCTTAGAAAAATGACAGAATTATAAGACGGTATCATAAACTCACCTATACAGTCTGGGAAGTGTTAACACATGGATAGATAACAGATGGGACAGTCAGACAAACATTAGTAAGACCATCAATGATTTGAACAAATGGAACTCCACAACACCTCTGCAAATGTACCTTGCGGTTGATGAGGGGAAGCTGTAGTTGTCTGACATCCTTCCCTTCCAGGGGGAGATCGCTTCCTTTCCCTCCACTGCCTAGAACAGTGCACTGTGGTGGAGCTGATGCCACACTTCTTGCTCTGTAAGGACCAGCAGCAATTATTTTGATATCTCTGTCTGAGATGCCATCTTAGAAACCCAACTACATGGTTACCAGTATTGAGAGAAAAGTAAATTAAAATAAAGACAGAGGTTATTAATGTTGTTTCAGACCTGTAACATTGATTAAAAATGTAGCCTGGCTCTGTAAAGTAATGGCCATGCTCTTAATGCTTGCTCTTGGGAGGCAAAGGCAGGTGGATCTCCAAGCTCAAGGCCAGCCTGTGCTACAGAGTGAGTTTCAGGACAGCCAGGACTACACAGAGAAACTTTGTCTTGAAAAACAAACATGTAGTACGGTAAGGCTAAGGGTTGGAAAGAACTTGGAACAGTGAGAACTTTCCTGTGTTCATGGCTACACCATGTTAACCACTTTGAAGAATCCAGAGAAGCCACATATGACGCATGATGCTGTCAGCTGTAATAATGAAAAGTTAGAAACACGCTAAATATTTATCAGCATAAAAATGGAGATATACATTTTGGTGTAGGTAGACAATGCAGGGTGAGGAGGAATGATCTTAGTGTACTGTGGACCCTGGGTTGCATTCTGTAGTGGGCAAAGTTGAGGGAATGATGTACTAGAAATTTCTATTGTATATTTTCTTACGGAGGGTAAAATCATTCCAAAATAAAAACTTTATTGTAAATAAGGATGACTGGAACTACTTTTATTATTAATGTAAGTATCTTACCTAATTTTGGAAAAAAGAAAATCGAAGAAGATATATAGCATATTAGTCAGTTTTCGATCAGAACTGCAAAATACTTAAGATGATTAAATTATGTGGACAAAACATTTATTTTAGCTCATGTTGACAAAGGTTGCAGCCCATGGTCATGCGACCCCTTGCTTTTAGGCCGCTTTGGTGAGGGCATGAGACAACAATGGCAGACACTTCTCATTTCATTGCCAGGAAGCAAAAGAAGTAGAGGAAGTGGCTGCTATCCCACAATCCCCTTCGAGGGCACACCTGCGATGACCTAGTCTCCCCCAGACCTTTCCTCTTGAATATCTACCCCTTGGGAAAACACCTGATTTAATACATATTGCTCTAGGGACATGAAACATCCAAACTAAAGTATTTTATAATCATGTTACATTGAGTTAGAAGCATTCAATGTCCTAATTAATGATGAAAACATATGTGATGTAACACAAAGTTCTGAATATCTATCAGTCACCAAGTTGAAGGTGAGGAGATGGTTACCAACATTTACAACTTGATAAACATTGGCCACAGCTAATAATTTGAGACAGGTGATACATACATACATACATCACAGACACGGTCACAATGCTCTTCCTAACTATTGGATACCTCAAAAGTCAGTTTCTCTTAAAGAAAAGAAGGAAGGAGACAGGGAGAAGGAAGAGAAAAGCAGTACTAAATACTAAAACTAGATTTTTAAATTGTTTCCCATGGTACATAATGAACTTTAGTCCTTTCCACCTCCCACTCCTCTTTCTCATTTATTTCTCGTTTCATTTCTTTTTAGATCTTTCTCCCACTGAAACCTTTCTTCACAACGATCTTCCCTCCTACTTCCATCTCTTCTTGTGTGTGTGTTTCCCTGGGTTTCATTAGAATTTCTTGCCTGAATACATATGGGAGGCTATATATGAAAGCACGGGCAACTAATCAGTCTATACCCTTGAAGAAAGTGGCACACACACACACACACACACACACACACACACACACCAGGGAAGGATGGCGTTTCACTGGTCCCTCCCCCACCTGTGATAGTTTGTGGAGGGGCCTAATCTTGAGCTGGCCTTGTGTAGATGCAGCTGCCGTGAGCTCACGTGTGCAATCAGCTATGCATCTCCACGGGACATCTTTTTGCTGTATATCTCCCTATCCTTGTCCTCTGGCTCTTACATTCCTTTCATCCTCTTCCTGGCCATGTTTTGTGAGCCTTGAAGGATGAAGTATGAGACAACTGTTCCACTTAGGGCTGAGCACTCTGCTATAACTTACTCTGGTTACTTTGGCTAGATATGGATTTCTGCATTAACCACCACCCCACTACAGTAAGAAACTTGCCTAATGACGGTTTGATGCCCCACTAACCTGTGGATATAAATGTTTTGGTAGCAGTTTGACAATGTGGCCATTTAACAAAACAAACATAGTAGCGTCTCCAAGAGGTCCTGTGACCTCCCATTGGCTTTTGATCAGGTTCATAGAACCAGGCATGAATACCTTCTTATGGAGCAGGCCTCAAGTCCGATCAGAAAGGGCTTGACTACCCCCAGAACAGTCATGCAATTACTGCAATAAAGGGCACACCTTGCCTGGCAAGCCATGATTGTAGCCCCACAACTGGGTAAAACCGTTGATGGCTTTTGTCCTCCAGCACCTCGAACAGCACGCTCTGGTACTATAAAGGCTAACGGGTAGGAAGGAAGCTTCTAGCTCAGCTCCAGCTTGATTTATCCTTTCACTGAAGTGTGCTGTGTGTTCAGCAATAGGGTCTTAAGCTTTGGTGAGCAACCAAGAGCAATGGCAATACACACACACACACACACACACACACACACACACACACACACATGCACACACACGCACACACACACACATCTTGTTGAGATTTCATGGGTGGTGCAGGTTCTCTGTCATAGAGAGAAGACACTATTTCATGGCAGACATCCTGGTCTCTTGGCTCTTAGAATGTTTCTGCCTCTCCTTTTGCAATATTTCCTGAGCCTTTGGTAGACTGGTCATGCCGTAGATGAATCAGCTGGGTTTGCGTATCCACAGTCAGTTTCTCTCTGCATTTTAACCAGTTGTGGATTTCTGTAGTAGTCTCTATCTTCTGTAAAAAGATAAGTGATGAAAAGTACTCTTATCTGTGGGTCTAATGATAAGTAAACTTAACATTTACCCATGTAAGTACTTTCTGAGCGTGTCACTACATCTTTGTTTTAGTTTCCCTGCATCAACTGGCTCCGGCTCAGGGTACCCTGAGCAGGAATTCAGGACTGAGGGCATCTACCCCTACAAGGTTTGCTTCCCTCTGTGTTTTGGACCTCTTAGCAGTTCGAGATGCTGTGGAGACCTATGCTGGGATGATACGCTTAAGTGAATAAAATAAATCATGTAGAAGTGAGTATCACAAAAACTAACTATATTAAATTACAGTTACAAATCATTAAACAAATTTGAAACAGTTATACTGTATACAGAATAATTATCTAAATTGGAAAGTAATGATTTATTTAAATGATATTTGGCTGTGTCATACATTGTGATGAAACAACTAATTTCCTCACATGGGCATGAGAAACAACTGTCTATTATAGGTGCAGTCCCTATAATGTTTACACTATTATGGTTTGTTGCCTAAGTTCAAAGTTGAAGTGTTGCAACCTGCTTAAATTCTATAGCCCCTCTGTTGAGACGTACTTTGTTTCTTAGCATAACTTTGGCTCCTCTGTTAATACCTGCTGTAACCTTTTAGCATATCAGTAGCCATTTTGCCTCCAAGTGTCCATTTTGATTATGTCTCTATTGTTTCATTTCTCAAACTTTGTATACTTTGTTACCTGGACACTTAATGAAGTCGTTCCCCTCCCCCCCCCCCAGCAGAACCAATCAAGTTAAAGGTCAGGTAGAGACCTTTTGTCTAGCTAGTCAAAATAATATTATGTTTCTTCCTACACCTGGATACCTGGTTACAATTTTGTTGTTGTTACCTAGTTGTTACCTAGCTGCATACAGTTTGTTTCCTACACCTGGTTACAGTTTTGTTACCTAGTTGTTACCTGGTTATAGGGTTTTGTTTGTTTGTTTGTTTTTGTATAAAAAAAAACCTGCCTCAGGAGAAGACCAATGTCATAGTCTGGCTCCCGAGTCCAGATTATAGCCCTGACCAGTCAGTTTCTGTTTAGGGTTCAACAAACCTCTGTTGAGTTGAGTTTGGTGTCTCAGTGGTCAGTGAGCAGCTATTCCTGAAGCGGTAACAGAAGCAAATGCTGTTTCAATTAGAGGTGTGTGAAGGTCATCACAGCCCAAGCTGAGGTGACTAAAGCAGCCACTTTCAGAACAATTTGAGAAGTACCCCGAATTTGTTAACTTCCATAATATTTTGTTGTTGTTTTGAAAGAGGGTCTAATATGTTGCCCAGGCTGGATCTGAACTCTTCATCTCAAGTGTTCCTCCTGCCTCAGTTTCCTGACGAGCGGGGACTGTAGGCATGCACCATCATACTCAACCACCATAATATTTTAACATAATCTTCTCTAAAATCAAATGTAAAAGTAATTTGTGACAGAAAAGGTGAAAATCTAAATTAAAACTCTGTCCTGGTTTCTAACCACAGAGTCAAAGGATTCTGTTGGTGAACTAGTCTAGCTTAGGAAGACATTCTTACTTTTCCTTTCTGTTGAGCACTATTTGTGCAGAGTCTTCAGAATCTTAATGCTTATACAGGGTAATGAATACAATTAGATTTTTGTTAATATATATGTTTATGTATTATATGAATTTCTTAAAAGGAAGTTTCAAAATCTAAGAAGCATAATGCTAAAAAAAAATGGACTTCTATGAATGGCTATCCTAATAAATTTGATGATGGCAATAATTTCACCATATCTACAAGTATCAAATTACATCAAACCATCACATTGTAACCTTGAGTATATGCTATTTTTACTTGTCAGTTACGTTCCAATATAACTGAAAAAATTAACTGTGTGAAGTCTTTGGCAGTGGTGATTAACACAGCAGAATACAAATGGGAAAAATGTACTCGGGGTTATTGTGTTTATAATCTCATAAAGATAAGTCATTATAAAATAATTCTGACTGCTTTTCTCTTGAGGTAAGATAGTCTATATGCTAATAAATAAATTAGTTCGTGTCTCCATAAGAAACAGAGACGCTTGGGGGCATTTTCACCCATTGACTCCGCTCTGCAAAAAAAAAAAAAAAAAAAAAAAAAAAAAAAGGCAGAGACAGAATGGCATCATGTGTCTTCATTCTTCATGACTGAGCATGCTCTCCTGAGGGTCATCCCTAACAAAGCATCTGCTCTACAGCTCGCTGTCCTCTGTGCTGGAGCAACGACAAACAGACCACTCTTTAAGATGCTACCACGATTGCTTATGGAAATGTTGGAGGACTTGATTTATTTTATTTTCAATTTGTTCGTCCATTTGTCGCCGCCAGTACTGAGGCTCCACCTAGGGCCCGTCTCTAAAATTACATGCGTATTCATTCTGAATGATCTCATCCCGTTTGATTGCATTATGTAAAGCAGTTATGCAAATAGGAGAACACTCTTGAGTGGGTTTTCACTCCCCCTCCCTCGGCTGGTGTCTAGCGCGTAAAAATTTCTTCCGAAGGACTGAACAGTGAGGTGGTAAACGAGTGCGGGCTGCTTTGCCAGGTAAGGATGTAGTTAAGGCCTGAGCTCTTGGCTTTGGATCGGTGCGCGGCAGGAATGCAGCCAGGTAACCTTCGAAACAGGTGGTCCCAGCCCAGGGGGCAGTAAAGTGCAGCAAACAGTCACCTCCCGTGGATTCCCGGGGAACCCTGGGAAAGGATTAATCAGACTGTCCAGAGAAAGATCAAAGGGCGACCGCACAGAATTTGTTCTAACTTTGGGCATCTTCCTTTTACCTTTTGATGACGTGGGTTCCTAGTCTTCCCCTCTGGTTCAATCGGCGGCGTGGTTTTGTGCGTGCGTCCGATCTCTCCAGCTGCGAGCGAGGCAGCGCGCTCTGAGTTGAACTAGCACCCCACAGTGTTTTGACTCACGCTTGCCATCTGTCTGCTTAGTCACCGAGCTTAAGTGATGATTTGCACTGGATGCAGGAGTTGGCAGCAACACTTGTTGTGTTAGGAAACTGCAGGGTTCCCGGTTTTCTTCATTCTTGTCATGATAGCAACATGGCTCATGAATGTTTCAGATAGTCACTTGGCTTTTTCTTGGAAATAACCGCATGTTCCCGAAGATCCTTAATGTGGGGAGAGCAGGGCTAAAAGAAGACGGGGAGGGATTCTTTTTTTAATGCCGTCCTAAAATTGCACACGCGGGTGTCATCAGCAGGCAACACAAAGCAGAGTGGACCGCCCCCAAGGTCAGCCTTCAGTTTTTGCAGGCAGATCCCAGCTTTCTGTGCTCCCTGTTGACAGCTATCTGACTCTGTGCAGTCCGGGTTAAATTCCGTGTAAGTGAAGACAGAGAAATAAAGAGCAGATTTCTCCTTGCATATGGTTGATGGAACCAGGCAGGTACTGTCCTGCAAGTGACTGGAGTAGGCCAGCACCTAGACGGACTAGGTAAACAGGTCTGCTGCAGAATCGGGGTAGATGCCAGAAAGGCACTTATTCAACTTAACACCCATCACACACAACAACAGCAAGCTTAATTTTGACTTTGTCAGCAGAAAACACACACACACACACACACACACACACACACACACATACACACACACAGCATGTAGGTAAAGATTAAAATAAAGCTGCTGATGTCCACTTTTTGGCATAAGAACAGAAAGTCTTACAAAGCAAACATGAAATTCTTACTATAATAAAATAAAGTAAAAACAAATACATTTAAGAAATGGATCCCTACTATCTTGCTGACATCCTCTTCTGTACACCTGACCTAGCATCGCCATTTGTCTCATTGTATTCTGCTCTCTTTATCACAGGCCACCATAACCTTCAATTATACGTAAGCCTTTATTTATTTATTTTCTAATATTTAATTATTATTATTATTTTTTATTTGGGGAGTGCTCCGAATGCCTGATATACTTGTAGAGGTCAGAGGACAATTTGCAGGAGTCAGTTCTCTCCTTCCACCATGGAGGGTTTTTCAGAAGGAACTCAGGTTGTCAGTCTTGACAGCAAGTACCTCTGCTGGCTTCAAGCTGACAATCACGGCCTCTGCTTCCTTGGTTGAGAGGCCATTGGCGTTAACCCTGAGTCAAACTGCTAGCATCCCAGCACTTCAGTGGCACACATCTGTCCTGCCAAGGGACTTCTCAGACTCCTTAACCTGTGAGTCAACACCACTAATAAACCCTGCTTATATATGCTAAGTAGCCTATGATTTAACGCCAGAATAGTCTTACGGGGCCATTATGCAGTGCACGGCTGTTCATCTATTGATCTGTTTCTCTGGAGTACGCTAATGCACAGACCACCTTAAGCTGCGGCACCGACCATTCATCTGTGTGAGCATCTGTATCTAGTTTTGGTTTCATTGGTGTGTTTATTCCCACAGTAGTCCCACAGCAGCGAAAATTTAAATAATACTGGAAAATGATACCATCTTCTATCCCAATCGGTGGATTCCTTTTTCATTGGCATATTGATGATCCTTTGTTCTTACTGGCACTCTGGGCCATTTTCTCTTTTGTATGAATGCTATTATGGTTTTATCAGATTACACAAAAATAATCCAGTAGCCATTTCCTGCAGGTTCATTGTCTTTCTATGTAATTTTTTTTTCTGTTACATAAGCTGAATTTATACAAATAAGTGTTACAGTACTTTAAAGGAGTATAGGGGGAATAAGAAATAGCTCATGTAACATCAAAATCACAAAGTTCATTTATCAGGATCTTATTTAGTCTAAGCAATGCAAACATCATAGCCTGTAGCGAAGTGTAAGAGCAGTGAATGTTAATCATGTATGTTCTACCTCATGATACTCATTCTGAAACAGGGCTTATTTGAAGAAAAACTAGAGTTTCAATAAAAGCAGAAAGTAATCAATAATAGCAATTAGTCTGGCCCTGTAATAGATGCTACAGAAAATATGTACATAGAATAGATTATGACTTCAGTTTTCTGGACGTTTTGTTTGTTTTGAGATAAGTTCTCACCATGAAGCCCTGGCTGGCCTAGGGCTTGCTATGTGTGTTTGGCTGGCCTCAAACTCACAGAGATCCTCCTGCCTCTGCCTCTTGAGCCCTGAGATTCCGGGTGTACACCATCACAATGGTTATAACTTCAGTTTCCTAACAATTAGTAATGAATTGTAGAAATAATCAAGAGTAAAACTCCAAATGTCGTAGTTCTAACTAGGAGCTGTTGGTAAACAAGAGCTCCGATGCTGGAAAGGGCTTCACGAGTTGACTCTCAGGGGAAACTCCTTTCTAAACAAATAGGATCAATTTTTTAAGGATATAATTACTCTGGCATGCATTTGACATAAAAAATACTGGCAAATTGAGTGACATCAAAGAATACATTGTCACATGGGTACAGAGAGGTCTTCACGGTGGTCCAGTGGGAAACTCATTACTAAATGCAGCAGGAAGAATGAGTACAGCCAGGAGAAACTCAGCCACATGGCAGCTGATTAATCTTTTCTTAAGATAATGAAAATCTGGGGGGTGGAGGGAATGTCCCAACAATTTTCTCTCTAAAGGAAAGCTGTGGATTTAATTCCATAAAGTGCTTGCTTGACATGCGCAAAGCCTTGTAAAACTGGGCATGGTGGCACAAACCTGTTATCCCAGCACTTGGAAAGGAGAAAACAGAAAGATCACACAATCAGGGTCATCCTCTGCTACAAAGCAAGCTGGAGCCCAGCCTAGAACCTGAGATGCTCTCAGAAGGAATGCCTCATTCCACCCTTCTTCTTTTCCATCTTTCTCGTCCCACAGCTAACCTCAGCATGCCACTCAACTCATTAGCACTGACTACGGAGTGTGGAAACAATAGATAAGGCATGAGAGATCTGTATCCAGAAGAGTTGGAGTGGGAAAAGCACCAGGAGAGACGAGAGGACAGCTGGAGTTCTCGAAACATCCCCTCGAATTTAGAGGGGAGGATTGGACTTCTCATACTTTCGCAGCACCAATGAATCTCACTCAACTGGAGACAATGCCTCACCCCCAAAGGGTACTTGTAAATGTGGACTGGCATTTCTCCTTCTCATGAGGATGATGGACACATGCCCAACAGACGCTCAGTGTGATGGTACCTGGTACTGAGCGAATGCACTGTCTGTAGCAATCCCATACAAAGGGTTAATGGTTCTTCCAAAATGAGTAGCAAATAGTTCAGCCCATTAATAAACTTGTGCAGTTTATTCACAAATAATTTAAGTTTTGGCTTTGCTATCGATACTCTTTCTTCTGCAGTGTTCTAGGTATCTGGGCCGAGGCCGTGGCTCAGTGAGTAAAGTGCTTATTGTGCAAGCATGAGGATCTGAGTTCGGATCCCCAGAACTCACAAAAGAGCCAGACACGGTGGCAGGAGCCTGTAACCTCAGTGTGAGAATAGGGCGGGAGAGGCAGTCATCAGGGGGCTTTCAGCCCAGACAGGAGAGCCAAATAGCAAGTCCCAGGTTCAGTGAAACAAGATACTGTCTCAGAAAACATGTGGTGAGTGGTCCTAGGAGAAGATACTTGAGGCCAATCTCTGACCTCCACAAACACATAGGTAAGCTTGTATGTACATGCGCAAGCACACACATACACACAAATTTAAAAATATGTATCTGATAAATGATAAATCACAAAATGCCCACCCCGTTTCCTGAGAATCAATGTTCTAATAAAAGATCACAGACATAGTAAAAGATAGAATTTCCAAATCCCGGAAAGCACAAACCAATTTAAAAATGTTCAAAACCTAAAAATTGAATAAAATACAGCATAGTTTTGTATTATTAACATTTCTCTTGCCAAGCATAAAGGTCACCGAGAGGCCTAATTGCTGCTGAATTCATGTTTTTTAAAGAAATAAGGAATTCTCTTTTCCATAGCCTAGGAGAATGGAGGCTTGTGTAGAGACGCAGAGAATTAAGCCCACGCCATTCATCAACTGCGCTCTCCATTGCAGAGGAAAATAACACAAATCGTTCCCAACAGCAGAGATTTCTTTCTTTCATGCAGAGAGAAAAACAGAAACAAGAAAACGATCGTCTTTAACCGAATGTATTCCTCCCTTCCTGAGGAGGCTCAATATAACCTTCTCCTGTTACAAAAAAATCCATTTATTCCTTTTTTAAATTTTTTTGGCCAGGGAAATTTTATTTCATTTACTCTAAGTGGAAATTTGTGTTCTAATAATTTTCAGAATAAAGAGAGAGAGATAGATAGATAGAGAGAGAGAGAGAGAGAGAGAAACTTATTCAGAAAAATAGGAAAAGGCTCAGCAGGTAGAAGCAGTAGTTCCAGGAGAGATCGAGGGCCGAGATGCTTCTTTGGCAGCACAGCAGAGGCAGCTGGGTTCCACCTCTTTGCCCTGTTGTTGTCACGAAAAAAGAACACGGACTCTATTCCAGCTGTTCACAGCCTTTGGGCTGCGACTCCTTTGGGAGGGGCCGGGCCACCCTTTCATGGGGGTTTCATATCAGATATTTACGTTATGACTGCCAACTAGCAGAATGACAGTGATGAAGTAGCAGCAGAAATAATTTTGTGGCTGGGAATCGCCACAACATGAGGAACTGTATTGAGGGGTCACAGTATGAGGAAGGTTGAGAACCACTGCTCTGGTCCCTCACCCACAATGCAGCATTTTCTTACCATCTTGATGCTGAGAGGAGTCAGTCCTGTGACACTCTTGTATATTTTTTGAGGATCCTTAAAAATAAATATATAGTGCACATTTTACTTTTAAGTTAAATTTCTATATTAGTTGCTATTCTGGTGCACTATAACCAAAGACAGTGTAAGAAAAAGCTTATTTTTGTGGTTCCAGAAGGTTCCAGAGTAAGGGGGCTATGGTAAGAGGGGAGTGGCATAGCAGCAGGAACAGACATTTCATACACACACAGGAAGGAGGAGGACAAAAGAGGGAGAGGGAGTAAGGCAGGGAGGGCAAGGGGGAAGAATCAGTGAGGCAAGGCTACAAACTCTCAGAGCCCCTACCCAGTGACGTATTTCCTCCAGCAAGGCCCCACCTCCTGATAGGCTTCCCAAATACCATGACCAACAACTGGACCAAGGGTTCAGACACATGAGTCTATGAAGGACAACTCACAGTCAAATCACAGCACTTACTTAATATGATACTGTATGAAAGGATGCCAATTCTATCCTTTCTGAAATGTTCATAACTTCACTTTCTTTCTTAGGGCTGAATAATATTCCACTGTGTGTGTGGATTACCCAGGCTGATTCTATGTCCTTATAGCAGGAAGCACAGTTGTGCAAACATCTCCACAATAGGATAGAGTCCCCGTGTATATGCCTAAAAGCAGAATAGCTGTTGTCTTAAGCAGGGTTTCTATTGCTGTGAAGAGAAGCTGTGACTAATTGGAGCTGGCATAGAGTTTGGAGGTTTAGTCCATTATCTTAATGGCGAGAAGCACAGTGGTGCAGCACCTAGACATGGTGCTGGAGAAGAAGCCGAGAGCTCTACATCTTGATTGGCAGGCAGCAGGAAGACTGAGATACATTTCCTCCAACAAGGGCACATCTCTGAATAGTGCCATTCCCTATGAGCCATTTTTCTTCAAACCACCACAGCTGGTGTGATGGCTAAGGAAACTCCATTTTTGTACCAGGCACCCACTTTAGTAACTGTTGGCCTGTGACCTAAATTCCTGAAATGGTTGACCTCCCCCCAGAACTGCATAACCGTTGTTGCTCTAGCTTCTGTAAACTCACTGTGTGCAGTGGGGGATGAGACAGTTCTTCCAGGAACTCTGCGGAAGTGGAGTAATTGTGGCCTTTGCCATAAAAGCTTTCCTCCACCAACTTTGGCATGGCATGTCTCTGATTTGGCTTAGAGACTGAAACACTGCTGCAGTTTTAGTAAATTTGGCTAATCGTAATCTGTCTTGAGTCTGGTGGTCTTTTCCCAGTGATTTCAAACTCCGTAACAGCTGGGTCAGATGGCAGAACTGCTTTCAGTTTTTTGAGAAGGCTGAACACAGATTTCCACAGCGTCTGCACCAGTTTGCACTCCCACTGGTAAGTAAATAAGTTTTCCTCTCACCCCGCATCTTCTTCAGCCTTTGTTACTATTTGTCTTCCTTTCCCCTGCCACATATATTTATACATACATTTTTAACATCTCTAGAAAAAGAACCCCAGACTTTTCCCTCCTGTGTGATTTCCTCTTGCTTTTTCATGGTCCATGATGCCAGCTGAGGTTGTCAGTACAATGAAGCCAAACTGACAGCCTGGGTGCAGATTCTTCTGCCTTTTTTTTTTCCCTAGGTCTTGAGTAGAACATCGAATTTAGGACTGGCCTTCCCACCCTTGTTCAACCTGCCTGTGAGGTTCATGATGTGTGATCATCAATGCTTTCAAATTCACCAGTGTGTCATCATCACACTTTAGAAACTGGGTGATGACTTTGGAGCTCTGCCTGATGAGGGCCTGGCATTTGCTTAGCTTCTCAGCATTGTTGGTACTCTTGAGAGCTTGGCCACTGTGCACACCATAGTGATGGCAGGGAGAGATGACAGAAAGAACACTGCTTGGTTTTGTTGTTGTTGTTGTTTGTTTGTTTTTGTTTTTGATGACCGGTGTGATATGGAAGCTCAATGTAGTATTAATTGCATTTTTTTTTCCTGGTGGCTACGAATATTGAACACCTTACAGTTTTATTGGCTGTTTATGTCTCTTCTTTTGAGAATTGTCTGTTCAGTTCACCAGCCCATTAATTGGCTGTTATTTTTTGGGGGGGGCTGTGCATAATATTTACAGTTATTTACATATTCTAGATGTGAGCATTTGTTTAACATACAGCTGCCAAAGATTTTTACCCATTGTGTAAGCTGTCCATCCTATTGGACAGCTTATAGAAGCTTTAAATTCCACGTGATCTCGTTTGTCAGTTCTCGGGGCTATTCCCTGTGTTATTGGGATTTCTAGTCAGATGCTGGGAAGTTGTGCTTTCATTTTCATTTGATTCTAGTGTTTGCTTAATATCTTCATTGATTTCTTCAATAGTTCACTGGTCAGTTAAGAGTATATTGTTCAGTCTCCATTGTATCCATAGTTTCCATACCTGCTCTTGCTACTGTATTCTAATATTATTCTATTATTTGACAAGATATAAGAAATAAGTTAATTTATTTTGTACTATTAAGGTTTACTTTGTAACTTAGAATATGTTTGTTTTACAGATAGATAAACTGTTGGGAAGAATGTATATTCTATAGTATTTTGGAGGCATCTCTTCAGTTTATTTGAACTACAATGTAGTTAAAACCCAATGTTTCTTTTTTAAATTTTTGTTGTTTGAACTGTCTACTTAAAAATGAGAGTGGGGTAGTGAAATTACCCACTATTGTTGTATCAGGACCTATCTGATACTTTTGTGTTTATTGATACATGTTTTATAAAATCAGGAGCCCTAACTTTGGATGCATTAAATTTATAATTATTGTATCTTTTAATTAATCTTTCTCTTTGGTTACAAATGTAGCTTTCTTTCTCTCTAACTAACTATGGATTAAAGATTACTTTACTAGACATGAAAATATCTAACCCAGCTTGTTTCAGCTTCCATTTGTTTGATAGATTGATTTCCATCCTTTGACTCTCAGTCTATCGGTGTCATTGTTGACATCATGCTTTTCTTACAGACTCCAAGTAGTTGAATCTAAATCTTTAATTGAGTCAGCCTGTACACATCTGTTTGTTGGTTATTTGATGCCATTTATATTTAAGATTACTGCCTTAATTACTTTCTGTTGCCATGGCAAAACATTATAGCCAAGACAACTCACAAAATAAAGCATTTAATTTGGGGCTCATAGTTCCTGAGGGTTAGAGTCCATGACCATCATGGCAGGAAGTATGGCCACAGGCAGAATGGCATGTTACTGGAGGGGTAGTTGAAAGCTTAAATCTGATCCATGCGCACAAAGAAGGGGCAGGGGAAGAAAAGAGGGAGGAAGAGAGAGAGAGAGGAAAAGAATCGGGGGAGAAAGGGAGAAAGAGGGAACATGTGCGTGGGCGATAACTAACTAGGAATGGCCATACCCTCTAATCTTTTCCAGACATTTCTAACAACTAGGTAATAAGCATGCAAACATATGAGCCTATGGAGAGGGGTGCATTCTCATTCAAACCACCACAATGATTGTAAGTAGATGTTTATTATCTGTGCCTTTTTTATTGCTTTTTTGGTTGATGGGGTTGTTCTTTGTTCTACTCTATTAGTTTGGGGGCTTGCTTGTTTACTGTATTGGACACGATGCATTTACTCCCATCTCAGCGACTCCCTGTGGTCTCTTGACTGTATCCCAGAGTTTCAGAATGTTCTGGCCATACTCTCCTCCCCACCCCCTTTTTTTCTTATTACTGTTTAAATGTAGTATTTTCTCCCCTTTGTTCTCAGTCTGTGGTAGCCTTTCAAATGCTTGGTCAAGTTAAGTGTTTTCCACTGTGGTTTTGTTTTGGTTGGTTAGTTGCTTGGTACACTAATTTTCTTTCTTTCTTTCTTTCTTTCTTTCTTTCTTTCTTTCTTTCTTTCTTTCTTTCTTTCTTTCTTTCTTAGGTTTTTAGAGACAAGGTTTCTCTGTGTAGCCTTGGCTATCCTGGAACTCACTCTGTAGACCAAGCTGGTCTTGAACTCACAGAGATCTCCTTGCCTCTGCCTCCTGAGTTCCGGCATTAAAGGCATTTTTAAAAAGTTTCCTATGCTTTTATTTCTTTTCTTTATAAAATATCTTTCTTTTTTTCTGACTTTTTTGTTTCATAGTTCTGAATTCTCATTCACTTTGCTGATTCTTTCCTCTGTGTTATTGACTTTCTTCTCCAATGTCTGTATTAGATCCATCTGCTTACATATACCCTCTTTAAAGCCATTGATCATTTTTACTAGGAAACTTTTGAAATCATCTTACATTTTACCTGTTTTGGTAATTTTTTAATCCAGTGGCCGAAAAGTTACGTTTTTCTTTTTGAAGAATCATATTGTTCTTTTTTATACTCTAGTGTTTCTATAATTCAACCTGCTTATTTGTTGGTTTGGTTTTCTCGTCGGGTTATACATAGGATTTTTATTGCACTATTTACTTGGACAGTGGTGAGCATTCCTTACCACTTGATGAGTCAAAATGAACTGTTATAACAGCAGCAACATGAAACTATGTAAGACATGAACATGTAATCTATTAAAAGTCACCAACCCATCACCAATGAGCATAAACAGAAATTGACAAAGAGAAACTGAAATGTGCTATGAAATGAAAACTTATTTAGGATAAACATGGAACTAGCAAAGGAATTAGCTAAAGGAAGGAGGCAAAGATGGGAAAACAAAGGAGACAAAAGGTTAAATAACTGAAAATGAAAGGAAAAGGGGTGGGGAGGGATTTTATAGAGGATGAGAAAAACAGCAAAATATAATAAAAAAAGAAGGAAATGGATAAGATTTTTTTTATGATGAGGAAGCTCAAGCACATAATTAGATAAGTGTAAGAAGGGCATGAAAATGGATTAGAAAATTGGGGAAAAATCCATAGGGAAACATGTTATTTTATAAGCTTACTTAAAAAATAACAGATGTATGCATGTCCACAGCTGTCTGTTACTTACTTCCTCTAGGTTAGAGCTTAGTTTACACATCACTAGCTGATGTTTTTGACACCTTGTAGCCCTTTCCCAGACATTCATTTCCTCAACACTATTTCATAAGCACCTAGCATTTACCATCACTTTTTGAGTCACCGGGAAGACGTCTCAACTAGAAAAAAAAAATGTTTCTCTCAGGAGCATAGGATACATTATTCATTTAAAAATGTCATTATTTTCCTTACAACTATACACACAGCAATACCACGACATAATAAAAGCAGCATTGTTGTTAGCAATCATATAGTCTCCGTTTTATTCTTTATTTTGCCTCTTGGAAACTATAGAGATAACTTTCTGGAGTCTCCATTTACACATGTGAAACAAGAGGAATAAATCGAGTTCCCACCGAGGGGTACCTTGTCCATTAACTACATATGGCTATTTAAGTGAAAGTTAAAATTAAGTATGTTTTAATAAACGCAAAAGGATGCTATACAGTATTTTATTCATTCCTTCATAATTTCATGCATCCAAACCATGTATTTTGGTCATTTTTTCACCTCCATTCTTCTTCCACCTTTCGGAGAACCGACTCCCCCTGACCAAGCCCTCATACCATTTTAACTTTGTAGCCTCTTATTTTTTTCCCCTTAATAATCCACGGATGCGATTTGTGCTGCCCATAAACTCATGAGGTCAGAGCCGTCACCTAGAACATGTTAGACCTTCCAGAGACCAGGCCCTTCAAGAACACTGACTCTGCCATAGAACCCATCAACACAGAATCTATAATGAAAGAAGTGGGAGATAGTAAGACCTGGAGAGGACAGGAGTTCCACAAGGAGAGCAACAGATCCTAAAGGTCTGAGCACAGGGGTCTTTTCTGAAACTGATACTCCAGCCAAGGACCACTCATGGAGATGACCTGGAACCCCTGCACAGAGGTAGCCTGTGGCAGTTCAGTATCCAAGTGGCCTCCATAATAATGGGAACAAGGACTGTCTCTGACATGAACTGATTTGCCTGCTCTTTGATCACCTCCCCCTGAGGGGCGGGGGAGGCAGGCTTACCAGGCCACAGAAGAAGACAATGCAGCCACTCCTGATGAGACCTGACAGAATAGGATCAGAGGGAAGGGGAGGAGGACCTCCCTTTTCAGTGGACTGGGAGAGGGACACGGGTGGGGAAGAGGGAGGGTGGGATTGGAGGAGAGGAGGGAGGGAGGTACAGGGGGGATACAAAGTGAATAAACTGTAATTAATAATAATAATAATAATAATAATAATAATAATAATAATAATAGAATCCACAATGGTTCCTGGGCTGTGGTAGGAGCTAGTGAGCCTTATCCCTCACAAGCTAAATGTTGACTGGATTAATCTTGTACAGGTCTTGTGGAAGCAACCACAGTTGCTCTGAGTTTATGGATGTAACAGTTGAATCACCACACAGCCAGTTTTTAAAATACTCTAATGACACGTTTGCGAATGAAAAGGAAAGTGAAGCTTCTGATGTCCACAAAGGGTAGCCATGTTAAACAGAACATGTTTGAATGCGGGAACAACCAGGCCACCGTAATTCAGAGAAAACTGTGACTCTTATCTGACAGGTTTGGCTAATGATGCTTTTGTAAGGGAGCATTTCAGAGGAGAACAACAGTCACACTGCCAGTGCGAAAGGACTGTTCTCTTTGCTGAACTAAGTGTTGCCTTTATGGCTGGTTCTTCTGTGATGAGAAGAACTTACTTAAGGTCCCTGTGCCATCATATTCCTTTTTGGGGAGGAATTAGTTGTTTTGGTTCATGGTTTTAGATGTTTCCATGCATAGTCTTTGAGTGCTATTTCTGGGCCTATGGTGGGACAGAACAGCATAGCATGTGGCAATCAGTCAGGAAGTAGTTTATTTTCCTTCTGAAGTAAACTTGAAGCAGTTTCTGGGCAAAGCTGATCTTTTCTCGTTATGCTGGGACAGACTCTGAACTGCAGAAAAAGGCTTGTATCACTCTTTCTTCTTGAATCCCTGAGTTCGGGAGTGCGAGTGAATGAGGTGGTATGCGGGTTGGGGTGGGAATTCGTCCAGGAGGATAAGCTTTAATAACAATGATCTCCTAGTCAATACCACAAATCAACGGTGAGCCGTCATGTTAGTGACTTTTCTATTGCTGTGATAAAACACTAAAGAAATTTAGAGAAGAAGGAGTTTGTTTGAGCTTACAATTCCAGAGGGAGAAGAGTCAAACATGGCAGAGAATCGTGGCAGGAGGCATCAGACAGGCAACAGGAAAAGCTGAGAGCTCATGTCTCCAACTGCAAGCCGGAGGCAGGGAATGAACTCGGAATGGCAAGTGGCTTTGAAAACTCAAAGCCAACCTCAAATCCTCACCTGTAAGACCACACCTCCTAATCCAACTCAAAGAGCATCTCGAGCTGGGGACCAAGCATTCAAATGCCCGAGACTGCGTGGAAGACCTCACATTCAAGCCATCACAGCTTACACATCTTGGCTCATCTCTAGGCCTCTAAGTAGCTAAAGCATACACCTCTACCTTAGAGTTTCCTAAGTATGTGAACTAGTGGGTCAAAGGGGGAAAATTTGTTTAATACTTGGAAAATTATTTAAAGGAACCCAAAGATATGCTATTAATATTGATATATTATTAAGCTGTAATATTAATTAGATAATAATATTTTAAGTTTATGTTTACAATTTTGAAATATTTGTTATATAATAACCTTACAAGGCAGGAATTATTGTTGTCTCCATTTCACAAATAAAGGAAGTTTAGAGAACCTAATAACTTTCCCAAAGTCATATACTTAGTAAATGACAGAACTAGGGTTCGAACCTAGTTGATATGAAGACAGAGACCAGAACCATAGCGATAGGTATACATATATGCACATACATACATTTACATATGCACACATATGTAAACATACCTCTTCATGTTGTATATATAAATATGTATATGTATTTTTGTTGGTTGGCTTTGTCAACTTGACGCAAAACTAGACATATCTGTGAAGAGGGAATCTTAATTGAGAAAAGGCTTCCATAGGACTGCCTGTATAGGGGGTCCTGAAGAGACTTATGCACCAACAGAGGACCATGCATGGAGAGGACCTAGACCCCCTGCTCAGATGTGGCCGATTGGCAGCTCAGTCTCCATGTGGATCTCTGAGTGAAGGGAGCAGGGGCTGCCTCTATCGTGAACTCAGTTGACTGCTCTCTGATCACTCGCCCCTGCTGATGCAGCCTTGCCAGGGCACAGAGGAAGAGGATCCAGGCAGTCCTGATGAGACCTAACAAGCTATGGACAGATGGCAATAGTGGAGAACTCCCTCTTTCAGTGGACCTAGGAGAAGGGGGTAGGGTAAGGAAGGAGGGAGTGTGGGACTGGGTGAGTTGAGGGAGGGGGCTTCAATCAGGATATATAATGAATAAATTGTGAAGAAAAAAATAAAAAAAATTAAAAGAAATAGAAAAAAGAAAAAAAAAAGACTGCTAGAATAGAAGTCCATGAAGTTGGTTAATAACTGATGTGGGAAGGGCCATCCCACTATGGGTGGTGCTGTCCTTGACGATGGTCCTGGGTCATATGAGAAAGCATGCTCCAAGTTGCTTTTGACCATGGTGTTTTTTCACAGCAGTAGAAACCCTGACTAAGACAGTTTTATGTACACATAAATGAACAAATAAAACTTTTTAAAATTTGTAACTAATTATAACATAGCAGGTAATTGTAATGTTAGAAATGGATATTAATATACTATAAAACGAATGGTGTTGTTATTAGCATGGATAACTAAAATGGTTTTGTCTGCAAATTACATGGTGTGACTCTTTTTAAACAGCTTAGCATACACCATTGTATAGATGTACCACATTTTCTATACGCATTCTTCTGTTGAGGGCCATCTAGATTGTTTCCAGGTTCTGTGTATTATGAATAGAGCTGCACTGAACATGGTTGAGCAAGTGTCCTTGCAGTAGATTGAAGCATCTTTTGGGTCTATACACAAGGCCGAATTTTGAGGTAGATTTATCCCCATCTTTCTAAGAGAACCTTTGATCTACAATATGTCCTGCTTGAAAAACATGCTAGGGCAATGGTGGCCCAAGCGGAAGTAAGCATCAGTGTCTACTTTGACTTGAGGCCCGGTCCACAAGATGGAACCCATAGCAGACACTGCTTAGGTGGCCAAGGACCAGAGACCAGATATCCCAGAGACCTATGGTAATACTAACTACTCCTCATCTAAAAAACAAACAAACAAAGTAACATTGAAATGACCCCTAATGATATTCTGCCGTACTCATAGATGGGTGCATTATTTGGCCATCATCAGAGAGGCATCCTTCTGCAGCAGATGGGAACAAATACAGAGACCATAGCAAGGCATTAGGTAGAGAGAGACCTTGGAACACAGAAGTCTATGGCCTCACTTCAGTTCCTGCCTCCAGGTTCCTGCCCTGACTTCTCTCAGCGATGGACTGTGACCTGGGAGTTGTGAGCTGAAATAAGCCTTTTCCTCCTGAAATTGTTGTTGTTGTGTGTGTGTGTGTGTGTGTTTAACCATGGTGCTTCTCACAGCCAGAGAAGCTAATATGACCGTCAAACCAGCTAAATCTGTACCCATCATGTCATTCTATCTAAACGTCTTCATGTTTACTTTTAAAGGGCTTCTGTTGTTTGTATCCACTAAAACTCATGTTGAACTTTGATTTCCATTCTTGTAGTGAGAGATGGGATGTTTAATCAATGATTGGGTAATTAAAATGGTTATTGCCTTTCTCGTGAGATTGGGTTAACTCTTAATTGAGTGACAGGTCTCTGTACTCCGCATTGATTATCAAGAAAGCAGGTTGTTAGGATGTGAGGCTGCTTTCTGGTTTTTGCCCTTCCTGTGTGCCCTTTCATGTTCCCAGCATGTTAAGATTCAACACAAGGCGTGCACCAAAGCTAAGAAGGTTCTAGCACCATGACTCCAGATGTCCCAGCCTCCAGATTCATGGGCCAACATAACCTCTATTCTTAATACATCATGAAGACTAAAACAGTGGCATTCGCTCCCTCTCTCTTTATATATATATATATTCTTATATATGTATATATAGTTACCAGTTTTATTTTGGCAGCTGTGAAGGAATCTATGTGGAGAGACTTTTAAACCATGCAAAGATCTTCCTCCTGGTAGAGTTAGAATATGTTGGTAAGCTTGTCTGTTTTAGTTCTTAATCATGACTTCAAAATAATAACTTCCCATTTCCAGCATACCCCCTACATTCAACAGTTAGCATTTAGTATTTTACTGAATTAAAGTATCCCTACTTTGTGTGTGTGTGTGTGTGTGTGTGTGTGTGTGTGTGTGTGTGTGTGTTTATGGACAGGGGTTTTGTTACTGATACAGTCTCATGGATTTTTCAATGATTTATATTCATTACTGCACTTAGCTATTTTGGTGCTCAGAATGTCTCTTATTTGAGAAGTGAGTCTCCCCTCAGCCTAGCTTCCTTGTCTTAGGTGACTTATTCACAACCACCCCATATCCCTCCTCTCCTTTGCTTCCTCCTTTCTGCTTTCCTCTCTTTTGTTTTTTTCCTCCTCTTTGTAGAATTTCTTGCTTTCTGAGTGATTTGCTTTCTGGTACGTCTGAGCATTTTCAACCATCTGTGTTCCATCTTCTGCTGACCTGGTTCAAGCACAGCAGTCATCCACCCATTCCTCCTTCAATGCCCAGTTTCCTTCTTTCAGGAAAGCGCATGAGGGACCAAAACCTCAGTGCAGCTGGGCTTGTTTGATGCTGTCCCAATGCCTTTGCTCCCAGGCTTTTCTGCCCACAAGTTGTTTTCTCAACAGCAGCTGTATTCTCTCATTGATGTGGTCCCCCCTCAGAAACTTCCGAATTGTTTCATCCCGCTTGCCTTCCTTTCGCACCTGCAACACAACTTTATTGACCACCCCTTGTTTTTGATTTGCTCACTTACAGAACCAATGGGGTTCTCTCTTACTTGTTTTAAAGTTGATAGACATTGTTTGTTTCTTTTTGTCTTTATTTTTTTTAATTTTATTGATTCTTTCTGAATTTCACATCAGGCATCCCAATCCCACTCATCTCCCTGTCCCTTTGTGTCCACCCTCGAATCTTTCATCATCCTCTACAAAATAAATAAAAAAAAACCCAAAAGATTTTTTTAAAAGAAACAAACAAAAAAGCCATCTCTGATGTAGCAGCTACAGTGTGTCATGCAGTACACCCTTTTGTCCAAATATCTTTATTTGCGAATGTTCATCGCAATGACTCATTGGTCTGGGTTGAGGTCTCTGGCTTCTGCTATACCATAATACTGGATCCTCATGGGACTCCTTTCAGATATGCTGGTGTTGCCCTGTGTCATGGGGATCCTGCAGCTTTGGATCTGCAGGAATGGCCCCTTCACATGCTCCAGCAGTTCATAGATGTTGGGGTGGGCCAACTCAAAACCCAGGATCTTGGCCTGAGTGGCAGCTGACTTGGTCAGCCCACCAGCTCTCCTCTATCCACACCACCAGGGCCAGCTCTCCAGCCCTGGCTAGCTCACCCAAGTGCCACAGCCAGCAAGGGACAGGGCCAGCTCTTCTGCTCTCATTGCCTCAGGGCCGGCTTACCCTTGCCTTTGCCACCAGGACCAGCTCTACTGTGCAGCCAGGTGAGGTGCAGAGCCCTCTCTCCTGAGTGCTGGTGAGGGGTAGAGCCAGCTCTTCCCAGTACCATAGCCAGCAAAGGGTGGGCCAGCTCTTTGTATCAACATGGTCCCAGGCAGCATCCCAGACCAGGGACATCTGCACGGCCTTTGGTGGTAACATGGGCCACAAACATCAACACAGATCCCTGCTGCTGCATAACCACGGACCTAGACACGGCCCTAAGCAGCAGCGCCTGCTATGATTTTACCATGGCCCCAAGTGGCAGGGCAGGCTACTCACCTCAGGATGTTCCTCACCACCCTTTGTCTCCGGTTCTGCCTCTCTTCATAGTGCTCAAACCAGTCTCCTTTTTCTCTCCCACCTCTGCACCACATCATAATGGCTCCTGTGGCGGGCTGGCCTCCGGCTGTCTTCCACCTGCCCCTCTTTTCTTCTTTAATTTTGAGTGCATGAAGGTTGATTAATCTGTGTTTTTTTCTCCTTTCTAATATTTTTGCGAGTGTAGAGTGAGAGGCCGGCGTGTTCTAATTTATAAGTTCATGGATCAATTGGTCTATTATTTAGACCTAGAATATTAGATTCCCGTCAGCTTTCTCCCCTTTCTACCCCTTAGAATAGTATGAACTATTTTTTTTCCTCCATTCTGAATTTGTCAATCCTGTCATTCCTTCCTTTCTTTACCGGGCTTGTATCAGATATTATAGTAAAAGAAATAGTCACTCCCTGTAGTGCCACCAAAATAGTCATAACTGTTTTCACGTGGTGATAACATAAAGACTTTTTTTTTTTCTGAGACAGGGTTTTCCTGTGTAGGCTTGGCTGTCCTTGACTTGCTTTATAGACCAGTATGGCCTCAGACTCACAGAAATCCCCCTGCCTCTCCCTCCCTGACTTCTAGAATCACAGGTGTGATTCTAACCGCCTAACATAGAATTTATTATGCTATTTTTGTGGTGCATATGCTTGAATAGTTTCAGGAGTAACAGCTAAATATGAAAATACCCAGGGGGCTGAGAACTCTTTCCACAGATTCCCTTCCTCTTGTCTTCAGAATCTTTCGATGAACAACAGCTGTTTTATCGCTGGTCTGCCAACCACGTAGGGCACTCATGTGGTGTACTATTCCTATTTTACAATGAACTTATATAGAGTACTCGGTCCTCCTAAGTGAAATATGATTATATTGATTAATGGGACTCTGGTTTAAATACACTCAAATAAGATCTACCCTTTTTAAAATTATGGTGAAATTTACATGTGCATCGTATTTTTATGCAACCATGCAGAGCTGGGCTTGAGGCCAGGATCATCCGCCACCCTTCTGGAGACAGCACCTTAAGTAATGGCCTACTTCTCTTAGAGTGGATGGCCCTTCTGTGTACAGACTGTGCGAGTCCTAGCTCTTTGCAGTTCATTCATTTCTGTAGCCACACTCTGCACTATTCCCAGCAAGAGCTTGTGTATACATAGTCTCACCTTTGCTCATGCCCCTGTGGCCAGATCCCCTCCTTCCTGGCATCATTTAGTCCTGAGAAATTCATTTGACTCCCATAGCTAAAATGTTCAAATTACTTTGCTCTCTTACGAGAGTCCCATTTATGATATTAATTTGCATAGTAAATATTTCCTTTCGTGATAGCTCTAAGGAAAGCCATAGCCCTGTTGGATTTGAACAATCTCAGTTCCTTAAATCAATGAGGTTCCAAATAATAAACTGTAATATAAATAATATTTCAGCATGATGAATTCCAAACTTCCTGCAATTAGTGTAACTTTTCCTTCAGAACGGCATGATGGAAAAAGTTTTTTGTCTGCCAAATGAGACATACAAATGAATAACTGTCTCATAAAATATTAAAATGTATTTAGGGGAAAGGCATTCTTTGGACATGTAATGTTTGCTGGATGAAGGGAGCTTGTGTCCTTGCAAGCTTACCCGTGACTGATGGCAGTGCATTTTCTGCTGGTGCTCATTTAGTACAAATGTAAATATCCTAATGCAATTATCGCTGGAAGGCTACTGCCTAGTGATGGTTGTTACAGTCTGGGAGAATTCCTGGGGAAGGAGTTTCGGCTCTCTCATTTCTCTGTTAGTAGCTCCCGACATTTCTGTTTTCATTCTTTAGTTCTTCTTTGATTACAACGTGTCCATGCTTTTTGTCATTCTGTAAGAGTTAAAATTTTTTTACATTTCAGTACAGTTTGGATAATTTCTTATCACCAGTGACTTAAATAATAATGATTTTAAAAGGCAAACATTAGAAATAGGTGCTGATTTTAATAAAATTGAATGGGAGTCACAGTTAAAATTTGGCTTCTCGGCCCAGTCATATCTTTTATCATCACTTAATTTTGAAATGATCTATGAAATGCTTCAAGAACACAAGTTGCAGATACACTTTAAACATGCTGGTTAAAACTCAAAAGCCTGTTAATGTTTTCATCAGGATTTGATGATAGGTACATGATGCTATTTAACTCTACATCTTGTTCTTATTTTGTGCATGTGGTCAGGAAAGAAAATGACCATGGCCGCTCTCTATATCCTTACCTGGACAGAGAAGCAGAATCACTGGAGAAGACAGTACACATTTCTTTTTGCATTTTCAAAGTTGCTATCTCCTTTTCTAACCATAAAATATGTTTACGAATCAGGACATGTACCACAAAAGAAATATGAAAAAAAATCATATTTTTCACCCAGAGACAGAGTGAATGTTTTTGTGCATATCTTTTACTCCTGTGTTCAAGTTTCTTTTTTAAATCCATTGTTATGTTTAATGTGCAATGCCATTATACATTTATATTCTTAACGCTTCCCTCAAGCTAGGTGAATAAAAAGAAAAATTAGGGTTTTAAAATGAAAAATAATTATGAGGAAAGATATACCATATACAAACATTAAAACATAGTATGAAGAAATTTTTTAAAAGCACTACTCACCAAGAAAACATCCCAAACTGAAGAGCAGAGAAAATATTACTCACCCCTTGATGCTCAAAAGCGCTCACTGTAGCTAAAGCAGTCTGTGTTTATGTCTTGTACCTCCAATCATTTCATCAAACACATGTCACATGAACTTAAAAACCAAGGAGAAAAATTGCAGACATGAAAAAGAAGCACAAATATACAGTAATAAGAAAATTTTGGCAAGATAAAAATATTCTAAAATTAAGGCAGTAAAACAATTCACACACACAAAAGACTTGCTAATATGAGTCTCAAATTATGATTTTTTTTTTTTTGGTCTAGAAAAAGTAGAAACATGCCTCCCATATAAAGTCTGTCTTTAATACCCAGGACCAAAAATAATTACAGTTTCTGTTATTCTAAAACTACAGTTGCATTTAAAAGACAAACACCAAACTGAGGAAATCAGACACACTGACTACTATAAAACATTAACTTAAAACATAAATTTATGATTAATATTGCAGTGCTGTACTAAAAACCTTAACAAAATCTGATAAAGATAATTGCTTCAACAGAAATTAGCACCTCTTAATAAGAGAGAGTCTACCATTATTAGATGCCTTTTAAAGCTTATCAGAATTAAAGCATGAGATGCAAGCAAATTCCTCTTTTGTCGCTCCATTTCAGTTTTCAAGAGTGAAAATATCGAATGTTGGTACAAATGTAAAGGAACAGCCATTCTCGTATTCTTTTGGAGTAGAAATCAGCTTAAATCTTTTTGTTTCTAATCTATCAGAATGTCTTAAGACAAATGTGGCCTGTATTGTAGTCATTCAATTTTTATAATTTTTCTTCAAAGGTATTCTTTTAATAAAGAATGTAATATTCAAACATAAAGTCTCACAGTTATTTATAAAAGGAAATATAAATACAATGAATAGCAGTATGATTAAATTACATTTCACAATAATTTTAAAATTATTTAAAGCAATGGTTTGTGATACTAATTAGCTTATAAATCATGTTGAGGTTATTTGATCTCTTTATTCAATTTTCCTTTCAACGGACATGAAATATATTTAGCTTTTTTCTTATGTGGGTCACAGAGTGTGGCTACTGCACAAAGATGCCTTTTTCTTCTACATCATCTACACAAATGCTGCTAACTCTGAGAAGTTTTCTGTAATAGCAGTGTTTACCTAACAATAATCTCCAGCACACACCCTTTAGCTACTGTCGAGTGCACGAAAATATGAGTGTAATGAGAATTGACCTAATTTAATTTTCAAAAGATCCAATGAAGTAGATGTTATGTTTTCCGTTTTACAGACAAGGAACTACAGTTGGGAAGATGGCTCATCTGTTAAATGCCAGATTTGCAAACACAAAGGTGATTGGGGAAACTAAACCAGAGACTTGAAGTAACTAGTACCAATTTGTGACTTCTGAGTGACAGCCAGATCTTTCTGGCTTATGACTTCAAATCTCTTAACTACACACTCTGAAATGTAAAAAAAAAAAAAAAAAGCTATTGAATCTTATATCTTTAACTTATATTCCAATTGACTGAACTTTAGAATTTAGAGAAAAAATACATTTGAATTACAGATTTTAAATCAGCATTCTTTATTCCATCTTGCAGAGTTCTCAATAAAGCTTCTATGGAATTGTAAAGACGACTTCGGAAACAAGAACTCTCAAATGATTGTCAGCAGTATTTGTCAAGAGAAAATCAGGAAGAGTCTATTAATATTTTTGAATACATTATGTCCTTTAACACAAATTTTATGACTTAAAAGTCATGTTTTCCTATCCCCTCAGATTTCTTATGATAAAAAGATTCCGGGGCTGGAGAGGTGAGGTGGTCAGAAGACAGCTTTTTAGAGTCAGTTCTCTCCTTCCAGCTTTCAGGGATAGAACTCAGGTTGCCAGACTTGTGTTAGCCCCAAAGAACTCTGTTTTAACTGTTGAGATTTCCCCAAGTTTAGATTCTCTTAAACCAATGCTCTTCAAGCTTCTCTGAGCATATGAACTGCAGGAAATGAAGACCCTAATTTTGTAGGTCTGGACTGGAGCCTGAGCATCCGGCTGTTGCGTGAATATTGTCCCTTTGTGGCTCTTGCTTTGAGAGGTTAAAAGACCCCAGGTGGCCTTTATTTTTCTCTCTTCTTTATGAACTTTCATTTTATGAGACAGCATCTTACTATATAACCATGCCCATCCTCCCGTCTCCACCCCTCAGCGCTAAGATTTCAGGCCTGAGCCCTCACACTCCACTTCCAGCTGGTTTTCATACGGTCAAGCCCACATGCCCGCTTGGCTCCCTGAATGTTTCAGTGCTTTCTCTTGTTCTGTTCATTAAATACCAAGCTTTGTATATTCTTTCAAATGTATTTTATAGCCTGCAGGGGAAAAAGCCCAGGAGAGGAATTAAAAATAGCCTTTAAATAGCTTAAAAAAATGCTCTTCAAAAAGTAGCACTTCTGGGGCCAGGGAGACAATTCAGTTTGGGAAGTGCTTGCTCACTGCAAGGACCTGAGTTCAGATACCCCCATCCACCATGTAAAAAGCAAGTACCTGTCAGACTACTTCTGGGAGGGCAGGGTTGCTGAGGTGTGCTGGCCAGCACCCTTGGCAAATCTGTGAGTTCCAGGATCAGGGAGAGACCTCATTTCAAAAGATAAGGTGGGGGTTGTAGAGATGACCCAGTGGTTAAGAGCTGCTCTTTCCCAGCACCCACATGGCAGGTCAGAACCATCTTACTCCAGTTTCAGGGGATCCGGTGCCTCTTTCCTGCTTCCTGAGTCCATTTCTCTTTGCTCATTTTGTTAGCAGCAGGTGCGACTCCCAGTTTTTCCTTGTGTCCTCTTTCATTCTCTTCCTGTCGGTTAAACTAAATATTGCTTTAAATTTTCATTTATACTTATGATACCTGACAGCAAACTCACACTCATGACAACTTAATAACATTTCCTCCCTAACATACATAAGGGAGATACGAAACTCAGAAAATGTAGAATTTTAGAAAACATTCAAAACTCTTCCTCTTCCATAATCCTAATTTGAAAAAAAAAAATGACTATTGACAAGTCAGTTCATTTCCTTTTCACTAGTCATTTAAAAGTCCATTTGTTTTTGTTTAAATCATAAAAGAACAGAAAATGCTTTAAACCATATGCATTTTTTATGTTGCTTTCATATACAGATGATTCCATATCTCCCACCTCCTACCCAGACACCATCATGAGCACCATGACTACTGACTTATTTGTTTTGTTTTGTATTTCAAGACAAGTTTCTCTGTGTAACCCTGGCTGTCCTAACTGTATAGACCATGCTGGCCTCAAACTCAGAAACCTGCCTGCCTCTGCTTCCTCAGTTCCGGGATTAAAGGCATGCGCCAGCGCTACCTACTGAATGGTGTTAAAAAGTACCCTTGTTTGCAGTGGTGGTTTCTTTCTCTCTTTCTCTCTCCCTCTCTTTCCTCAAGACATGGTTTCTCTGTGTAACATTGGCTGTCCTGGAACTCCCTCTGTGAACCAGGCTGGCCTCAAACTCACAGAGATCCTCTTGCCTCTGCCTCCCAAGTGCTGGGATTAAAGGCGAGTGTCACTTGTGCCCACCTGTCCCCGGCTACTCTTAACCTGCAATAATATGTTTCTGTCCAGTTCTTGGCTTACTGATTATGGACCATGTTTATCCAGTCTTCAGGAAGATGAGGATATTTGAGCTGTATAGCACCTTCTTTCCTTGTTTCGGTGATTTCTTTAATTATTGAAATTTGTGATGCTCGTGTTGTTTCCTGGCTATACGTCTTTGGTGCTGTTTTTATGGACTTCATTTGGAAATGTAAACTCCAGGGGAAGATGGGAAGAAGAGTAGGAAGGATTCAGACGCATGCCCCAGCACTTAAATTTTGCTGGTGATAGCCCCTTCTTGAATAACTTGAAAACATTGCCTGTGAACTTGTAATTTCCCCATGTGTCCTTTGGAAAGAATCCCTGTCACCTCTGAAGTCCAGGGCTGTCATTTTAACTCCATTTGGTCCCTTAGTGTGGTTCTTTTTTTTTTTTTTCTTTTTTTCCCCCTATTTTTAAGAATTTCCTCAAACTCATTCCTTGCCTTTCACTATCAACATCATTCAATCATTTAGACATTTAATTAATTAACCGTCTCTTAAATTCTTCCTTGGAATTGTGGGAGGCAAAAGCCTAGAAATACAGTTCAGGACACCACGTAGCGACACCTGGCATGGGTTCTTCCACATGGCCATTGCTTGGTTTGGGCATGTTGTGATGAGCTTGATTCTTATCAGTTAATTAATTGAGGTCTTTTGAAGAATGAAGATCAGATCAGGATTTGTCTGCATGACAGGAACCTGAGGTCACTTTTCCCTTGCATCTGTCTTTTGCTATTGGGCCAGTCTCCATATTACATCCAACTTGCTCTAACCATCTATTTACATGGTGTCTGTAAACTATGCTGTATACACCAGAAGGGAAGATGCTCAATGAGACCCCTCTACTTCTTCAGACTACATCCATTTATTCATGTTTATGAGAGTATTTACTTACTCTCTCCATAGGGTGAGTATTTTTCTGGGATTTCAGGTTGGATTCCATACCAACCTGGAGTGATGCAAAGGAGACCTGCTGTCCTTGTCATGCTTACATTCTAAGAAAGGGACCTTTTCTTGCCTGATGAACCACAGCTTCTAGTATAGTGTGCATTAAAAAAAACACCGGAATGGTAAGACGTAATGCTGCCAACTTAGAAGGGACACTATCCAAATGTCAGCTGGCTCATTGACTTTCCAAACTATCTTATTTCTAAGTATTCAGAGTCTGCATCCAAGGACAGTTTAATTTATATTATTGTATAGCATTTATAATATATAACTTATAATATAATATACACTATATAATATATTGTTATATTTAATAATAACAATAATAATAATATTTGTAAGAGCAAACAAATACTAATAATAGAAATGCTAACACTTAAAATTGGGGCTGGCTTGTAGCTCAGCTGTAATGGATTTATGTATGTGTAGATCTCTGGGTTCCACCTCTAGCATTGTAAAAAAAAAAAGCAAAATTTTAAAACAAAACCAGTGTTGTACAATACAAGAGTACTTTTAAAAATGGGCACAGCTATAAAGTGAAAATGTGAAAGTAATTTTTTTTATAAATATTTTAAAATGCTGATTACAAAATAGTTGTATAATTTAGTTGGCGTCTCAGTGGGGTATTGTGGTGGTTTGAATAAAAATGGCCCCATAGGCTTATATATTTGAATGCCTGGTCTCCAGTTGGTGAAACTGTTTAGGAAGGACTAGTAGGTGTGGCCTTATTGGAGTAGGTACTGTCACTGTGTACCTGGGGTTAGCTTTGGAGGTTTTAAAAGCCCATTTCATTCCCACTCTCTCTTTCTGTCAACTGTTGGGGATCAGGAAATAAACTCTCAGCTACTGTTCCAGAGCCAGGCCTGCCTGCCTGCTGCCATGCTCTCCATCATGATGGCCATGGACTCACCCTCTGAAATGATAGGCCCCAGATAAACCCTTTCTTTTGTAAGTCACCTTGGTCATATTCCCAGCAATAGAAAAGTATGAAATACAGCTATTAATAAAACCGCCTCATTTCTTGTCAAGTCACTGCTCTCAGATATGTGCTGGTTAAATTCTAGGTCCCCACCACTCTAACATCTTGGAAAGATTCCATAACATTCTGGGGAGGCAGTATTTGAAACACAGTCTAGTTGTAAAACACTCTCGTTCCTTATTCAGTCTCTTCTCCTTCCCCGCACACCAGGATCTAGAACCATGAAGAAGACCAGGCCATGGAGCAGGAGAGAGGGTGTGCCACAGATCTGGGGGAGGAGAGGTCTGGCATCAGATTTTAACCCAAGGGGGCACCATCAGAGGCAGGGGGATGCCAACTGTCTCGCTACAATTCAGTGTGTTGAGCTGAGACAATGTTCCAGAGGCCTAGATGTCTCCAAGGAGTCAAATCACGGTTGCCTTGGCCAACATTCAGCTATGCCAAGGTTTGCTCTGTCTTTGAGGAAGAGAAAGACTTCCCTTTTGAGCGACCTGCCTTCACCCTCCTAACTGTACCTCTGGCCACCCAGCAGCCCCTTTGGACATGTCTTCTCCCTTCAAGGCAGTCAAGAAACCTCAGTGACATTTACCATATCTTTATACACGGAGAATTAACCTGGAATCTGGGCTGTCATTTTCATCTAAGCCTGCTGTATCATAAAGCCTTGCTAGCTAGGGTCATTTTCACTTCAGTTTCAGATATTGCTAGACCAGAAATTGTTGAAAATTATGGGTGTCAGTCTAAATAATGTTTATTATTTGCCCTATGGTTATTGTGGTGGTATTACTTAACTCACTATCATAATCCATAAGGCATAGACACCTGTTAGATTTTATAACTGCCTTACCTACCTTTGGCTGGGCAAATATTTCACCTAGCTATCTCATATCTTCCAGCCCCCATCACATGCCATCTGCCTTAACCATGCCTATCTGGCCTATCTTCCATCCATAATGCCACAATACTTGCTTATCCTTTATCTAGGCCATTTCCTTCATGCCACTCTCAGAGTCCTTCCTCCCAGCCCACGTGGTTCCTTTTCTATGCTAACCCATTGCGGTTTCCTCCTCTCTACTCTTTCTCCATCTCTCTCCTTCCTGGGATTCTCCTCTCCCAAAACCTTCAAACTTTAGCCATGCCTACCCGATTAGGCTAGTTAATTAGCCAATCAGGAATAATTTATTGGGCAAGGTTAAACAGCAGTATTTGGGGTACATGACAGTTTGCTCATAAACAATAAGAATCTCGGGGGGGGGGGTCAAGCAATTAAGAAATTACAAGAAAGCACCAGAGCATACTCCAACAAGAAATATACATTGGCATTTAAGGATCGTCCTCTTACCAATGGGAACATTCTCCACAACTGTCTTCAATACCCTATCCCAATGACACCACTGAACAAAGGGGCTATGATGTACCAGCAATTGTCCATGAGGTATTAACTTCCCTTTCTTTAGACACTGAATTTCTATAAACTGTTTGCTTGGATTTTTACTTCTTATTCCCACTGTGCTCCAGAAAAGTTAATGTCTCTCCCCCACCCCACCCCATAAAGGCGACTACAGCTTCTTCCGTCCTTTCCCAAACTCAGGCCTCTTTTGCTGGCGATGAAGAGTCATTTTCCAGAATGGGACTTGCTAACCATAGGCTGTCCTGAGGAAGGTGGTGAGCCCTAATTATCTATGGTTTATTTGAGGGTATATACAGTTTCAGGGAAGTAGGTGGGAAGGGGAGCCTGAGATTCTGGAATATGGATAGTTTCCCCCAGTATTAGTATTGTTTAATTGGTATGATGGGGTGTGTGTGTGTGACATTTTCATAGTTTTCCTGAATGTGTTGGTTAATGACACAGTGTTGTGATATACCCCACCTTTGTCTCAATTACTAATTGGGGTGTTCAGGTTGGGTCAAGGCACATAGAAATTGCTCCCTGGGATACTATGACCTCAGTCCTACCTACTTCTTTGATTCCTAGGAAGTCTGTCACTTATATATAGATACTGACAAAAGGGAAATGCTTTATTTAAGACCACTGCTTGCAAAGATTTTGTACAAAAAGATTGCCTGTCCCTTTGTTTTTTTTTTTTTTTTTTTTTTTTTTGCTGTTGTTTTTTCAATAACAGCATAGTGGGAAAATCATGTCTGGTGATATGGCTCACTGGACAAAGTGCTTGCCTAGCACGCCTGGGGCCCTGGATTTCATACTTAGCATGGCATAAACCACTGGGACAGGCCTGCAATTTCAGTACTAGATTGGTAAAGCCACGAGGATCAGAAATTCAAGGTCATTCACTGTCAGCTACTAGGGAAGTCAAGATTAGCCTGAAGTAGAGACTGTCTAAAAGAGAGAAAGAGGAGAGAGAGAGAGAGAGAGAGAGAGAGAGAGAGAGAGAGACAGAGATACAGACAGAGTCACACAGAGAAATATCTAACAAAAAAGAAACAATACTAACTATTATTAGCGGCTGAGGACTGATGTTTTCCCCTTTGGGTAGGAAAGATCTGCAGCCAGTTATCTAAAAACTGCATTCGCAGAACAGTAAAACAACTTCAAGAACTACTGCTGTTAAAGCCCAGTGTCTGGGGCAACACTTCTCCAGAAGCATCTTTACACTTTGGGCACTTTTTTTTTTTTCATTCTATGATATAGGTCACTGGTCTAACAGTTACTTAGGAAAACGTAGTGAGACGGAACTGATGTGCCTTTTATAGTTTGTTTTCCCATGGAATCTTACTTCTAAAATTGCTTTCCAGTTGTTTTAATTACCAAGATAAAAATTTCAGGTGGTGAGATCGTAGATCAGGTATACTTGGTGAGGCAGGCCAACAGTTAAAACAAAGGGCGGGGGGGGGGGGGCCTTAAGTTGGTTTATTCCCAGATTTCACTCATCTGAAAGCTTTGATTGGAAATCACTTGAGAAATAAGCCGTGCATCATTTTTAATGGATTAAAATCCAAATAACTGCAAGGCTGCTTGTTTCTCTTCCATCCCCACGATGGGCCCGGGCAGCTGATGCATCCTGCATCCGGCATCACAGGCATGGCCAGGCCCTGAGTGGAGAGAGATGCTGCGCCACAAAGAGCCGCGGCGATAGAGGGAGGGGGAGGAGAGCACAGCGTCGCGGTCATGGCTCAGAAGGGGTGTAGTTGGGGGGCTTAAATCGGCAGAGACCGGCCGCTGTGACCTCGGCGCGGTGCTCAAACGTCCTTCCCGCGAGCCGGAGGGATAAAAGGTAGATCAGGCCTCTCGCTTCAAGGGCGGCACTTTCGACAGCTGCTCCTTAATTTAATACCCAGGCTTTTAGTCATAAACCACTCAAAACGTGTATAATCTTAAACATCTTAAAAATAATTGCTAGAGCTTTTACTTGGCTGGGCTGCATATTATTAAAAAAATTAATCCTCAAAATAAGCCTCTGATCTAAATAATGGCTTGTATCAGAGAAACCGGTCACCCATTGGACAATAGAAAATGGCATCTACCACTGTGGGGTGGGGGAGGCGCTCTTTGCGCGGGGGTATTAAGTTCTAATTCATGAATAGACAGAGTCCTGCTGGGCTTTATTTATTTTTATTTATTAACTTAAATTTTTGTTTCCTGTCAAGATGCAGCACGTCCTTCTTCAGTCGTTGCCTGGGTAGAACCGGATTCCTGGACTAAGAGGTGTGCTGATAAGGGCTATCTGCTGGCTTTGGGGAAAACCCTGATTTGTGGCAGTTTCCCGGTTTCTGTGGTGTGAATTTCTTCACCGTGTCTTATTTGGGACCATTGTGATGTTGTGCTATCAAGTTGCTGCCACCGCAGCAATGCGGCTTGGGTAGCCGGTATCATGCTGTGCTGGGTGCTGCACCCATTCCAGTTCTCACACCAGCTGCACTTCACTGAGGTGATGGTGGGATTGGAGCTGGCCCGCACTTTTGGTTGCACTTTGGTTTGCTACGTGATTGCGAGAGATACTTGAGGGTGACCCACAGAACTCCATCTCGGGGAGACGCTGAATTGCTGGGCACTCCACCTTCTCCCATTTCAGCTGAGTAGAGCAAGGAAGGCCTAGAAATTCCAGTTTTACAGAACTGTATTTCTAGCACTCAGGAGGCCGAGGCAGGAAGATTGCTGCCAGTTAGACGCCAGCCTGGACATCAGAGTGAGGCTCTTTCCCAAAATACCAAACCCAACTTGCAAAATAAACACACATACACAGTGAGAGAGAAAAAGAGAGACAGACAGACAGAGAGGACACACACACACACACACACACACACACACACACACACACAGTGGGTGGGAGTTGAGATTGATTTCCAAACCAAGCAGGGCAGTTCCGATTTCCAAGTTACAGTTATAATTCGCTACAAGGAATTGTTTGAAGACAAAGGCCTAAGCACTGAAGAAAAGATAACAGTAGAAACCATGTGAATAACCGAACTTATGTGTTCATTTTCATTTATAAAATCTGATGAAGATATGAAACAATAAATCCGGGTCAAATGCCTGTGTGCCAGTGTGAACCCATGTACTTGTACTGAACTTACTGTGCATTCTCATTCTTGATTAAATACTAATCCTGGCTAAAAGAGACAACTGAGTCCGATGGAGTTGTATTCATGTAACCACAGACCTATTTAAAATTAGAAGGACCTTAGACATGGTTTCTTCCAAGGATGTGTAGATGTGTTTAGCAAGTTCATTAGAACCCCCTTAGAAGGTGTGTGTGTGTGTGTGTGTGTGAGAGAGAGAGAGAGAGAGAGAGAGAAAGAGAGAGAGAGAGCTCAAGTGCTCAGAGGTTGCAATCCATTTGTAGCCAGCCCTCTTTGCCATGTACCGCACCGTAGGGCCCTTTCACAGTAGCAGCTACTTTTTGAAACCTGTTTCCTGTGTTTTAAACATGGGGCTTTCATTTCAGAAGAGAGTGGTGGCAACCGATGCCGTAGTTTGCTTTCCTAAAAATAAAACAGAAATCAGGACGGAGCCGAAAAGCGAACAACAACAAAAAGATACTAAACTTTAAAGAAGACTTTGCCACCGCTCATGCAGATCCTAGGAGGCAAAGTCAGATTTGGAATTCGGGATGTAGGCTTCTAGTTCAGCCTCACCTCTCTTTTCAGGAATCCACTTTCTACCACTTCTTCCTAATACACCTCTGTGTAAACAGTCTAAACATGGGCTCACCTTGAGGTACTATCACTAGCTAGTGAACACTTAAGATGTGGCTGTTCTGAATTGAGATGTATCAAAGGATGAAGAAATTTAGTTGAATTATCTGATCTTTTCAGACTGGAGAATTTAGAATTATGTGCTTTTCTGAAGTATAAAAAGAAGTCCGCTGGATTGGTCTTTAAAAATATATATATGAGAAGTGAAATCCAACTTTTGATATGGGCTTGTTTTTTAAAAATTTGACACAGATGCAAAGCCCCTCCCCCAACTGAAATAAACTCTACAAAATTCAGTGTCTGTTAATGATCCACTCTGTGATTTTAAAGAAAATTACTAGTTAATGTGTAAGTGGTTCAGTTCCTTTTTCCAATAACACAGTAAATCACCCAAAAATCTCATCAAGTATTCAGCAATTCATCCTTTATATGGTGTAATAATCAAGTGCTATGAGTCTTACAAAGATGATATGACAGTGATAATCAGATTGGACGGAGTTTGTAAAAGCAGCTCCACCCTCTAGCTCTTCAGTTGCCTGGAATCTTATCCCAAGTTCATTTTTTTCTTAAGTCATTCAGTTTCTTTAAAATATCTACTGTAGATGTTCTTTAAAACTTATTATCTTTTGCTAACAACCTATTTACCTAGTAAACAAACAAATTAATGAATTTAAAGCAGTATGAACAAAGTAAAGTTCCATTTTTAAATTGTCAGACTTTGCTACTTATCACTTATTTAGGTAAAATACATGAAATTGCAACAATTTTATGTTTTTTGTTTGTTGCCTTTTTGTTGTTCTTTTTTTCTCTTTATAAATTGGATTTCTTTTTTAAAATTTTTATTCTATTTTATTTTTAATTACACTTTATTTACTTTGTATTCCCCCTCTAGTTCCCTCCTCCTTCCCTCCCAATCCCTCCTTTCTTCTCCCTATTCCACGCATGCCCCTCCCCAAGTCCACTGGTAGGAGAGGGTTTCTTTTTCTTCCTTCTGATCCTAGTCTGTTAGGTCTCATCAGCAGTGGCTGAATTGTCTTCCTCTGTGTCCTGGTAAGGCTGCTCCCCCATCAGGGGGAGGTGATCAAAGAGAAGGCCAATCAGTTCATGTCAGAAGCAGTCCCTGTTCCCATTACTATGGAACCCACTTGGACACTGAACTGCCATGGGCTACATCTGTGCAGGGGTTCTAGGTTATCTCCATGCATGGTACTTGATTGGAGTATGAGTCTCAGGAAAGACCCCTGTGCTCAAATTTTTTGGTTCTGTTGCTCTCCTTGTGGACCTCCTGTCCTCTCCAGATCTTACTATTTCCTACTTCTTTCATAAGATTCCCTGCATTCTGCCCAAAGTTTGGCCATAAGTTTCAACATCTACTTTGATAGTCTGCAGGGCAGAGCCTTTCAGAGGCCCTCTGTGGGGGGGCTCCTAACTTGTTTCCTGTTTTCTTCTTCTGATGATTATCATCCTTTTTTGCCTTTTAGGATGCAGATTGAGCATTTTAGACTAATGCTAAAGGGAGACTTTAGTCCTCCCTCTAGATTAGTTTCTTTAGGTGTACAGATTTTAGTAGGTTTATCCTATATTATATGTCTATATGAGTGAGTATATACCATGTGTGTCTTTCTGCTTCTGGGATACCTCACTCAGGATGATCCTTTCCAGTTCCCACCATTTACCTGCAAATTTCATGATTTCCTTGTTTTTCATTGCTGAGTAATATTCCATTGTGTACATGTACCACAATTTCTGTATCCATTCTTCAGTTGAGGGGCATCTGGGTTGTTTCCAGCTTCTAGCTATTACAAATAAAGCTGCTACAAACATGGTTGAGCAAATGTCCTTATTGTGTACTTGAGAATCTTTTGGATATATGCCTCGGAGTGGTATAGCTGGATCTTGAGGAAGTGCTATTCCTAGTTGTCTGAGAAAGCGCCAGATTGATTTCCAGAGTGGTTGTACAAGTTTACATTCCCACCAGCAGTGGAGGAGGGTTCCCCTTTCTCCACAACCTCTCCAGCATGTGTTGTCACTTGAGTTTTTGATCTTGGCCATTCTGATGGGTGTAAGGTGAAATCTCAGGGTTTTGATTTGCATTTCCCTGATGGCTAATGAGGTTGAGCATTTTTTTGAAGTGTTTCTCTGCCATTCTATATTCCTCTACAGAGAATTCTCTGTTTAGCTCTGTATCCCATGTTTTAATTGGATTACTTGATTTGTTGCTTTTCAACATCTTTAGTTCTTTATATATACTGGATATTAGCCCTCTGTCAGATAGAGGTAGGTAAAGATTCTTTCCCAATCTGTAGGCATTCGTTTTGTTTTGATGACGGTGTCCTTTGCTTTACAGAAGCTTTTCAGTTTCATGAGGTCCCATTTATTGATTGTTGATCTTAGAGCCTGTACTGTTGGTGTTCTGTTCAGGAAGTTGTCTCCTGTACCAATGAGTTCTAAGCTCTTCCCCACTTTTTCTTCTAACAGATTTAATGTGTCTGGTTTTATGTTGAGGTTTTTGATCTACTTGGACTTCAGTTTTGTGCAGGGTGATAAGTATGGATCTATTTTCATTTTTCTACATATAGACATCCAGTTAGACCAGCACCATTTGTTGAAGATGCTATCTTTTTTCCATTGTATGGCTTTGGCATCTTTGTCAAAGATCAGGTGTCCATAAGTGTGTGGGTTTATTTTTGGGTCTTTTATTCCATTCCATTGATCCACAATGTTTCTATGCTAGTACCATGCAGTTTTTATGACTGTTGCACTATAGTACAGCTTAAGATCAGGGACAGAGATACCTCCAGTTCTTTTATTGTAGAGGATTGTTTTAGCTATTCTGGGTTTCTTGTTATTCCATATGAAGTTGAGAATTTTTTTTCAAAGTCTGTAAAGAATTGTGTTGGTAATTTGATGGGAATTGCATTGAATGTGTAGATTGCTTTTGATAAGATGGCCATTTTTACTATGTTAATCCTGCCAAGCCATGAGCATGGGAGATCTTTCCATCTTCTGATATCTTCTTCTAATTCTTTCTTCAGAGACTTGAAATTTTTTTTTTCATACAAGTCTTTGACTTGCTTGGTTAGGGTTACACAAATTAGGGTGTTGTTTCCCTAATTTCTTTCTCAGCCCTTTTATCTTTTGTATACAGAAGGGCTACTGATTTTTTTTTTTAGTTAATTTTGTATCCTGCCACTTTGCTGAAGGTGTTTGTCAGCTGTAGGAGTTCCCTGGTAGAATTTTTGGGGTCTCTCAGGTATACTATCATATCATCTGCAAATAGTGATACTTTGACTTCTTCCTTTCCGATTTGTATCCCCTTGATCACCTTTATTTTCTTATTGCTCTAGCAAGGACTTCAAGAACAATGTTGAAGAGATATGGAGAGAGTGGGCAGCCTTTTCTTGTCCCTGATTTCAGTGGGATTGCTTTAAGTTTCTCTGTTTAGTTTGATGTTGGCTATAAGATTGCTGTATATTGCTTTTACTATGTTTAGATATGTGCCTTGTATCCCTGATCTCTCCAATACTTTAAACATGAATGGATGTTGGATTTTGTCAAATGCTTTTTCAGCATCTAAAGAGATTATCATGTGGTCTTTTTCTCTCAGTTTGTTAATATGGTGGATCACATTGATGGATTTCTGTACATTGAACCACCACTGTATACCTGGGATGAAGCTTACTTGGTCATAGTGGATGCTATCTTTGATGTGTTCTTGTATTCGGTTTGCAAGTATTTTTTTTTTTTTGAGTATTTTTGCATCAATGTTCATAAGGGAGATTGGCCTGAAATTCTCTTTCTTTGTTGGGTCTTTGTGAGGTTTAGGTACCAAGGTGACTGTGGCTTCATAGAATGAGTTTGGTAGTGTTCTTTCCTTTTCTGTTTTGTGGAATAGTTTGAAGACAATTGGAGTTAGCTCTTCTTTGAAGGTCTGGTAGAATTCTGTGCTGAAACCATCTGGTCCTGGGCTTTTTTTGGGTGGGAGACTTTTGATGACTGCTTCTATTTCCTTAGGGCATATAGGACTATTTAATTGCTTTACCTGGTCTTGAGCCAGCTTTGGTAAGTGGAATGATCCAGAAAATCACCCATTTCATTTAGATTTTCAAATTTTGTGGCATATAGACTTTTGAAGTAAGTCCTAATGATTGTTTGGATTTCTGCAGTGTCTGCTGTTATGTCCCGTTTTGATTTCTGATTTGTTGATTTGGATAGTGTCTCTTTGCCATTTAGTTACTTTGGCTAAGGATTTGTCTATCTTGTTGATTTTCTCAAAGAACCAGCTCTTGGTTTCATTGATTCTTTGAATTGTTTTATTTGTTTCTAATTTATTGAATTCAGCCCTGAGTTTGATTATTTCCAGCCATCTACTCCTCTTTGGTGTTTCTGCTTCTTTTTTTTTTTCCCCTAAGGCTTTTAGGTGATCCATTAATTTGCTAGCATGAGATGTTTTGAATTTCTTCTTGAAGGCACTTAGTGCTATGAACTTTCCTCTTAGCACTGCTTTCATTGTGTCCCATAAGTTTGGGTATGTTGTGCCTTCTGTTCTTTTGTTTAAGACAGGCTCTTGCTATGTATACAGCCAAAGTTGATAGCTGATATATTTCTGTCTGAGCCTTACAGATACTGAATGATTGGTATCTGGCACACACAACTTTTTGAAAGAATGGTGTTTTATAAACAACTGAACTTTTGCTAAGGATGGTCTGCTGTTATAAGATTATATTACATGCATGTGTATGCATATATGGTATTTCCCCTCTTAAAATTGTGATCATTGCAATTTCTATATTGTCTGAAGACAGGAAGGCTACTACTTTTATTCCTCTGGCTAGTGAATACTTTGAAAGTTCTAACAAGTCCTTCCCACTCTTCATTAGTAGTTACCTCAAGAGAAAACCTGGAATGATTCTATTAGGAAACACTTGTAGGAACAGGTAAATATTCTTGGCGTCATTGCCACAGAGCATCAAACACAGCAAAGTCCTACAGAAAAAAAAAAAAGGCCATTTATTGGCCAACAGAGTCAGAAGTCACTGCGGTAACAGAGGAACCCGTGAGGCTAACAATCCCAGAGTACACAGTGGTGAGCAGGATTCATCCCCAAACATAATCTTTAGAAATAGCAAACCTGATGCAATCAGGTTTCAGTTAACAGAAATGTTAAAATGTGGTTTGGTAGTTTCATTGCCTCTTTTTTTTTTTTTTCCTGATAACTAGAAAGCTACAGTCCTAACAGAATGACAGGTCAAAACCGTGTTATGTAGAAAGTTGAAATTATTACCATACACTTGGGATAACCCTTTAAAAAGTCAATTCAGTAATTCAGTGGTTAAGAGCATTGGCTGCTCTTCCAAAGGACCCAGGTTCAATTCCCCAAACCCACATGTCAGCTCACAACTGTTTGTAACTCCAGTTCCAGGGATTCTGTCACTGTCACACTCACAGACATGCAGGCAAAACACCAATGCATGTTAAAGAAATTTTTTAAATTAATTCAGTAAAACCAGCTTTTATTTTGGGTATTTTATAAATTTTTTTGGTCTTTACTTTCAAGCTCAAATAAAGCAAGTGTTATCTCTAACAAAACAGGGCGAATAACACTGTGTGCTGCAATAAAGACACTGAAAATGTTATACAAAATTAGAGCTTCTTGTCTGGGAGATTTCTGAATTTTTAGATTTTTTTTTCTTGACTTGCCACTAATTCTATTACCCTGTTAAAGAACCAGTCCAAAGATGCTAAATTTGGAATGTAATATCCCTGTGGTTCTATCCTGACCTCACATGGACTACTCCCTGAATCTATTTTCCGAAGTCTAAATGATGGTTAACAGCCTCTAAGTCCTGTGTTGAAATAGACTAGGACGATACCGCCGGAAATACACTGAATGCCATTGTCAGCAATCTCTGAGTGCGACAGTCTTTTTTTTGGAGATGGTGGGAGCCAGCTGCCTAGAGAAATGGCATCTTTCTCAACTTTTCCCCAGCGTCCTTCTTTGATGATTGTTAAACTACTTTCTATTAATTCTGTCAATAATAAGAGTGAGCTATTTTGACAGACAAGCTCCAGATTTAACTAAGTGATGTTAAGTATTTCATTACAGTTTGGGGGGGGTCTTCATTTCATTTTCACTAAAGGACAACTGCTACCTCCTATGAATATCATAGAAAAATACTGTGTATAATAGAAAAATACATAAAAAATTATATTTACAATATTTAGGCAGGTTAGTCTGTTACTTGAAGGAAAAACGAAAGCGTTGAAATAGTGCATAAGCCGGAAAACGAAGTGAGGTGAGAAATGGGAACTATGATCTTTAATGGGCAAAGGATTAGAATATATTTGCGTCAAAGAATTCGGTTCTCTGCAGATGAAGACTGAAATCCTGAGAGACGCCAGCAGTCTTAAATTAGGAACTGGGTAGTCTTAAGTCGTCTGGGTGAGAAGGCTAAGCGAGCTTCAAAGCCCCGCTGGAAAGATAATTTTCTTTTTGGCTTCTTTGCCTACTGCAATTAATGCTGTTTGGTGTGCACGGTCAACTTTAAAAGGAAAATTTGCCACCCAGCCGCCCTTAGCCCACTGGCATGCATTTCACGATATTTCCTTTAAAAAAAAAAATTCTGCGAAAATATGTTCCGATTATGCTTTAGTCCCAAATTCTCTCCGGAACTTAAAAATCACTCTCAAGCCACTCAAGACGCGTTGTCTCAACAAAGCCCAGACCCGAGGCAAGAGCATCTTTAAAGTATTAAGTCCAGATCAATTTCAGTGGAGCCCGGGAAGGACATTATGATTTCTTCATAACGAAATCCAAGCTATTTAGAAAGGAATCGAAGCAGTTTCCAGGGATTCTGTCCGGTGGCCAGTTTCATCAACACTTTCCAGAACCGGTACCCCACCTCGGGAAGGTTTTGCATCCTTTCGGTGGGACCTGGGCGACCGGCTTCCCGAGCAACTGTTCAGCGGCCGACCAATGGCTGATGCCTCTCGCCTCGCCATCCCGCCTCCCGAAGCCACAGTAGCCAATAGCGATGGCCATATGGAGCCATCAGCCAATGGGAACTCGGGGATGTGGCGGCCCGTCCTCCCGCGGTGCAAGCTGGGCCTCCGCTCCGTTGCCCGGGAGCCGAAGCCGCCGAGCCGCCGCCCGCCGCCGCGGTCCCCACAGGGAGTGAGTTTCAACTCTCCGAAGCCGCAGTCGGCAGCGTCCGGGTCCCCCTCCGTCTCGGGCCGCAGCTGTAGGACTCGGGGATTGGGCCGATGATCCGGGTAGGAGCGGGAGCCGCCGGCTCGGAGGCTGAGGGGCGGGCCGCGACCGAGAGAGGAGGTCTGCGACCGGGGGATGGACGCGAAGGGGGCGAGGCGGGGGTGCGGCGGCTGCTGCGGCCCTGGGGAGGGGCGGGAGGAAGTTGGGAGAGTGGGGCGCGTTAGCCCCGGAAAGCAGAAAGAAAGCGTGTGCAGGCGGATCCGGACGGGAGCGGAGTTACCAGAAAGAAACCTGGAGGCTGGTGGCGATCGGGACGGGGAAGGAGGGCACGGGGCCCTTTCAGAGGCTCTGGGACAGCCCAGGGTATTATTATTACACCATCATTTAAGGGGAAAGGCGCGTTGGTCCAGGCTGTGAATTACTTTTACACACCCTTGAGGGATGGAATGAAACGAGTAAAGGTAGTTAGCAGAACCTACCTGTTGGCATAACTTGAGTTGGGGTGGGTTCAGACGCCCCTTGCTTCGCGCTGGGTGAACAAGGGGACCGTGTTTCCCAGTGTGATGAAGGGCTGGGCCAGGTCACTTCGTGGGCCCTGTAAAGTAACGGCATCCGCCCCCGGGGGGAGGAGGGCCACGAATAGTAGTTTTATTGTGAGGATTAATATTATGGAGACGTTTGTACCTATGTTTGGGTAAATGAATGGGCTGGCGGTGATGTGGAGAAAGGTTTTATGAAAGTAGATTTTCTTTTAGGATTGACTTTTTTTTTTTTTTTTTTTTTTTTTCTGTCATGGACCAGCTCCTGCCTGCTCATTTCCACCCCGAAGTGTGAGGGTCTTAGTTCTTCACCCATACAGAGTTTGTTTGACCACATACATGTATGTTTCACGCATACAGAGAATGTTTGGCCATATGCACATTTATGCCCAATCGTGTGTGTTCAGCGTTAGATGCCTTTGGGATCAAAAGTCGTCATTTAGGGCTTAAGAGATAGTTCAGCAGTAAAAAGCACTGACTGCTCTTTCAGGGGACTCAGGTTTGATTCCCAGCTGCCAAATGGCAGCTCACAACTGTCTGTAACTCCAGTTCCAGGGAATCCAACGCGCTCTTCTGGTCCCCATGGGCACCAGGAACATACCTGGTACACAGACATACATTCAGGCAAAACACCCACAAAACTAGCTAACTAACTAACTAACTAAACATAAATAAGCAAAATTAAAAAGTCATCATTTGTTTGGGGGTGGGAGAGCTACAGGTGTGAAGGAAAAACATAAATGGAGGTTTCATTTCTCCCATGCTCATTAATTTGTATTCTTTCTAGTCTCTTTTGAAGCTTCAATTTTTAATATAATTTTTTATCTATTACAATTTATTCTCTTTGTATCCCAGCTGTAGCCCCCTCCTTTAATCCCCTCCCAATCCCTCCTGCTCCCTCGGTCATCTCCTCCCATGCACCTCCCTCAGTCCACTGAGAGGAGAGGACCTCCTCCCCTTCCGCCTGACCCTAACCTATCAGGTCTCACCAGGACTGTCTTTCATAGTCTTCCAAGCTTCAACTTTATATTACCATTCGTAATGTTTCACCCTGTGATTGGTTGCATAGTGATTAGTGTGTTTACTCAAATGTGGGATAGGACTGGGTGGTGGTGGCACACTCCTTTAATCCCAGCACTAGGGAAGCAGAGGTAGGTGGATGTATGTTTTAAGGATAGCCTGCTCTACAGATCTAGTTCCAGGACAGCCAGGGCTACCCACAGAAACCCCGTCTCGGAAATGTATGACAGGAAAGACTAGTTTGCGTCAATTCTTTAAGCCGATAAACTGTCATTCAGATGTCAAATCAGTTGATGCCTGTGATTGTAGGTTCCAGCTGACCCAGACTCGCTCACTGCTTACTGATGGTCACAGCCAGTGTCCTCATTTTAAATCAGATTGTCCAATATTAATGTAATGTGAAGCATATTTATTTTTCAATAAGCAAACAGGTAAAGTTAATTTTAGTATGTAGCAACTGAATAACCCTAAACATTGTTTCAACACATAATCAATATAGAAAAGATTGTTAAAGAAATTTGTGTATGTGTGTGTGTGTAAAAGTTTTTGGTTACCATACAAAGAAGAGGAATTTCACTGCCCAGTCATATCTCCTCACTTCCTTTAGATCTGGTCCTCCATTCTCATCATCTGTAAATGTAAACCTAGATTCCAGCCCTTGCTAAACCGTTATTTTTACTGGTGCAGCTTCTTCTGAGAGAAGCCCTTTTCACCGCTGCCTTCTCTCCGTAACTGCACTTGGCACTGCCCATCTCAGACACCCTCCCCCACAGTATGCTGAGCTTAACCTCTCCTAGTACCTGAAAACAGACACAACAGAAGCGAGGCATTGTCTGCTCTGGAAGGAGGTGGCTCTCATCTCACCACCTCTGCTTGCTTTTACCACCAGCAGCTGTGTTCTATTGTATTATTTTTCTCCTCTTGGCTCAGAATGGTTTCTTACTCATTTTTAAATTTCTGACATTATCCAATGTGTAATGGCTGACATTTGCTGGATGTTGACCAGGTGTCTTATGGAGGAATTAAAGAACATTCTGTTAGGTTTTCATTTGGTTGACTAAACTTTGGGAATACATACTACAGTTATGCTTTCATTTAGCTGACTATTTCAAATGTTTGTGTTTATTATTATTATTTTTTTTAAGAAGCTGATTATGCCAAAGATGTGAAGGCCAGCATTTGCTGTGGTCTAACGGATCATATTAAAATAATACTTTAAAATCCAACATGGCTTAAAAGGTTTTAGTATTTTAAAGTTTTATTTTAAGCAAATATAGTTTGATATTTAAGGAAGAAAATAATTGTACAAATAAAATTTTTTTCACTGGAAATGTGCAGAAGCATATAAATAGAGTGAGGAAACTGGATTTTAATCTTTTCCTGTTCTCTGTAGAATTTGCAGTTGGAGCTTGAGAGTAGCACTGTGGCTCTTTACCTCTACCTCATCATTCCATACTTTTTTTTTTCTTTTTTGAGAAGAAAGAGTTGCTTATTTCCATTTTTTGCTTCTAGTTTCTTTTAGTTTTCTTGCCCCGTTGCCTGTTAGCAGCTGAGGTAACCTGGGAACAATGTTTTATACACAGAAACCTAGCACAGGGTTTTGTTAGGGAGTTAAGAAAGCTTTGGTTCTGTACTCCTGGGCTGGTAGACTCACCTGAGCCGGTGACGGCTGTGATAGTGTGATGTGCAGTGATCTCCAGTGATTGCAGCTTACTTACGATCCATGCGAACCTGCTTATGAAGGAGGCTTTCCAGAAGGGAAGGAATCCTTGGTATGTTATTTCCTGACCAGTTAAGTGTAACCTGTATGGTTTGGGATTCTTGTTAAAGAAATTTACTTTTAGATAAAAAATGGAATGTTTTGGAATTGATAGTTTCCTGGCATTGCCATAGTGGTGCTCTTGCCTATTTTTAGGAAGTAACTATTCTTACAGATTGAATTAGCAAGACTCATATATATTGCTTTTAACTGGTTAATTTTTTTTTTCAATCTAATGAAATTCATCAACTTGCCAGGCGCAGTGGTACAGCCTTTAATCCCAACACTTGGGAGGCAGAGGCAGGTGGATTTCTGTGAGTTCGAGTCCAGCCTGGTCTACAAGGCAAGTCCAGGACAGCCAGGGCTACACAGAGAAA